>NC_134356.1:616889036-617189036 GCF_048569485.1 Anomaloglossus baeobatrachus | reverse complement strand
GAATCCTATTCGTCGGGTTACTTGCCAATATTCCATAGACATTACTGTCCCCCAATTGTCTCAGTATTTCCTGTAAATACATGGATTTGTCCATAACTACCAAAGCTCCGCCTTTATCGGCTTGTTTGATAATTATGTCTTTATCCTGCATAAGAGATGCCAACGCATTTTTATCCTTATCTGAAAAATTGGAAGGACAGTGTAATGATTTGTTAGACACATCTTTGAAAAATGACGTAATGTCATGTTCCAATAAACCTATGAACGTTTCCACTGGAGGGTTACTTTTGGGAGGCATGAAAGTGCTCTTAGTTTTGAGTCCCAATCCTTGGATATTGATAGGAGCAATAGAGGTAGATTGTGTCGATGGTCTCAGACCTATATCAGATAATGATGAAAAATGGGCCTTAATACGTAAATTTCGATAAAATCTTAGTAAGTCCATTTGTAACTGGAATGTATTGAATTTGTAGGAAGGACAAAAAGATAAACCCTTCTGAAGAAGACTAATTTGATCCGGTAACAAATTCTTAGAAGAAATGTTGACTACAATGGTATCCGGCGTACCTGGGATCTGGTGACCATCGTTGTTCTTGCAGGTTCGGTGGCGTTGTCCCCCCCCGCCTAGGTTTCCTCTTTGACCTCTGCGGTTTCTTTGACCTAAAAAATGTGGTTTTGGTCGTCTGGTAAAGGAAAATTCCGAATCCGAAGCCGAATCACCACTAGAGGAATATTGGAAACGTCTTGGAAACACTCTGGAGGATGTATCACGCCACCGATAAACTCGATTATTTTTATAGTCCTCAGTATCCCGTAGGAATTTTTCTCTTTTAATTTTTTGACTTTCAATTTTATGGATTTGTAAATCTCTTGTAACTTGATCTTTGATTTTCGCCAGATCCTCAGCCGAAGAGGTGGAATTTAATTGTTGCTCAATCACGACAATCTCTTCACGTTTGGTAACGATCGCTTGATTTAAATAATCCAAAGTCAAAGTCATTAAGTCAAAAGAGCATTTGTTAAGAATCTGTTCAAAACGATTACAAAAATCAGGGTTGTCACTGAAGATGGTCGGTCTTACACCAACCCGTAGTCCTCTTGGAATTCTTTGAACACGTACGTATTCTGCAATAGTGGCACAGTGCAATTCCAAATTTTGTAATTTTCTAGATTCCTTCTGAAAATCACGGGTTCGAAGCTCAGAAGTAGGAATATGCAAAAAATCACTCTGCACTGTGGTACGGCTCATAATATCTGCCATTTCATCCGCAGTATAAGAAAACGCCACATTGGCCATTATAAGAAAAAATGAGGGTGCACACACTAAAGGATATACTATATAGAATATAGAAATGTGGCACTCCTTCTATAGTCGCTGGTGCTTGGATAGGGTCCCACCCCAGATCAAAAAATTGAAAAAAATCCAGCACTCAAAGCATTCAACTGAAATTGTTTTATATTTTATTCATTGATCTGTGTAATTATTAAAGACGTTTCGGTCATCCGACCTTCATCAGTTTACACTACAATAAAAAGATACATGAAAGATTTTTTAGTGTACAGAAATAATGGCATTATACAGTCATGGTAACAAAAAAGGGCAGAAATATTCACCACATTATAATGCATGAACCATAAACTATGATATACAAAAAATGTCAACAAAAAGACAAAAATGAAGAATCTGTCAGTTGAGCCGCTTCACTAGCAGATATACTGTCCACCTAAAGATATAATTGAAATACAGATAAAATGTAGCATAATAGAACCATTATACAACAAAAAGGGGAACCAAACAGGAAACCCAAAAATTAGAATGACAAAGAGCCTAAGCACCAGCACTGAGACACTATTCTAATCTAATAAAACAGACAATACACAGAAATGCCAGGTAATGAACACTCACCAGAAAGGGCTCTGTAGAAATATATGGAAAAGCTGGACCAGAGGAAAAAGCTGCCCGTCCGGGTCTGCAGTCAATGTAATCTGACAGTCCAATGTCCAGATTTAAATAGACCGCTCAATTAGCTCATTAACAAGTTACAGAGCGTCACTTCCGGTCCGAAGACCGGAAGTGACGTCACGGAGCGTCACTTCCGGTCCGAAAACCGGAAGTGACGTCACCGGCTGGCAAAGTGTAAATCCTGATGGTTGGCAACTGTAGACATACACAGACAGCCACTCCTCACCGCAGGACGTCACTTCCGGTCCGGTCTTTTAGGTAATTTGTCTTTAAATTGCCAACCATCTGGTTTACATTTTGCCAACCAGGATCGTCACTTCCGGTTTGCGGACCGGAAGTGACGTCCTGCGGTGAGGAGTGGCTGTCTGTGTATGTCTACAGTTGCCAACCATCAGGATTTACACTTTGCCAGCCGGTGACGTCACTTCCGGTTTTCGGACCGGAAGTGACGCTCCGTGACGTCACTTCCGGTCTTCGGACCGGAAGTGACGCTCTGTAACTTGTTAATGAGCTAATTGAGCGGTCTATTTAAATCTGGACATTGGACTGTCAGATTACATTGACTGCAGACCCGGACGGGCAGCTTTTTCCTCTGGTCCAGCTTTTCCATATATTTCTACAGAGCCCTTTCTGGTGAGTGTTCATTACCTGGCATTTCTGTGTATTGTCTGTTTTATTAGATTAGAATAGTGTCTCAGTGCTGGTGCTTAGGCTCTTTGTCCTTCTAATTTTTGGGTTTCCTGTTTGGTTCCCCTTTTTGTTGTATAATGGTTCTATTATGCTACATTTTATCTGTATTTCAATTATATCTTTAGGTGGACAGTATATCTGCTAGTGAAGCGGCTCAACTGACAGATTCTTCATTTTTGTCTTTTTGTTGACATTTTTTGTATATCATAGTTTATGGTTCATGCATTATAATGTGGTGAATATTTCTGCCCTTTTTTGTTACCATGACTGTATAATGCCATTATTTCTGTACACTAAAAAATCTTTCATGTATCTTTTTATTGTAGTGTAAACTGATGAAGGTCGGATGACCGAAACGTCTTTAATAATTACACAGATCAATGAATAAAATATAAAACAATTTCAGTTGAATGCTTTGAGTGCTGGATTTTTTTCAATTTTTTGATCTGGGGTGGGACCCTATCCAAGCACCAGCGACTATAGAAGGAGTGCCACATTTCTATATTCTATATAGTATATCCTTTAGTGTGTGCACCCTCATTTTTTCTTATAATGGCCAATGTGGCGTTTTCTTATACTGCGGATGAAATGGCAGATATTATGAGCCGTACCACAGTGCAGAGTGATTTTTTGCATATTCCTACTTCTGAGCTTCGAACCCGTGATTTTCAGAAGGAATCTAGAAAATTACAAAATTTGGAATTGCACTGTGCCACTATTGCAGAATACGTACGTGTTCAAAGAATTCCAAGAGGACTACGGGTTGGTGTAAGACCGACCATCTTCAGTGACAACCCTGATTTTTGTAATCGTTTTGAACAGATTCTTAACAAATGCTCTTTTGACTTAATGACTTTGACTTTGGATTATTTAAATCAAGCGATCGTTACCAAACGTGAAGAGATTGTCGTGATTGAGCAACAATTAAATTCCACCTCTTCGGCTGAGGATCTGGCGAAAATCAAAGATCAAGTTACAAGAGATTTACAAATCCATAAAATTGAAAGTCAAAAAATTAAAAGAGAAAAATTCCTACGGGATACTGAGGACTATAAAAATAATCGAGTTTATCGGTGGCGTGATACATCCTCCAGAGTGTTTCCAAGACGTTTCCAATATTCCTCTAGTGGTGATTCGGCTTCGGATTCGGAATTTTCCTTTACCAGACGACCAAAACCACATTTTTTAGGTCAAAGAAACCGCAGAGGTCAAAGAGGAAACCTAGGCGGGGGGGACAACGCCACCGAACCTGCAAGAACAACGATGGTCACCAGATCCCAGGTACGCCGGATACCATTGTAGTCAACATTTCTTCTAAGAATTTGTTACCGGATCAAATTAGTCTTCTTCAGAAGGGTTTATCTTTTTGTCCTTCCTACAAATTCAATACATTCCAGTTACAAATGGACTTACTAAGATTTTATCGAAATTTACGTATTAAGGCCCATTTTTCATCATTATCTGATATAGGTCTGAGACCATCGACACAATCTACCTCTATTGCTCCTATCAATATCCAAGGATTGGGACTCAAAACTAAGAGCACTTTCATGCCTCCCAAAAGTAACCCTCCAGTGGAAACGTTCATAGGTTTATTGGAACATGACATTACGTCATTTTTCAAAGATGTGTCTAACAAATCATTACACTGTCCTTCCAATTTTTCAGATAAGGATAAAAATGCGTTGGCATCTCTTATGCAGGATAAAGACATAATTATCAAACAAGCCGATAAAGGCGGAGCTTTGGTAGTTATGGACAAATCCATG
Organism: Anomaloglossus baeobatrachus; assembly: GCF_048569485.1. Classification (NCBI taxonomy): domain Eukaryota; kingdom Metazoa; phylum Chordata; class Amphibia; order Anura; family Aromobatidae; genus Anomaloglossus; species Anomaloglossus baeobatrachus. The sequence continues at coordinate 617,184,614 of NC_134356.1, read as the reverse complement.
TATTTACAGGAAATACTGAGACAATTGGGGGACAGTAATGTCTATGGAATATTGGCAAGTAACCCGACGAATAGGATTCGAGATAGGATTAGATCTGTGACCGGCCACTATCTACAAAAGGGAGTAATAGATCAGAAGACATTTGATTTCTTACAAAAGCAGAATCCAATCATTCCTGTCTTTTATGTACTCCCCAAAATTCATAAGACCTTGGTGAACCCTCCTGGTAGACCTATAGTGGCGGGCACAGATTCTATCCTTTCCCCTTTAGCTATTCTACTTGAGAAGATTATTACTCCTTTGACTAAAAACATTCCTTCTTTCCTGTTGGATACTGGTCACTTCCTAGAGGTGATTCGTGGACTTGATACTATTCCATTTGATGCTTTTCTCGTGACTTGGGATGTGACAAGTTTATATACGTCTATTGTACATCAGAAGGGCATGTCAGCAGTTCGTGAGTTATTGTTACAACATAACTTTTCGAGTGATACAAGTGATTTCTGTCTGGACTTATTACAAATAGTGTTAACTGAAAATTTCTTTTTGTTTCAGGACATCTTTTATATTCAAAAACAGGGGACCGCGATGGGGTCCAACGTAGCGCCCCCGTATGCAAATACGTACATGTCTTACTTTGAAGATACATTCATATATCCACATAAGGGATTCCAAGAGCACTGCAAGTGTTGGAAGAGATTTATTGACGACGTTTTTTGCATATGGGTTGGCCCGTTGGATTCCATCATGGAGTTCCATAATTACATTAACAGCATTTGGTCTGAACTTCAATTTGTTATACAATATGATTTACATCATATCAATTTTTTAGATGTCACTGTTACGAAATTAGAGAATGGACATTTACAAACAGATTTGTACATAAAGTCGACGGACAGGAATAACTTACTCGCATATGATAGTTGTCATCCCAAAGCCATGAAGAATTCTATACCTAAGTCCCAGTTTCTTAGGGTACATAGGATTGTTAACCAACAAGAAATTAAAGATACCAGATTACAGGAGATGAGGACTAAGTTTCTGGCGAGGGGTTATCCACAGGAGGTTTTGAATAGTGCTAGTGTGAATACCGAATCTTCTATTGGTAAGACTAGAGATAAACGTTTGGCTTTCGTTCATACTTACCATCCTTTTTCTTACAAAATTCATAAATTCATCAGAAGTCATTGGAACATCTTGCGTAAAGGGTACCCGGAGGTGGAAGAATTTAAATCACCTTTTCTTCCTTGTTTTAGACGACCGTCCAACCTCAGTAATAAATTGGTGAGAGCTGATGTGGGCGCCGGTGTGACTGGACCCGTTCAAACTCATCTTTATACCCAGAGACGTGGTACTTTTCCATGTTTAAATTGTGCCCAATGCAGTAATGTGCTGAAAGGTGATAGAGTTTTGCATCCCTACAGTGGTCGGGGTTATCCAATTAGAGGTTTTTTCACCTGTGAGACATCTTATGTTGTATATGTAGTGAAGTGTCCTTGTGGCCTACTCTATGTAGGCGAAACCACCCAGACTGTTAAAGAACGTATATCACAACATAAATCCACCATTAGGTGTGAGAGATTGACTTTACCTCTTCCATCTCATTTTCTTAAACAGGGACATAGTGTTAGTCAATTACGGTTCCAGGTGTTAGAGCAGGTCTTGCCAAATAGAAGAGGAGGTGATAGGGTTAAAAAATTGAAACAAAGGGAGGCGTATTGGATTTTTACTCTTCAGACTTTGGAGCCCAAAGGCCTTAATCGTGATTTCGATACTTCTAGTTTCTTATAGCTTTTCATTCATTTATGCCTACTTATTATTATCTTTTTCAGAGGAGTTGATCACTGATTTGATGATGGCCGGTCCCTTTAGGTATTGTCTTATAATCTTTTTCCTGTTTCTTTCTTAACATAATCCTTTTTTCTGCTTTTTCCCTAGTTTTAGTTTTTTCTACGCATTACTCATTTTCCCTTGTTTCCTTTTTTCCATAGTCTCTCCTTTCCCTTTCCCCTTCCCCCCCCCACTCCCCCCCTTTTCCCTTCCCAATGCCCACCCCCTTTTCCTTTCCCTTCCCTTCCCCCCTTCCCCCCCCCTCCATTTCCTGACTTATATTCCTCTTAGTTTTTCTTTTTTCTTTTTTTTCTCTTTTCTTTTTTTCTTTTTTTTTTTTTTTTTCCCTTTTTTTACTAGGGTTGATTATAGTTGATAAAAAATTAAAGAATTATTAAATTGATTCTGAATAAATACACCATTCCCTTAGTCCCCTTATCTTATTTCTTCTATTTTTTTCTTTTATTTGATCTTTTAGGTAATTTGTCTTTAAATTGCCAACCATCTGGTTTACATTTTGCCAACCAGGATCGTCACTTCCGGTTTGCGGACCGGAAGTGACGTCCTGCGGTGAGGAGTGGCTGTCTGTGTATGTCTACAGTTGCCAACCATCAGGATTTACACTTTGCCAGCCGGTGACGTCACTTCCGGTTTTCGGACCGGAAGTGACGCTCCGTGACGTCACTTCCGGTCTTCGGACCGGAAGTGACGCTCTGTAACTTGTTAATGAGCTAATTGAGCGGTCTATTTAAATCTGGACATTGGACTGTCAGATTACATTGACTGCAGACCCGGACGGGCAGCTTTTTCCTCTGGTCCAGCTTTTCCATATATTTCTACAGAGCCCTTTCTGGTGAGTGTTCATTACCTGGCATTTCTGTGTATTGTCTGTTTTATTAGATTAGAATAGTGTCTCAGTGCTGGTGCTTAGGCTCTTTGTCCTTCTAATTTTTGGGTTTCCTGTTTGGTTCCCCTTTTTGTTGTATAATGGTTCTATTATGCTACATTTTATCTGTATTTCAATTATATCTTTAGGTGGACAGTATATCTGCTAGTGAAGCGGCTCAACTGACAGATTCTTCATTTTTGTCTTTTTGTTGACATTTTTTGTATATCATAGTTTATGGTTCATGCATTATAATGTGGTGAATATTTCTGCCCTTTTTTGTTACCATGACTGTATAATGCCATTATTTCTGTACACTAAAAAATCTTTCATGTATCTTTTTATTGTAGTGTAAACTGATGAAGGTCGGATGACCGAAACGTCTTTAATAATTACACAGATCAATGAATAAAATATAAAACAATTTCAGTTGAATGCTTTGAGTGCTGGATTTTTTTCAATTTTTTGATAATCTGCTTTCATCATATGTCTCAAAAAATAGGTGATCTAGGCTTCCAGGGACATTTTTGGGTTTATGTGATTAAGACCATCATTATTGGTGATTAGAGATGAGCGAACCGGTCCCGGTTCGGCTCGAGGCGGTTCGCCGAACGGGGGGTCTGGCTCGAGTTCGGCTCGTCGAACGTTCGACGAACCGAACTCGAGCCCATAGGAAACAATGGCAGGCAATCACAAACACAGTAAAACACCTAGAAAACACCCTCAAAGGTGTCCAAAAGGTGACAAACAACTCACAACACAACACAAACACATGGGAAAGTGACAAGGACATGTACTCATGCGAAAACAAAACAGCTGGACAAGGAAAAAGAGGAGGACACACAGATATAGGCATGGCACGCCCTTCTAAAGTCATGTAAAACACCGCAAGGTGACTCCAAGCGGAGTCTCCCTTTTTTCCAAAAATTGGGCCCCACACACCCACCCCTTCAGTGGCAGCAGTTGTGCCCCAGTTGTACACTTCACAGCTAGATTTGCATCAAGCACATTCAAAAATACGCCATTCTTATCCGTCCCCAGGATGACACCGGGGTAGGTAGCAAAGTCTTTCCTGATCCCAGCTCTGTTCATCTTGGCTTCTTTTAAAAACACAGCAAGCAAGGGTTACTCCAAGCGGAGTCTCCCTTTTTTCCAAAAATTGGGCCCCACACACACCCACCCCTTCAGTGGCAGCAGTTGTGCCCCAGTTGTACACTTCACAGCTAGATTTGCATCAAGCACATTCAAAAATACGCTATTCTTAACCGTCCCCAGGATGACACCGGGGTAGGTAGCAAAGTCTTTCCTGATCCCAGCTCTGTTCATCTTGGCTTCTTTTAAAAACACAGCAAGCAAGGGTTACTCCAAGCGGAGTCTCCCTTTTTTCCAAAAATTGGGCCACACAGACACCCACCCCATCAGTGGCAGCACTTGGGCCCTAGTTGCAAACAGGATGTTTTGATTTGCATCAAGCACATTCAAAAATACGCTATTCTTAGCCGTCCCCAGGATGACACTGGGGTAGGTAGCAAAGTCTTTGCTGACCCATGACTTGTTCATCTTGGCTTCTTTTAAAAACAATGTAAGCAAGGGTTACTCCAAGCGGAGTCTCCCTTTTTTCCAAAAATTGGGCCACACAGACACCCACCCCATCAGTGGCAGCACTTGGGCCCTAGTTGCAAACAGGATGTTTTGATTTGCATCAAGCACATTCAAAAATACGCTATTCTTAGCCGTCCCCAGGATGACACCGGGGTAGGTAGCAAAGTCTTTCCTGATCCCAGCTCTGTTCATCTTGGCTTCTTTTAAAAACACAGCAAGCAAGGGTTACTCCAAGCGGAGTCTCCCTTTTTTCCAAAAATTGGGCCACACAGACACCCACCCCATCAGTGGCAGCACTTGGGCCCTAGTTGCAAACAGGATGTTTTGATTTGCATCAAGCACATTCAAAAATACGCTATTCTTAGCCGTCCCCAGGATGACACCGGGGTAGGTAGCAAAGTCTTTGCTGACCCATGACTTGTTCATCTTGGCTTCTTTTAAAAACAATGTAAGCAAGGGTTACTCCAAGCGGAGTCTCCCTTTTTTCCAAAAATTGGGCCACACAGACACCCACCCCATCAGTGGCAGCACTTGGGCCCTAGTTGCAAACAGGATGTTTTGATTTGCATCAAGCACATTCAAAAATACGCTATTCTTAGCCGTCCCCAGGATGACACCGGGGTAGGTAGCAAAGTCTTTCCTGATCCCAGCTCTGTTCATCTTGGCTTCTTTTAAAAACACAGCAAGCAAGGGTTACTCCAAGCGGAGTCTCCCTTTTTTCCAAAAATTGGGCCACACAGACACCCACCCCATCAGTGGCAGCACTTGGGCCCTAGTTGCAAACAGGATGTTTTGATTTGCATCAAGTACATTCAAAAATACGCTATTCTTAGCCGTCCCCAGGATGACACCGGGGTAGGTAGCAAAGTCTTTCCTGATCCCAGCTCTGTTCATCTTGGCTTCTTTTAAAAACACAGCAAGCAAGGGTTACTCCAAGCGGAGTCTCCCTTTTTTCCAAAAATTGGGCCACACAGACACCCACCCCATCAGTGGCAGCACTTGGGCCCTAGTTGCAAACAGGATGTTTTGATTTGCATCAAGCACATTCAAAAATACGCTATTCTTAGCCGTCCCCAGGATGACACCGGGGTAGGTAGCAAAGTCTTTGCTGACCCATGACTTGTTCATCTTGGCTTCTTTTAAAAACAATGTAAGCAAGGGTTACTCCAAGCGGAGTCTCCCTTTTTTCCAAAAATTGGGCCACACAGACACCCACCCCATCAGTGGCAGCACTTGGGCCCTAGTTGCAAACAGGATGTTTTGATTTGCATCAAGCACATTCAAAAATACGCTATTCTTAGCCGTCCACAGGATGACACCGGGGTAGGTAGCAAAGTCTTTCCTGATCCCAGCTCTGTTCATCTTGGCTTCTTTTAAAAACACAGCAAGCAAGGGTTACTCCAAGCGGAGTCTCCCTTTTTTCCAAAAATTGGGCCACACAGACACCCACCCCATCAGTGGCAGCACTTGGGCCCTAGTTGCAAACAGGATGTTTTGATTTGCATCAAGCACATTCAAAAATACGCTATTCTTAGCCGTCCCCAGGATGACACTGGGGTAGGTAGCAAAGTCTTTGCTGACCCATGACTTGTTCATCTTGGCTTCTTTTAAAAACAATGTAAGCAAGGGTTACTCCAAGCGGAGTCTCCCCTTTTTTCCAAAAATTGGGCCCCACACACACCCACCCATTCAGTGGCAGCAGTTGTGCCCCAGTTGTACACTTCACAGCTAGATTTGCATCAAGCACATTCAAAAATACGCCATTCTTATCCGTCCCCAGGATGACACCGGGGTAGGTAGCAAAGTCTTTCCTGATCCCAGCTCTGTTCATCTTGGCTTCTTTTAAAAACACAGCAAGCAAGGGTTACTCCAAGCGGAGTCTCCCTTTTTTCCAAAAATTGGGCCCCACACACACCCACCCCTTCAGTGGCAGCAGTTGTGCCCCAGTTGTACACTTCACAGCTAGATTTGCATCAAGCACATTCAAAAATACGCTATTCTTAACCGTCCCCAGGATGACACCGGGGTAGGTAGCAAAGTCTTTCCTGATCCCAGCTCTGTTCATCTTGGCTTCTTTTAAAAACACAGCAAGCAAGGGTTACTCCAAGCGGAGTCTCCCTTTTTTCCAAAAATTGGGCCACACAGACACCCACCCCATCAGTGGCAGCACTTGGGCCCTAGTTGCAAACAGGATGTTTTGATTTGCATCAAGCACATTCAAAAATACGCTATTCTTAGCCGTCCCCAGGATGACACTGGGGTAGGTAGCAAAGTCTTTGCTGACCCATGACTTGTTCATCTTGGCTTCTTTTAAAAACAATGTAAGCAAGGGTTACTCCAAGCGGAGTCTCCCCTTTTTTCCAAAAATTGGGCCCCACACACACCCACCCATTCAGTGGCAGCAGTTGTGCCCCAGTTGTACACTTCACAGCTAGATTTGCATCAAGCACATTCAAAAATACGCCATTCTTATCCGTCCCCAGGATGACACCGGGGTAGGTAGCAAAGTCTTTCCTGATCCCAGCTCTGTTCATCTTGGCTTCTTTTAAAAACACAGCAAGCAAGGGTTACTCCAAGCGGAGTCTCCCTTTTTTCCAAAAATTGGGCCACACAGACACCCACCCCATCAGTGGCAGCACTTGGGCCCTAGTTGCAAACAGGATGTTTTGATTTGCATCAAGCACATTCAAAAATACGCTATTCTTAGCCGTCCCCAGGATGACACCGGGGTAGGTAGCAAAGTCTTTCCTGATCCCAGCTCTGTTCATCTTGGCTTCTTTTAAAAACACAGCAAGCAAGGGTTACTCCAAGCGGAGTCTCCCTTTTTTCCAAAAATTGGGCCACACAGACACCCACCCCATCAGTGGCAGCACTTGGGCCCTAGTTGCAAACAGGATGTTTTGATTTGCATCAAGCACATTCAAAAATACGCTATTCTTAGCCGTCCCCAGGATGACACCGGGGTAGGTAGCAAAGTCTTTCCTGATCCCAGCTCTGTTCATCTTGGCTTCTTTTAAAAACACAGCAAGCAAGGGTTACTCCAAGCGGAGTCTCCCTTTTTTCCAAAAATTGGGCCACACAGACACCCACCCCATCAGTGGCAGCACTTGGGCCCTAGTTGCAAACAGGATGTTTTGATTTGCATCAAGCACATTCAAAAATACGCTATTCTTAGCCGTCCCCAGGATGACACCGGGGTAGGTAGCAAAGTCTTTCCTGATCCCAGCTCTGTTCATCTTGGCTTCTTTTAAAAACACAGCAAGCAAGGGTTACTCCAAGCGGAGTCTCCCTTTTTTCCAAAAATTGGGCCACACAGACACCCACCCCATCAGTGGCAGCACTTGGGCCCTAGTTGCAAACAGGATGTTTTGATTTGCATCAAGCACATTCAAAAATACGCTATTCTTAGCCGTCCCCAGGATGACACCGGGGTAGGTAGCAAAGTCTTTCCTGATCCCAGCTCTGTTCATCTTGGCTTCTTTTAAAAACACAGCAAGCAAGGGTTACTCCAAGCGGAGTCTCCCTTTTTTCCAAAAATTGGGCCACACAGACACCCACCCCATCAGTGGCAGCACTTGGGCCCTAGTTGCAAACAGGATGTTTTGATTTGCATCAAGCACATTCAAAAATACGCTATTCTTAGCCGTCCCCAGGATGACACCGGGGTAGGTAGCAAAGTCTTTCCTGATCCCAGCTCTGTTCATCTTGGCTTCTTTTAAAAACACAGCAAGCAAGGGTTACTCCAAGCGGAGTCTCCCTTTTTTCCAAAAATTGGGCCACACAGACACCCACCCCATCAGTGGCAGCACTTGGGCCCTAGTTGCAAACAGGATGTTTTGATTTGCATCAAGCACATTCAAAAATACGCTATTCTTAGCCGTCCACAGGATGACACCGGGGTAGGTAGCAAAGTCTTTCCTGATCCCAGCTCTGTTCATCTTGGCTTCTTTTAAAAACACAGCAAGCAAGGGTTACTCCAAGCGGAGTCTCCCTTTTTTCCAAAAATTGGGCCACACAGACACCCACCCCATCAGTGGCAGCACTTGGGCCCTAGTTGCAAACAGGATGTTTTGATTTGCATCAAGCACATTCCAAATCCACAAGCATTTACTCTCCCCAGGATGACACAGGGGTAGTAAATTCCTTCTGGATCCATGACTTGTTCATTTTGATGAACGTCAGTCTGTCCACATTGTCACTGGACAGACGCGTGCGCTTATCTGTCAGCACACACCCAGCAGCACTGAATACACGTTCAGAGACAACGCTGGCAGCTGGACACGACAAAATCTCCAAGGCGTAACTGGAGAGCTCTGGCCATTTTTCTATGTTTGAAGCCCAAAAGGAGCAAGGCTCCAGTTGCACAGTCATGGCATCGATGTTCATTTGGAGATACTCCTGTATCATCCTCTCCAGCCGTTGACTATGTGTCAGACTTGTTGTCTCTGGTGGCTTTGCAAAAGAGGGTCTAAAAAAATTATGAAAAGATTCCATAAAATTGCTGTTACCGGCACCAGAAAAGGTCCTACTGGTACGGGTAGACTGTTGAAGATGACGAGACCGTCCCATGTTTGTCAAGTTACAACTGGGAGATTCACTCCCTGCACCTGCACGGTTGTTTGGTGGAAAAGCCGAGCTAAGATCTAGTAACAGCTTCTGCTGATACTCCTGCATACGTGCGTCCCTTTCTATGGCTGGAATTATGTCACAAAATTTGGACTTGTACCGGGGATCTAATAGTGTGGCAATCCAGTAGTCATCATCACTTCTAATTTTGACAATACGACTGTCATGTTGGAGGTAGTGCAACAAAAAGGCACTCATGTGTCTTGCGCAGCCATGCGGACCAAGTCCATGCTGTGTTTGTGGCATAGAGGTGCTACCCGTTCTTTCTTCCTCTGACATCTGACCCCAACCTCTTTCAACTGAAATTTGACCAAGGTCTCCCTCATCCGCTGAGTCTTCCATGTCCATGGACAGTTCGTCCTCCATTTCTTCATGTTCTCCTGCACCTTGCTCAACATTTCGCCTGCTACTATGCGCCCTTGTCGATCCCTGTCCCCCATGGTCCCATGCCTGCTGCGTTGGTGATGATGAACGTCTGGACCTTCGTGATGTTGTTGTCACTTGCGCATATGAATCCTCCTGTAGTTCCTCCCCTTCATGTTGTCCCACCCCCTGACTCCGAATAGTGTTTAGCGTGTGCTCCAGCATGTAAATGACTGGAATCGTCATGCTGATAATGGCATTGTCAGAGCTAAACATATTCGTCGCCATGTCGAAACTGTGCAGAAGGGTGCATAGGTCCTTGATCTGAGACCACTCCATCAGGGTGATCTGCCCCACCTCTGCATCTCGTTGGCCCAGGCTATACGTCATGACGTATTGCACCAGGGCTCTGCGGTGCTGCCACAGTCGCTGTAACATGTGGAGAGTTGAATTCCAGCGTGTCGCCACATCGCATTTCAGGCGATGAACCGGCAGGCCGAAAGACTTCTGGAGCGATGCAAGTCGCTCTGCTGCGGCGCTTGAACGGCGGAAGTGAGCTGACAGTTTTCGTGCCCTGTTCAGAAGGCCATCTAGGCCGGGATAGTGTGTTAAAAATTGCTGCACGACAAGGTTCAACACGTGAGCCATACAAGGTACGTGTGTCACCTTGCCCAGGCGAAGTGCCGCACCCAGGTTTGCAGCATTGTCGCACACGGCCTTACCAGGCTGCAGTTTGAGTGGAGACAACCATTTATTAAACTCGGACCGCAAAGCTGACCACAACTCCTCAGCTGTGTGACTCTTATTACCAAGACATGTCAAGCTAAAGACCGCCTGATGCCGTTGCGCTCTGCTGCCAGCATAGTAATGAGGGGTGCGTGATTCCTTCTGCGCAGTGAGAACGCTGGTGGCCTGACCAGGCAGGCTTGGGGCGGAGGTGGAGGACCCAGATGAGGTGGAGGATGCAGAAGCAGTGGCGGAACTTGGACAGACAGAGGATTGACACACAAGTCGTGGGGACGGCAAGACTTGTGCAGCAGACCCTTCACCATCTATCACCATAGTTACCCAGTGCCCAGTCAGCGACATGTAACGTCCCTGTCCATGCTTACTGGTCCAAGTATCGGTGGTGAAATGCACCCGTTCACACACAGAGTTTCTCAAGGAAGCGGTGATGTTGTGTGCGACATGCTGGTGTAGCGCGGGCACACCTTTCTTAGAGAAGTAGTGGCGACTAGGCATCTGGTACTGGGGCACAGCGACAGACATAAGGTCTCTAAAATCCTGTGTGTCCACTAGGCGGAAAGGCAGCATTTCGGTAGCCAACAGCTTACAGAGGGATAGAGTCAACCTCTTAGCTTTGTCATGGGTCGGAGGAAGTGGCCTTTTATTTGACCACATCTGAGGGACAGAGATCTGGCTGCTGTGTGTAGACGGTGTTGAGTAGGGTGTCCCTTGAAAAATGCAGGTTTGTGAGGAAAGTGCAGGCGGAGACATGATGTTGCCTTCATCCAACGTTGGTGCTATCGATGTCTGAGAGAGCTGTACACACTCACTTGTTTCCCCTTCCAAACCAACTGACGACCTTACAAGCAAACTGCCTGTTGCGGTTACAGTGGTGGAAGTTTTGCGTGGAAAAACAGGTGTGGCAGCTGTCCCCACAGTCCTAGAAGATGAAGAGCGCGCGGATGCAGTGGAAGGGGCGGGCGGTGGATGGTTCGCTCCGCTAGGCCGCATTGCAGCACGGTGAGCTTCCCACCGGGACTTATGATATTTATTCATGTGACGATTCATGGAAGAAGTTGTCAAACTGCTGAGCTTTTGACCTCTACTAAGAGAATCATGACAAATGTTACATATCACATGAGTTGGGCGATCTTTTTCGATGTGAAAAAAGGACCAGGCTAGGCAAGGCTTAGAGGCCATGCGACCTGTTGATCCACCCCGAATAATGCTCATAGGCAGAGTGGTGGCTGAGGATGCAGTTGTAGACGTGCTACCAGTGCTCCGACTCTGTCCAGGAAGGCGCAAGGTAACTTCGTCGTCGGTTGCATCCTCCTCCACCGCCTCTGTTGACCTCCTCGAGTGCCTGACTGGGGGTTGACAGTAGGTGGGATCTAGAACGTCATCATCAATTGTTGTGTTTGCACTCCCCTCCCCCTCAGACCGAGCCTCTTCTTGCCCTGACGGAATATTTAAGTTGTCATCCCAATCGGGTATCTGCGTCTCATCTTCATCAGTATGTTCCTCATTGTCTATAACCACAGGTGTTACAGTTTGTGACAAAGGGTCAACATTATGCTCAGAAACTTGGTCCTCACGGCCTGAATCTGAGTCACAAAGGTTCTGGGCATCACTGCAGACCATTTCCTGTTCTGTACTCACTGTAGCTTGGGAGCAGACCTCTGATTCCCAGGCTATAGTGTGACTGAACAGCTCTGCAGACTCAGCCATCTCAGTTCCACCATACTGTGCAGGGCTGATGGAGACTTCAGAGCTGGGAGAAAGCAAGTTTGATTGGGATGACAACTCAGAGGACTGGTGTTTTTTGGATGCGGTACTTGAAGTGGCAGAGAGGGCACTTGTTGGACCACTTGAGATCCATTCAAGCATTTTCCTTTTTTGCCCATCATCTACCTTTGTTCCTGTTGTTCGTGTCCGTAACAAAGGGAGCACATCGGATTGTCCACGGTAAGTAGTAGACATCTTACTTTTGCTGGTAGATGGTCTATCTTCAGCAGATGATAATGGAGCTTTGCCACCTTCCCCACGGACAAAACCTTTTTTGCCTTTTCCACCACGCCTCTTCCCCTTTCCACCAGCATCTGTCATTTTGCCACTCATGTTGATTGCGACAAGATTGTGGACTGAAAATGTGGTAGTAAAAATTGAGAGGTGGTGAAGATTGCAGTGGTGGTCTAGCTTTATTAACAGCAGAATAATAAAGAATAAATATCCCTGACAATGCAACTTAGTTATAATTAGTTGGAGTGTGCAACGCAGGCAGACGTGCTGCAAATGTCTTTGCACTAGTGGGACTATAGCAAAGTCCAATAGCCACGTATAGGATGCCACTAGGTACACTGAGTGTTTGCTAGTATAATGGCTTGGTTAGAATGAGTTGTAGTGTGCAACGCAGGCAGACGCGCTCTGCAAATGTCTTTGCACTAGTGGGACTATAGCAAAGTCCAATAGCCACGTATAGGATGCCACTAGGTACACTGAGTGTTTGCTAGTATAATGGCTTGGTTAGAATGAGTTGTAGTGTGCAACGCAGGCAGACGCGCTCTGCAAATGTCTTTGCACTAGTGGGACTATAGCAAAGTCCAATAGCCACGTATAGGATGCCACTAGGTACACTGAGTGTTTGCTAGTATAATGGCTTGGTTAGAATGAGTTGTAGTGTGCAACGCAGGCAGACGCGCTCTGCAAATGTCTTTGCACTAGTGGGACTATAGCAAAGTCCAATAGCCACGTATAGGATGCCACTAGGTACACTGAGTGTTTGCTAGTATAATGGCTTGGTTAGAATGAGTTGTAGTGTGCAACGCAGGCAGACGCGCTCTGCAAATGTCTTTGCACTAGTGGGACTATAGCAAAGTCCAATAGCCACGTATAGGATGCCACTAGGTACACTGAGTGTTTGCTAGTATAATGGCTTGGTTAGAATGAGTTGTAGTGTGCAACGCAGGCAGACGCGCTCTGCAAATGTCTTTGCACTAGTGGGACTATAGCAAAGTCCAATAGCCACGTATAGGATGCCACTAGGTACACTGAGTGTTTGCTAGTATAATGGCTTGGTTAGAATGAGTTGTAGTGTGCAACGCAGGCAGACGCGCTCTGCAAATGTCTTTGCACTAGTGGGACTATAGCAAAGTCCAATAGCCACGTATAGGATGCCACTAGGTACACTGAGTGTTTGCTAGTATAATGGCTTGGTTAGAATGAGTTGTAGTGTGCAACGCAGGCAGACGCGCTCTGCAAATGTCTTTGCACTAGTGGGACTATAGCAAAGTCCAATAGCCACGTATAGGATGCCACTAGGTACACTGAGTGTTTGCTAGTATAATGGCTTGGTTAGAATGAGTTGTAGTGTGCAACGCAGGCAGACGCGCTCTGCAAATGTCTTTGCACTAGTGGGACTATAGCAAAGTCCAATAGCCACGTATAGGATGCCACTAGGTACACTGAGTGTTTGCTAGTATAATGGCTTGGTTAGAATGAGTTGTAGTGTGCAACGCAGGCAGACGCGCTCTGCAAATGTCTTTGCACTAGTGGGACTATAGCAAAGTCCAATAGCCACGTATAGGATGCCACTAGGTACACTGAGTGTTTGCTAGTATAATGGCTTGGTTAGAATGAGTTGTAGTGTGCAACGCAGGCAGACGCGCTCTGCAAATGTCTTTGCACTAGTGGGACTATAGCAAAGTCCAATAGCCACGTATAGGATGCCACTAGGTACACTGAGTGTTTGCTAGTATAATGGCTTGGTTAGAATGAGTTGTAGTGTGCAACGCAGGCAGACGCGCTCTGCAAATGTCTTTGCACTAGTGGGACTATAGCAAAGTCCAATAGCCACGTATAGGATGCCACTAGGTACACTGAGTGTTTGCTAGTATAATGGCTTGGTTAGAATGAGTTGTAGTGTGCAACGCAGGCAGACGCGCTCTGCAAATGTCTTTGCACTAGTGGGACTATAGCAAAGTCCAATAGCCACGTATAGGATGCCACTAGGTACACTGAGTGTTTGCTAGTATAATGGCTTGGTTAGAATGAGTTGTAGTGTGCAACGCAGGCAGACGCGCTCTGCAAATGTCTTTGCACTAGTGGGACTATAGCAAAGTCCAATAGCCACGTATAGGATGCCACTAGGTACACTGAGTGTTTGCTAGTATAATGGCTTGGTTAGAATGAGTTGTAGTGTGCAACGCAGGCAGACGCGCTCTGCAAATGTCTTTGCACTAGTGGGACTATAGCAAAGTCCAATAGCCACGTATAGGATGCCACTAGGTACACTGAGTGTTTGCTAGTATAATGGCTTGGTTAGAATGAGTTGTAGTGTGCAACGCAGGCAGACGCGCTCTGCAAATGTCTTTGCACTAGTGGGACTATAGCAAAGTCCAATAGCCACGTATAGGATGCCACTAGGTACACTGAGTGTTTGCTAGTATAATGGCTTGGTTAGAATGAGTTGTAGTGTGCAACGCAGGCAGACGCGCTCTGCAAATGTCTTTGCACTAGTGGGACTATAGCAAAGTCCAATAGCCACGTATAGGATGCCACTAGGTACACTGAGTGTTTGCTAGTATAATGGCTTGGTTAGAATGAGTTGTAGTGTGCAACGCAGGCAGACGCGCTCTGCAAATGTCTTTGCACTAGTGGGACTATAGCAAAGTCCAATAGCCACGTATAGGATGCCACTAGGTACACTGAGTGTTTGCTATTATAATGGCTTGGTTAGAATGAGTTGTAGTGTGCAACGCAGGCAGACGCGCTCTGCAAATGTCTTTGCACTAGTGGGACTATAGCAAAGTCCAATAGCCACGTATAGGATGCCACTAGGTACACTGAGTGTTTGCTAGTATAATGGCTTGGTTAGAATGAGTTGTAGTGTGCAACGCAGGCAGACGCGCTCTGCAAATGTCTTTGCACTAGTGGGACTATAGCAAAGTCCAATAGCCACGTATAGGATGCCACTAGGTACACTGAGTGTTTGCTAGTATAATGGCTTGGTTAGAATGAGTTGTAGTGTGCAACGCAGGCAGACGCGCTCTGCAAATGTCTTTGCACTAGTGGGACTATAGCAAAGTCCAATAGCCACGTATAGGATGCCACTAGGTACACTGAGTGTTTGCTAGTATAATGGCTTGGTTAGAATGAGTTGTAGTGTGCAACGCAGGCAGACGCGCTCTGCAAATGTCTTTGCACTAGTGGGACTATAGCAAAGTCCAATAGCCACGTATAGGATGCCACTAGGTACACTGAGTGTTTGCTAGTATAATGGCTTGGTTAGAATGAGTTGTAGTGTGCAACGCAGGCAGACGCGCTCTGCAAATGTCTTTGCACTAGTGGGACTATAGCAAAGTCCAATAGCCACGTATAGGATGCCACTAGGTACACTGAGTGTTTGCTAGTATAATGGCTTGGTTAGAATGAGTTGTAGTGTGCAACGCAGGCAGACGCGCTCTGCAAATGTCTTTGCACTAGTGGGACTATAGCAAAGTCCAATAGCCACGTATAGGATGCCACTAGGTACACTGAGTGTTTGCTAGTATAATGGCTTGGTTAGAATGAGTTGTAGTGTGCAACGCAGGCAGACGCGCTCTGCAAATGTCTTTGCACTAGTGGGACTATAGCAAAGTCCAATAGCCACGTATAGGATGCCACTAGGTACACTGAGTGTTTGCTAGTATAATGGCTTGGTTAGAATGAGTTGTAGTGTGCAACGCAGGCAGACGCGCTCTGCAAATGTCTTTGCACTAGTGGGACTATAGCAAAGTCCAATAGCCACGTATAGGATGCCACTAGGTACACTGAGTGTTTGCTAGTATAATGGCTTGGTTAGAATGAGTTGTAGTGTGCAACGCAGGCAGACGCGCTCTGCAAATGTCTTTGCACTAGTGGGACTATAGCAAAGTCCAATAGCCACGTATAGGATGCCACTAGGTACACTGAGTGTTTGCTAGTATAATGGCTTGGTTAGAATGAGTTGTAGTGTGCAACGCAGGCAGACGCGCTCTGCAAATGTCTTTGCACTAGTGGGACTATAGCAAAGTCCAATAGCCACGTATAGGATGCCACTAGGTACACTGAGTGTTTGCTAGTATAATGGCTTGGTTAGAATGAGTTGTAGTGTGCAACGCAGGCAGACGCGCTCTGCAAATGTCTTTGCACTAGTGGGACTATAGCAAAGTCCAATAGCCACGTATAGGATGCCACTAGGTACACTGAGTGTTTGCTAGTATAATGGCTTGGTTAGAATGAGTTGTAGTGTGCAACGCAGGCAGACGCGCTCTGCAAATGTCTTTGCACTAGTGGGACTATAGCAAAGTCCAATAGCCACGTATAGGATGCCACTAGGTACACTGAGTGTTTGCTAGTATAATGGCTTGGTTAGAATGAGTTGTAGTGTGCAACGCAGGCAGACGCGCTCTGCAAATGTCTTTGCACTAGTGGGACTATAGCAAAGTCCAATAGCCACGTATAGGATGCCACTAGGTACACTGAGTGTTTGCTAGTATAATGGCTTGGTTAGAATGAGTTGTAGTGTGCAACGCAGGCAGACGCGCTCTGCAAATGTCTTTGCACTAGTGGGACTATAGCAAAGTCCAATAGCCACGTATAGGATGCCACTAGGTACACTGAGTGTTTGCTAGTATAATGGCTTGGTTAGAATGAGTTGTAGTGTGCAACGCAGGCAGACGCGCTCTGCAAATGTCTTTGCACTAGTGGGACTATAGCAAAGTCCAATAGCCACGTATAGGATGCCACTAGGTACACTGAGTGTTTGCTAGTATAATGGCTTGGTTAGAATGAGTTGTAGTGTGCAACGCAGGCAGACGCGCTCTGCAAATGTCTTTGCACTAGTGGGACTATAGCAAAGTCCAATAGCCACGTATAGGATGCCACTAGGTACACTGAGTGTTTGCTAGTATAATGGCTTGGTTAGAATGAGTTGTAGTGTGCAATGCAGGCAGACGCGCTCTGCAAATGTCTTTGCACTAGTGGGACTATAGCAAAGTCCAATAGCCACGTATAGGATGCCACTAGGTACACTGAGTGTTTGCTAGTATAATGGCTTAGTTATCAGTTGGAGTGTGCAGAGGACAAGAGGGTACAGTGGCAGGATTGTGGTGCTCTGGGTAGAGGAATGGAAGACTGCCTTTCTATTCCCTCCTAATGGTGAAATGCAGGTAGGAAATCCCTGACCTGGGCTACACAGACGCTGTTGCTGTTTGCAGGACCTGTCACCTATGGCTCTCTGACCCTGCCGGTTGGAGCCCTTAAAAGGACTGCTATAAAGTGCTCTCCCTAAGCTGTCTAACGCTGTGTATGCAGCGCATACAGCTGTATCGGCTATAGGACTCAGGAAGACGGAGCTGCGACAGTGATGTCTGACACCAAAGACGCAGAAGGCAGATAATGGCGTCCGTGAAGAAAATGTCCGGTTTTATAATGCAGGGACATGTGACATGCAGATCCTATCACACATGCCGTTGCTTCTCTGGCTCAAAGTCCACTTAGCTGTGTGTGTGTCTGGGATTGGCTGACATGCTGGCCCGCCCCACAAGACGCGCGCGCTTAGGGAAGGAAGACAAGAAAAAAAAAAAAAAAAATGGCGATCGCCATTATAGAAACAGCAGTGATCTGAAGGCGCTGTTCACGCACACTATACACTGAAATGTGATAATAGTTTGATTCACAGAGTGACTTACACTATTACAGCAGAAACCAAGCTATGATTTAGCTGTTTTTTGGCTGCTAGAACCGTTCTCGAACGTTTCTAGAACTACCGAGCTTTTGCAAAAAGCTCGAGTTCTAGTTCGATCTAGAACATGCCCCAAAATCACTCGAGCCGCGAACTGGAGAACCACGAACCACGAACCGCGCTCAACTCTATTGGTGATCCTCTCTGTCCATGGGATTTGTAGAAGTTTCCTGCTGTACCACAACTCAAAGGCATCAAATTTTTTATTCTCCCTTCTGTCTGCTGGTTGCCAAAAGATATAGAGTCTGGCTTATCCTGCTTTATCTTTGGTTCTCGACCTGCTCTGTATATTGATCCCTGCTTTTTGACCCCTGCCTGCTCTCTAAATACTCTCCTGACTGCCGTTTTTATACCTCCCTGCCATCTCCGGTTTTTGACCTTAGCCTGATTTCCTGACTACGCTTTTGTCTGCTGATTTTGTCCCTTTTCTGTATCTCCTGGTTTGACACTGCCTGACGGCTACTCTTCTTGGGATTGCAGCCTTCCACAGGTAGCGATCTGCGGGGCCCTGTAGTAATTCCAAATCCCTGTATAAGGGTTAAAGGGTTTTGGGGTTATCGAGATCCTGCTTAGTGGGCGGCTAGCCTCTAGCCAGTCCGTGACAGCCATCCTGAGACTGTGGTTCCAGGCAGACGTTACAGGAACACAATTGTAGTGAACAGTCTTCAAGTGCGATTGAGTCATCCTCCTACTTCCATATTTTATCCATGCTCACCATGGATTCATGCTCCTGTGTTAATCTAAGCTTAAACTCTACTGTCATACTGCCACTGTGATTAATGAGGGACCCAAGAAACACTAAGCTGTCAACCACTTTTGTTTCTTCTCTGTTCATCTTTATGCGGACTTCCTCATTGGTGGTAGCCATGATTTTGGTCTTCTTGATGTTGAGCTTAAGTCCCATCTTCTCGCTTTCTTTTTTCAACTTCTGGATCAACTTTTTCAAGCCCTTTTCACTCTCTGCTAGTAGTATGGTATTATCTGCATATCTTAGATCGCTCATGGTTCCTCTGCTTATTTTTACCCCAACACTTGAATCACTTGAGTCTAACGTCTTCATGATTACTTCCACATAGAGGTTGAGAAGAAAAGGAGAGAACCCTTTTTGATCCTGAGCCATTCTGTATCTACATACATGGTTCATACTGTAGTTTCTTGATTGACATAGTGACCAAATTAACTTATTCGGGTGTGACGCCACTCCTGTCTTTCTCAGTGCCTCTTAAAGTTTATTATGCTCAACACAGCCAAAAATGCTGGTATAGTTAATAACGCACAGGTAGAACTTCTTCTGCTATTCCCTCGACTTTTTTTGCTTCATCGCTGGTTTGTGATTTGATCACAGGTTCCTCTACCCTTAGAGAATTTAGCTTTGGCATCAGCTCTCCATCAAGGATGTTGGCCTTCAGAAGCACCTTGCTAGCATAGGGAAACAGGAAAATTGTTCTATAGTTGGCACAGTTCCTGATGTTGCTTTTGTTTGGTAGTGGGATGAAAAGTGATCTTTTTTGGTCCTTTAGCCATGTGCAGATCCTCCAGATTTTCTGGCATAGTACTGACAATGTGGCTCTTGCGACTGGTTTGAGCAACTGTGCAGGAATGGCATCAGTGCCAGGTTTTCCGTTGTATGTATCCTATGGCTGTATGGATGTAGAACACATCTAACCATGATTTATAGGGTTTGATCGGCTTGGAACACTTTATTACCCACCCATAGAATAGGTGAATCCTTTAGATCAGTTGGGGTCTGACAGGTTAAGCACTTTTATCTGCCAGAAGAGGGCACTTTTATCTCTGTCATTCCCTACAGGACTACCATAGAAAGCCAAATACTGTGCTCCTGCAATCCCATATAGAATGAACAAGGTGGCAGCATGCATAATGCCGCTCCATTCTAATGTGCATGAAAGTGTTACAGCCTGGTGATATCTTGTCCAAGGCAGACAAGCGGTGGTAACGTTGGGTGATGACTATCTAAGAAGTCCATTGATCGTGTCACGTTTTGAATTTTATCAGACCTTATCCGATCTATACTCATTCCATCCACCACCACCAACCTCAAATGCTTGGGTATCAGGACTTTTTTTTTACGAAGCCTTCTAGAAGTGCTGCTTTTTGGGAGGTTGTGGAGGCAACTGGGAAATTGGCCATCTTATTCTCAAAAGGGGTCTCCCAGATATGGTAAAAATGGTTTCAAGGGTGCTTTTCACAAGTAGATAAACTGGCCATAACAAGTGCTGATCAATTATGTAAATGGTCAATCAAAATCTGTAAACGGTGACTCATTTATTGCTTATAATTCTTGTGTCTTCTTATTTTAGCCTCCTATTTCAATTTTATATAGAAATTAGTAGCTTATCACCTATATTTTTACATTTGTTTCTAGAAAATTATGTTAAAAACAACAAGTCCGGAGCTCACGAACTAGAACAAAGGGGTTCGTAGTGCTGAAGCGCATGTGTGAGTTAGGTTTGCAGCAAAGCACATGCCGAAATCCCCAAATTGTCTGGTAATGGGTGGATTTTCTTGTATCTGTTGAATTTCCTCAATACCGTACATAAAATCGGAGAGGCATGCTAGAAGTGCTTTTTACTGTAGAAGAAGTCAGGAGACGAATGTGGCTATTGGCCAGATACAAAGCACCTGTGACACTCTCACAAAGAGTCGATGAATTTTGCCTTTGGCAAAACCAACCTACAAAGGCACAGCAAGAGGGGTGGGCATCCATGTATTGTCCTTTCACCACCAGACAGAAGAAGAGCTGAAGGTTAATACAGCTGATATATTGCTCACCTGAATGGTAACACATCCTAACCACATTATAATGTGGCAATGATGAGGTGGCAGGAATGCCCTCTGGTGTAATCTCGCCATGATCACAGGAGGGAGACCATCCTGAACACATGCGGTTCATCACAATCAATAATCACACCGTTTGTGCAGCTCAGCAGCCTACTGTAAACCTTTTATCACTGTGAACAGGTTGCAAACATTATTAACCACCTGCCGGAAACCACAGGACGCCTCTTAATAAGGATGTCTCAATTACAAATCACATTCTCAGAAGCTGAGGCAAACACTGAGATGATTAGGTGGGAATTGTAGATACAAGGCCATAAAATCAATCAAGGTTGTGAGTAGGGGTGTACATAGTAGTGTAGACGGGGTTCCTCTACTGGGAAGGAACATGGGGCCACCAGCTCGTGCCATCACATTTCACTGTTTAAGGACAGAGGTGTATGGCACAGTTTCTTTTTCCTTCCTTTTTCCAATTTTTTTGACCAATTCTCACTCATTTGCTGATTTTTTTGGATGGCTCTATGCCCTAGCCAAGTTCCCATTTCTCATCAGTTCCATAGCTGCTTAATGGACAAACACTATATTATGTTCATCATTTTTGTTGATACAAACCTAGCAGAATAATGAGACCAAATTATTTTGCGGTATTCATTTTCGCAGCATTTTACAGACATTTACCATCACATCACAGTCCCCATTGGGTCTCACAATCTAAATTCTCTATCACTATCTCTTTGGAATCTTGCAGGAACCCTACACATATATAAGGAGAAAAAAGTAACTCCTTGAAGGTATTTTCCTTGATGGGATTTTAATTCAGGTCCCCAGTACTGTAAAACTAAGCACTGAGCAACCATGCTGCTGTAGATTGGCGCAGGGCGGTAGTCGTGGGTGAGAGATTGACTTCAGACACCCCGGCACGCTACATGAAATACCTGGTCCTGGCTGGGAGGATTTTCACCGTGCCGGCTAGGAACCCATGTGGGCAGTACACTGCCCCTGGTGTCAGCTGGGCAGGACCAGATGATGTCTCACACCCACAAGGAGACCAACAGTTCACTTTAATCCACAACTCTTTGCTGTATGGTTCATTGTCTGTCACAGCTTCACGTTCCAGATAGCGGGCACATATCTTCCAGCATGTTAAACTTTTTCACAGCATTATCAGACACAGTTCAACTTCCCACTGGGTTGCTTCGGATATTACTGGTACTGTGAGTCCCAGCATAATGCAGTCAAGCATTACAGCACACACTGTGATGGTCACCTTACCTTCCTGCAGTCCCACATCCAGTCTCCTTAGGCGTCTCATCATTACTGGAGTAAAGTTTTTCACTCCCAGACATTTGAGGGAAAACCACTAGATTGGTTGACTATGTTCACAAATCAGTTAAGATTAACCCGACACCTTAGAGGTTAAGGGGCCTGGCCACTAGAGTCCTTCACCAGTGAAGGTAACCCGTTACCTTGAAGGTTAAGGGGCCTAGCTGCTGGGCTCCCGTGCTCAACCTCCTGTTGTCTGGGGCCACTCCATTTGAGGATTGGTCTCTCATTTCAACACTGTCCATACAGTGTGACTAGAGGTTCACGATATCTTGCCTTTTGTCTCCTAGCCTTCTGCTCCAGTGCCACAAGCCACCCACAGTATGCAACCTTCACGACAATTTACTGAATACACATTCTGAATGACTACACGTCTGTCACTTTTGCTCACTGGGTCTTCACTGACTCTTCCAGAATGAACTGTCACTTTACCTTTCACTTAACCCCTCCCAGGGTGGGCTAGTCCCAAAACTTAATTACTTCTGACCTTGCTGTCTGTTGCTGGGCAGAACTCTCTTACCAAACATCCTACATGAACAATATATTTCTACATATACCACTGCCATACAATATACCATATATATTACTATACATTACACAAGCAAACATCACATTATAATACAATTCACAAAACACAATATTTACAAAAGACTGTTTAACAGTACAATGACGCGGTTGATGTCTTCAGGGTTAGGAATGAGACAGCCATAGTGCACCACTCTTACATTGCCACATATTCATGAAGCATTTGCACTAAAAGGTAATGTTCTTTATCCATGCCTGATAGTTTTAGTGTATGTCGAACGCAAAGGTCATTGTTTGGATGTAGTAATTAAATTTTGTCAAGTTTATTAATCGCAACTTTTTAAAAAGTTGCTAAATTCTTGCTCAAAAATAGTCCACTATATAAGTGGCAACTTGTCCATACTGTCTAATAATTGTGAAAAATATATCGCACACCGGGTAACAGTTTACTACTTTCTGCTACGGAGACAGTGGGAGGAACAATATGTATGCCAAAAAAAGAGGCTTAAAAAAATGCAAAAAATGTAGGGAAGAAATTTTGAAGTTCCTCCCAGAAATGATAAATTCTTTATCTACTGCAAAACCAACTGTTGTGTTCTGATTCTTCTGCTTCTATAATTATTGTATATAGATTCTTTCATTTGACACAATATTGGCTCATGGACTGAAGCTTACTAAGCACATTAGATGGCTGTCGGCTGAACAATCAGCTGATCGATCAGTCTGCAGACATCTCAGTCATCTTCATCTCTGCCATACACAGGAGCTCTTGGACAGCTGCCGATAGGCATCTTTGCCAGCAGCTTCTCTCCAGGATAACAGAGTGATTGGTTTTCTAAAATCCGTTATACCTGATCAACATCTCCCCGACAATCAGTTGGCCAGCGGCCCCACACAAATTAGAGTATCAGCCAAATTCTTCAATATTGGTGGGTTTGGACTACCTTAGCCTAATGTGTATGTAACGCCCATACCGGCGACCCCGCACTGTCCTGCTCTCCACCCAAGTTGGGGACATCGGTTTCCTCACCTGCCCAGATGTCCTGCGGTGGCTGCCTTGTCCCCAGTCCATGCTGCTGCCTCCCAGAGCCTGTGTGCACCTCACAGACTTCCAGGTTCTGCCCGAAGGGTCGCGAGCAGCCACACAGCTTTTTTTTAAAGGGCCAGCGTACTCTACCCCAGAAGTAAAAGGAGCCAGCACGATCTGAAATTGGCAGGCATCATATAAAAAGTGAAAATTCACAGATTTATTCCAACTGTACTATAATAAAAAAAAATGAGATTTTTAGCAAATAATTGATCAATCATTCTGTGAATTTGAACTTTTTATATGATGCATGCCATTTTCAGATCGTGCTGGCTCCCCTCTCTCTCTGTTTGGTTGTAGTTATGCTACAAATGTCTGGTGGCTGGTCACCACCATGCTATGCACGCCTGATCTTGGTTTGCAATATATTCCTCCTGTTGGTAGCTGTACACATTCAGTTGCCTCACCCTTTCCACAGGCATTGCTAATTAAGCACCATACTTGGATCTGGTCCGCCTTTATCAATGGTTGCTGTCTGGCACTGGGAGGGTCAGTTCTGATATAGTCCTGGTATGTGTAGAGCTTGCTCCACATGCTGGGACCTGGGCTAGCCTCTATCCACAATTGCCTCTTTTGCAACATAGAAGCGGTTATATATACAGGTTACAGGTATGTGTGCTCCATTATGGTTCTGCTTTTAACTTTATCTAGGAGGCCGCATGGCACATGAAATACAGAATATAGAGTAGGACCCCCCTATTGAGATTTGCCGTGACGTTGGCAGGGGTGGCTCAAAGAATTGATCAATTATTTGCTAAAAATCTCATTTATATTACAGTACAGTTGGAATAAATCTGTGAATTTGCACTTTTTATATGATGCATGCCATTTTCAGATTGTGCTGGCTCCCCTCTCTCTCTACCCCAGAAGTGCCTCTCAGGTCAGCTGAAAGCTGCAGGTACTTAAGGCACCGTTCCCCTAAGGAAGGTGCTTGGGCAACGAGTCAGATACGTTACTAGTTCTCAAGTTCCTCTGCTGTACTGTGCTATATGCCGTTACTGATTGATGTTTGTGTTTTAGTGTTCTGCTGATACACTGCAGCAGTTATCCCAAGTCTGACGCTGCTACTTTAAGCTGCCACACTGGCCACCAACCACGATACCCGTTGCCACAGTATCCTCAGCAGAGGCTGTTGCCGCATCCATCCATCCTGGCCAAAACTCCGACACCTGCTGCCGCTGTTACCCATCACCAGAGACTGTCTCTCCCGTATCTCTGGGGCCAGCCGTCGCAGCACCAGTCTTCATAAGAGGCACCCGGTCTCATACCTGCAGTGTTAGACTCTCACCATCAGAGGCTGTAGCGAAAACTAGATGTGGTTCCGCAGTCAAGCCGCTCTGGGTTTTCTGTCTGCTGTGGCCCAGTGGGTCCACTAATTCCCTGCTCGCCCCGTAAGCATAACAGTGTATTGGGACCTTTAGTCGCAGGAAGCATTTGGACTCTATACTTTTATAGTAACACATATTGGGGTATTTTTTATTAAGTCTATGTTTTTACTTTAGTCTTAAAAAAGATGATATGAGTAATTTGCACCAATTTTATTATAGGATTCATACCTCTCAAAACCATTGGTGCCATTATAGACTATCCAAAACTTAAATGGAATCTGTCAGAAGGATTTCACCCACTAAACTACTTATATGCGCATGTAGCTCTCTCAATGACACAGCCATCAATACCTTCTCTTGCTAATAATTCATCTTTTATAAGTTTCTGTAAATGAATTCTTTCAGTCTATCCATACATTGTCCAAAAGATAACACTGCTTACATTTACCATCTGCATATATCTCACCTCCCATCCCTATTACTCCATTTCTGGGACCTTGGCCACTTGAGAGAAAATGTTGCGCGTGTGCATAACAGTTCACTTTTTTCCTCTGCATAGGAATCAAGAACCTTCTGCCCCGGTGTCGCCCTGTCACTTGTGCTCCCGTTGCCAGTGTTTTCCGGTGCGTGGCCTCCCGACTTCCTTTCTCCCTCGTTATTAATGCGCATGCGCGAGTTTTCATCTCAAGCAGCCGATGTCACAAAAATGGAGTAGTGCTGATGGGAGGTGAGAAATATGCAGATGAAGTGCAGAGAAAGTCCTGCCCATAGCCTGGAAGATTAATTTGCATAAACTGATAAAGTGATAGGTTATGTGAGACGTACGAGGATAATTTTTTCATCAATCGATGACCTGTATGCCAAATTCATGGTTTAGATAGGTTAAATGTGATGACAGATTCCCTAAAGTTTTACCAAAACTTGACAGGGGGTATTGGCGAATCACGTGTTATTACGCCACCAGTTTATAATGTATGCCCTTTGCATTATGAAATCTGGTGACCAATCCACTTTAAGTGACAATATAAATTAGACAGCAACTTCATGGGTTCACTTTTCAGCAGACTATGGCAACGTGTGAACCTGCCTATGCAGATATAATAGATCTGATGGATCTGTTCATCTCTGAAGGCATGTATTGGTGGCACGTGTGGATCTAACTGACGTCACCAGGGAACTTTTTCTGACTCGCCACATCACCTTGATGCTGGAAAATACATGGGAACCGCGGGTAGCAATGTGCATGCGTGAATAGCATGGTCACCGGAATTACATTTACCTGTTATCAGGCTATTTATAGCCACACATACGCAGTTTGCTCATTGTCCCCCTGAGGAAGCCCAACGCAAAACGCGCGTCGGGGCCATTGGTTTCTCTTATTTCAGTACAGGAGCAACATGGGTAAGCAGGATCTTTCGTGTAGCTCACTGCATGTTGACGTGTGGACCTTATGCTACCCTTTACAGGCTGTGCACCTCGTATATAGATCCTATACAGTAACGTGGCATATGGCCATGTCCTTATAGATATAATGCTAATATTTTCACATGTTATATGCCATATTAGAGATTCAGATATTTATAGGGGTGGATGACAGGTACTCTTAAAGGGTTAGGCATATTCATTCATATTTTGTGCAATGCCTGCACATACTGGTTACTGCCAGTGGACTTTGGTATCCTTACCAGATCCATTATTTGTGTTATATATATTCTATACTAGCTTAGCACTTTTCTCTTATACTGACACTTTCAGCAATATTACCTACCGTATCATAACAGGGTCTTAAAGGGCTAGCTACATAATTTTCGGCAGTGTGCAATATTTATATATATTTTTACATTCTTTGTTGATCCTTGCATATACCTTATGTTGTATTTTGGGATTTTTTGATCCACCATTTTCTCTGCACCCTGGTCTCCTTTGTATATATTTTCTGTCATATTTACTTTATTTTCTATTTAATATAATTTAATTTAAATAAAATTATTTTTAATTATTGAAATGGATTCTGATTCCATATATTTTGTACAAAATACATACAGCTGCACTCTAGAATGCTAACATTGAATAAAGGAATTAGTATTGCATTACTGCTATAGGAATATTTGAAAAAGAGATACCTAGCTTGTGTATTGGCCAATGCATGTGAGTCTGGTAACCAGAGGCAAGGTGACCTCAATATACAGGGGCCCTATAACCAGGCTATGTCCATCCTCCATTACAGCTGGATACTTTCTGCCCAGACATGTAGGTCTTTACCCCAGATAGAGGCATTTGAGTTAGGTTCCCGGTATATTAGAGATCACCTTGTCACTGGTTACTGGGCTCACATGCATTGGCCAATACATAAGCTAAGTATCTCTTTTTCAAATATTCCCATAGTAGCAATGCATTTCCAGAGTTCCGTTATTCATTGTTAGCATTTTAGAGTGCAGTTGTATGTATTTTGTAGTTATATTGTGTTTTCAGCAATAATCTGTTCACACCTGTTTGATGTTTGGGTCAGGTTTTTTTATATATTTATATTTGTTTTTGGATATATTCAGTTTAAGAGTTTTTTCTTATCTATCATTTCTCATGGCAATCTTTTCTCAGATGATATTGACGCTATGATAGAAAGTAGATGTCTGGGCATATACTGTATAGATCCAAGGTGTGTCAGCCATCTTTCCCATTGAACGTATGTATTTAAAGGGAACCTGTCACCGTTTTTTCGGCATATAAGCGGCGGCCACCACCACCAAGCGCTTATACACAGCATCCTAACATACTGTATATAAGAGCCCAGGCCGCTGTATAGAACATAAAAAACACTTTATAATAATCACCTAACGGTCGCGCTGCAGTGGAGTTGGGCCATATGGGCGTCTCCATTGTTTGATGCCGACGCCTCCTGTTTCGGCCATCTTCGTCCTCCTTCTAAAGCCTGTGTGCATAACGCATCCTACGTCATACACACTCGCCGGTCCTACTCAGGCGCACTACAATACTATGAACTGCTCTGCTCAGGGCAGATCAAAGTGCGCTTGCGCAGGACCTCAATGCCGGTGAGTGTGGATGACGTAGAGGCGTCATGCCCCCGGGTACAGAAGAAGGAGGACGAAGATGGCGAAAGAGGCGGGGTCGGCACCGGACAACGGAGACGCCCATCTGACTCAAATCCACCGCAGCGCGACTATTAGGTAAGTATTATAAAGTGTTTTTATGTTCTACACAGCAGCCTGAACTCTTATATACAGCATGTTAGAATGCTGTATATAAGAGCCCGGTGGTGGTGGCCGCAGCTTATATGCAGAAAAACCGGTGATAGGTTCCCTTTAATACCTCTATAGCTAGAGTGTGACTACTATGGCCTGTGGCAGTCAGGCACAGAGACATTTTGCAACTACTGCGACGACTGCAGCAGGTGGTGACTGGCAGCCATGGTTATTTCGTGTTTTGTCCCGATAAACGTCTCGTTGTCACGTAGGGATTGTAGACATCGCTGGGGAATCGGAAACAGCATGACATATTATAAAGTTTACTCTTTTATTATTTTATGGCCATAGGAACCAATTTGTTCATCTTGAAAGACCCCTTTAGGTGCGGTTTACTAGTATATACCTGTTCCGAAGATCCCGGGTTACATATTCTGTTTTGTATTTCAGAATTTGTGGTTTGGGATAATAAAGACAGAGATAAAAGTAGGAATTTGATATTCCAGGTACAGAGACAGGAAAAAAAATGGGTAAATAATGGTGAGGGCTTCAAACATCCCCCCAACTCCCCGTCCCAATGATACACCGTGTCACAGTGGCTCACACACTCATGAATTTATCATTAAAGCGTCAGGCAGATGGAAGGATTGGGGAGCCGAGCATCACAGGGTCCCACAGGCCACATGAAATATTCCGATTGAACTGGTCCAAGAGCCGGAGAATGTGCTCTGCCTTCTGATTCCTGAGCCACTTCCTCCACCGCGCGCGACATGACGACCGGCGGCAGCGGAGTGGTTAATGGAAATGATCCATTCATCATCCAGAATCTGCGAATTAACTCTTCCCACTCCGCCAACAGATCATTAGCACAATTAGTGGTATAATCAGTAGAATGGAAATGGCATGTAACAGGCCGGGGTAGATCTCGGGAGACCATATGACCAAGGGCGTAACTACCGCGGTCGCAGGGGTCGCGATTGCGACCGGGCCCGCAGGTTAGGGGCCCGCGCTGCAGATCAGCAGCCGGCTCCTGTCAGTGAGAGGAGCTGCGCTGTTCGTGCATTTTCAGTAGAAGCGGCCGGGCAGCGTGAGCTCTGCCCCCTCCAGTCTCGGCATGTGATTACTGTACACTGTGGTGCCGGCCTCTGCAGGAGATAGATCAGGTGAGGGCAGCAGTGCAGTGTGACCGGCAGCACTTAGTTACCGTGTCTCTCTGTCCCAGCAGCGCAGACATAGCTGTATATACTCTGCCTCCCTCCCCCTCGCTCTGTGCAGTCACCGACAGCGTCCGATGGTTTATTTACTGATGTGCGACCATGTGGAGAGGGCTGAGCTGTATATGTGGCAGGAAAGTTTATCTGACCTTCTTTACGTTCTATGTTATCTTACTGTAAACCGTTCAGGTGCTGCTTTGGATACTTTGGGATTTGGGGGGGGGTGAGGAGGATGAGGCTTATAAGGTGATGGGGGCCATCCCACAGAATCAGTCACAGGGTGAGCAGAGGGGGGAAGGGTGCAGCAGTTTGATGAAAGCAGCACAGCCATGTCCTGTATCTAAATCCAGCTAAATTACTGTGCACGCCTCTGCTACATACACAGATGACCTTGTGCACACGTGGCTTTTTTCATGCGTTTTTCCTTGCTTTTTTTAATCGATAAAAGCAAGGAAAAATCATCTCAGCAAAGTCTGAGAATCCTGACTTGCTGTGCCCACGCTGTTTTCTTGCAGTTTTTGTTGCTGAAAAAAGAAGCAGTGTGTCAGTTGTTTCTGCATTTTTTTCCTGCTTTTTCACCAATTGACTTCAATGGAGTCAGTGAAAAATGCAGGAAAAAACGCATGTGTAATGCCCACGTTGAATATTTGTGTGTTATATGCTTTATTTGACGTCACTGGGGCTCCCTGCAGCCATTTCCTTATCTCAGTCTTTACTGCAGGACATTGCTTCTGGGAAGTCCAGTGATATCACACGGTGAATCGAGTTCATGCCTGCGGATCACCAGGATGTCCTGCAGATCCGCCGCCATGAACTCAGTTCACCTTGTGATGTCACCAGGGTTTCCTGCACCTAGGCCTTGTGGTCTTTACCACGGGACCTTGTTGCAGGGAACTCTTGTGATGGAGGTGCCCTGGTTTGTGAGGCGATCCATACCTCAGTAAACCGGGGTCATCATGGTGATTACCTAGGGTTGCCATGGCAGTGATCGGATCCCTGTGATTGCACTACAGGGACCTGATCACCAGAGAGGGGTAAGCGATTCCTCTCCCTGCCTTCTGAATGTAGCAATCGCATTGATTGCAGCATTTAGAGGGTTAAACTGCCGAGAGCGGCGCGGGTACTGCTCCTAGCAGCGAGAGCCAGGACCTGGCGACCGCGGGGGTACAGCGCTTGAACCCCCATGATTGCCATGACTAAAAAACGCTCAAAAAGTAGGTGAAAAAACACGCAAACACAATAAAAAATGCTCGTTTTTTTCAGTTGCTTTTTTTTTCATTCCAAACATG
Source organism: Anomaloglossus baeobatrachus (assembly GCF_048569485.1). NCBI lineage: Eukaryota > Metazoa > Chordata > Amphibia > Anura > Aromobatidae > Anomaloglossus > Anomaloglossus baeobatrachus. The sequence continues at coordinate 617,154,054 of NC_134356.1, read as the reverse complement.
CGTTTTTATGTGTAGATTTTCTGCACATAAAAATGCAATGTGGGCACATAGCCTAAAATAGATTTGATGCAGTGTGTCCTGGGAGGGTGCTTTATCTTCACAATACGTGAGCTGACTTCAGCAGCCAATAGTTGGTGGTTGGGGTGAGGAGAGCAGGCAGGAGAGTAACAATCACACACGCAGAGATTGTTACCAGGTCCAAAGGTACAGGGGACACGCCAACCCCAGCTCCTACTTCAGCTGGATGAGCGTCTGAGGGCTAAAATGCATCACAGCACATAGACCCGCTGGGTCCCTGCACTGCGATACATGCTGCTGGGCAAATAGTGGCTGGCAACTGATGTCCATACCGTGACTGGGGGCAGAGCATGGTAGTACTGTCATGCTCTATAGCACACACTCTGATGTCAGCTGCAGGCCACTCCGCGCTGGCTACAGAGGACACTTGGTGATGTGGGAATAGAGACAAGATGAGTAGAATTTTTTTTAAATTATTTATATTTTTTTAATTATGCATTAGAGACAGTCTCAGACCATATATACCAGGATGGGGGATATATATACCAGGATGAGGAACATATACTGTATATCAGGATGGGAGACATATATTAGGATGGGCCCAGGATGTGCAACATTTTTACTAGGATCGGCCCAGGATTGGATAAATATATACCAGGATGGGGACGTTATATACCATGTATACCAGGATGGGGAACATGTATACCAGGATGCGGACATATATACCAGTATGGGGACATATGTACCAGGATTGGGAACATTACTGCATAATGAAGGGGCAATTATCTGACCAACGTCCGGAGGGGGGCCCAGGTCCAACTTTCGCACCGGGGCCCATCACACTCTAGTTACGCCACTGCATATGACATTTGCATAATCACATAAATATACATTTATAAATTACCCACCCCCCACTATTATCACAGAAGAGGTGAACAGGACATGGAGACGCAGAAAATACACCCAGAGGGCAGGCTGTACTCTGTCACGGCCTAATCCTAACACCTCTAGACACATCTTGAACTCATTAGTCAGAACTTGCACCCGCTGAGACGGGCGGTGGGAATCCTGCTCATGTAGAGCGTTACCTTCCACTAGAAAGTAGAAAATCCAAACTGAGAGATTCACTCGGAGGAGATGGGCCACAAAAAGAACATGTCTGCGGGCCATTTCCTCCGTATAATCACCAATATCTCATCTCAGGAATGACGCAGCCTTATATCAATAAGTCTAGTGTTTATAAAACCACAGATCCCAGCAGACCCTCACCGGGCTTCAATACCAGGTCTCTGAGAGAAATCAATACCACCAAATATATGTATGAAAAATCCATCCAGGCAGAGGCCCCCATAGACTGCAGGTATAGATACGGCACGGCTTCCGTCCGATAATTGTGTTTTACCCTAAAGCATTCCTTTACTTTATTCCTGTTTATTAATGTCCTGCCGTATTAGCATAGATTGGAGCATTGGGTCTGTTCACACCGAGCCGCCCGAATGGAATGACCAGAACCACTGTAACATTTGCACATTCAGAAAATGCTGTTTTTGTCTGCATCCATAGGAGTCATTTTTTGTTAAACACATGTAATAAGTAAACTATTTTAACATTTTGTTATATTTGTAACATACATATTTTTTTTTATACCTTTTTAAAGGGGACCTGCCACCAGATTTTGGCATTCTAAACTAAAACTAACACCTTAATTTAAGCGTCTGTGCTGCTGACACGATTCCTCTATGCAGAGCATCTTGCACACTAGGAGATGCTCTGCTGTGTTTTCCTGAGCTACTGAGCAGGCAGGGACACGATTCCTCTATGCAGAGCATCTTGCGCACTAGGAGATGCTCTGCTGTGTTTTCCTGAGCTACTGAGCTGGCAGTTTGATTGACAGCGCAGGATTCCATGCTAGTTCTGGGAGAAGCAATTACCAGGTGTTTCATCTTCCTGGTAATTGCTTTGCTTCTTTACTGAGCATGCTCTCCCAGAACCTTGCCAGTCGTACATTCTGGTTCTGTAGTTGTGCTTTTGGCCTGTCTTTCTGCATGTGTTCTGATCTTTGTTTCTTGACCCCGAACTGTTGTGTGACTTCTCTCTGCCCACTCCCTGTTCCTGTTGTGACTTCCTGGTTCTTGACCTCAGACCATTACCTGACAACACCTCAGTTTTCTCCCTGAATCTATTACGTGCCCTCCTGGAATTATGACCCTCGGATTGTGACCTGACTACACTTCTGTGCACTCCCTGTATCCAACGTGTCCTCCTGTTACCAGACCCTGGCTTGCTTGACTACTCTTCAGCCTGTACTATCCATAAGTAGTGACTTGCATTACAGCTGCATTCTATAAAGGTGCACGCTACCCCCTGACCCCCACGTATCCCCCAAAAGTACCCATAATATCTCCCGCCATGTATGTAAATTGTCCAGTCCAATGGGCGTCCTAATCTGAGCCTCATATCCATCCTTTCACCCTTCTCCTGTGCTGATTGAAGTGAATGACACCTCGGATGCCATCCACATAGGCGGGCAAAATCTCCATATTCCCGGCTTGCGCAGGCGCTCTTCGCTCTGCCGTGTCGCGGGCAGAGCCAAAAACATAGGTGCACCTACAAGTGACGTCATAGCCGGGCAAAATCTCGCCCCTGCCCAGAGAACTCGCCGGTTTGCGCAGGCACACCTATCTTTTCAGTTCTGCCCGCAACAGAGCAGAGCGAAGTGGGACTGCACGATTTGGGAATATATCTGCGCAGACGCGAGAGTTTGCCCACCTATGTGGATGGCGTCCGAGGCATCACCCACATCAATCAGCACAGGAGGAGGATGAAAGGAGGGACAGGAGGCGCAGATTAGGAGAACCATCGGACCGAACCGGACAATTTACATACAGGTCGGGAGATTTTATAAAGGTATTTGTGGGGTCTAAAGGGGGGTCTGGGGGTAACATGCACCTTTTATAGAATGCAGCACAGGCGCTGCTTAAGGTGCTAGTTTTACTTTAGAAGGTCAAAATCTGGTGACAGATCCCCTTTAAGCCCTGTAGTGAAGCCTATAGGCTGCTTTACGCGCTGCGATATCGTGACCGATATCGCTAGCGTGCGTACCCGCCCCCATCGGTTGTGCGACATGGCCAGATCGCTGCCCGTGGCGCACAACATCGCTCGGACCCGTCACACTACTTACCTGCCTAGCGACGTCGCTGTGACCAGCGAACAGCCTCCTTTCTAAGGGGGCGGTTCGTTCAGCGTCACAGCAGCGTCACCGAACCGCCGCCAAATAGAAGCGGAGGGGCGGAGATGAGCGAGACGTAACATCCCGCCCACCTCCTTCCTTCCTCATTGCGGGCAGCCGCAGGTAAGGTGAGCTTCCTCGTTCCTGTGGTGTCACACATAGCGATGTGTGCTGCCGCAGGAGCGACGAACTACTTCGTACACCGAGCAGCAGCGATATTCGAGATAGGGGGGCATGTCACCGATGCGCGATTTTGACCGTTTTTGCGACGATTCAAAATCGCTCATAGGTGTCACATGCAAAGACATCACTTAAGCGACCGGATGTGCGTCACAAATTCCGTGACCCCAACGAGATCGCTTGAGCGATGTCGCAGCGTGTAAAGCAGCCTTATGGGATAAATGCTGGTAAGTTCTTCATACCCTGAGCATGCTTATACCATCAAATGGCACCAAAATACACAAACAAAAATTATATCTATGTGGACATTTCATTAATATTAAGTGACATTTGGCCTAATAGGCCGTGGTGTTATAACCCCAAATAGCTATTTAAAACATCTCAAAAAACCCTGCAAATTGCCTTAGATTTAAGTTAATGAAAATTAACATTCCAACCTAAGCGAATGACTGTTTTAGCCATATAATCATACCACCATTGTCTCAGAGTAAGTTGGCCATGTTTGATTTTTTTCTGGCTGAAAATCAGATAAAAAATATTTTTTTCAAAGAAAGATTGTTTGGCCTTTAACACGTTTTGAAAGAATGTTTCCAGAAAGATCGGTCAATTGTTGCCCGGTGTGACTGAACATGTATGACCCTATGGAGTGATAAAAAAAAAATAAAAATAAAAATAAAAATAAATATATATATATATATATATATATATATATATATATATATATATATATCCTCCTTGTATTGTCTGTTGAATTGTGATTTTGCCCTGAAGAAGGCTGAAACGCGTTGACTAGTAAAGTCACTTGGCATTCACTCTGGTTGGTCTTTCCACACGGCAGCGCATTACGTTCCCCATTCTTCTCTGGTTTCCCTATGGAGTGATTATAATGGTCAACAAAGACTAAAATGTATGTGTTGGAATCAAAATCATTCAGCCACCAACATACTTTAATCTGATGTGTCTGGGCGCTATTCTGTTTTGGATCCTCAGAAGACTGGTGACCCCATCTGTCACAGATACCATTACCGGAAGGAGGTTATTTATTTTGTCCTTTTTACATACATGATAAATGCGTCTGAAATCTGATATGTACTGGTATTACTATTAGATCTGTGAGTACACATGAGGTCCAGAGCACTCCAAGGGCTGCTGTACAGTGCCACTGAATGCCATTGTATTACATAGATATGCTCTCCAAAAAGCAAAGTCTTCTGGAACATAACATATACATTTTTTTATTTTGAATTCCATGGAATGTGACAGAATAAACTCCATACTATACACTGCTGTATAAAATTGATGGCAGTATAGGGTCAATAGGCGACCATGTCTGGCACTATTCAACTTTCTGGGTAAAAACCCAAAAAACAAAGTGTGAACAGGTGCAAGCTGCTATGACTGCATACTACTAAAACAAAAGAATACAGCAGCCTCTGTAAGGGCTAAGATATAAGCAAACATAGAATATATGAAATTTAAACTGCATTACTATTATATAGAACATACTTGGGAAAAGGAAGGTACTTAGTGCATAAATTGGCCAATTCATGTGCACCCATCAACCACGGCAAGGTGACCATTCTTTGATGGGATCCTAAACCTAATATATATCAAACATGCCTTTCCCGGGCTCAGCGTACAAATTTAAAGGGCAGGTAGAATCCAGCACTATCTAAAAGCAACCTTGGGCTCATGGGAAAAGTACATAGTCAGAAAAGGAGGCAGTTAACACCTTCAATACTATACTGCAAAAAAACAAAACTGACCAGCACCACCAAAAGGAATAAAGCAAGTATGAACAGGTGCAAGCTACTATAACTGCATAATACACAAACAAAAGAATATAGCAGCACTCAATTGTTTTTAACTACTACTAAATCCTACTTGTCATTTAAATTTGTGGGCTTTGAGCCCAGGAGAGGCATGTTTGATAAGTATTAGTCTTAGGGTCCCATCAAAGAAGTGTCACCTTGCCGTGGTGATGGGCTCACGTGAATTGACCAATTTATGTGTTAAGTACCATATTTTCCTGATTATAAAACGCACTTTTTGTCCCAAAAATTATAATCCGAATGTAGCCTACCGGGAGATGGTGGAGAGGAGTCGCAGGAGGCAGGAGCAATGCTGCGGCCGCTGTGCTAGTACTGTGCTGCAGGCGGTGAGGCAGGGGGCATTCTGAAAATGTCAGCGGTGCGGGCTTCAAATAATAGTGCCCAGAGTCGGTGCGTGCGCAGATGGTGCTCTCGGCTCAAGATCTCATCTGCGCACACGCCGCCTCCGGTCCACTGATGTCCCAGCAGCGTACTCAAGGAAAATGGTGCCTGGAAGTGGCACGTGAGCAGATGAGATCTCAGCTTGCCACTGAGCCAATAGCTCAATCTGCACACGCGCTGACTTAGTGCGCCACTTCTTTGAAGTCTACACCGTTGTCAGTTTCTGGATGTTGCCTACCTCACAGCACCCACAGTGAGCATCTGGGACACCAGCTGCACTGCCCGCAGCATCGCCTTACTCCACCACCGCCACTGCCTCCTGTGACCCAGCACCACCACCACCACTGCCACTAACCCCCTGTAAGACACCACCAGATTATAAGACAGATCCCTTTTTTTTACCTTTTTTTTCTCTCTAAATTTGGGGTGCGTCTTATAATCTGGTGCGTTTTATAAAACGAAAATTACGGTACATACATTTTTCTAAGTATATTCCATATAGCAGTAATGCAGTTTAAATTTCATATATTTTATGTGTTCTTATATCTTAGCGCTTACAGAGTGCTGCTGTATTCTTTTGTTTGTGTAGTAACTTTCTGGGTAAGTATGGGGAATTTCTTCTTGACTTTGCATTACACATTGATCTGGACCAATGAGTGAAGAATGTGCATTCATAGATGATGGTCAACACACCTTCATTATCACATTTACAGAATTCCTAGGCTTCTCAGAGGTGCGTGAAATCTGATACCATTCGTATATTCGTAATTAGGGTACTAGAGTCTACCATTATATTTGGCGGAAGAGTGTGCCATACAATTTACGCCCCAAATATATGCAACTGTGTGCATATATACCCACAGCACATTTTAGCAACTAGATGTAGTTTTGGAAAGTCAAAGGATGGAGTCCACCAATGCAAGCAATTCCCTATTATTTATGCATATCCTAAATTGCTTATCTTATGAGATTTAAGAGTGATGTAGAAAGACTGGCCTCATACATTAGATAGCGATAAGCTCAATTAGCTGATGGATCACCGCTTACTCCATAAGAACTCAGAAGTATATTCCAAAAGGGAGAAGGAATAAGCTAAAACCAAATACCTCTGGTTACAGCATATCTTCTGGGAGAAAAAAGCATTGGCCATTGTTAGGCCCAGACTGGAGTCCCCGAACTGTCCTGCCCCCCTTCCGCGGTGGGTATGTCAGGTCTCTCTCCTTTCTGGCTACCCTGCTGAGGTTGCCTCACCCCTGCTCCGGCCTCCCGGAGGCTGTGCACAGCTCACAGTCCTCCTGGAACTGCCTGTAGCTTGGCTGAGAGGCTGCAGATATTTAAGGCACCTTCCCCTTAAGGGAAGTGCCTGGGCAATGAGTCAGATACTTTGCTAGTTCTCAGCTCCTTTAGCACTGTTGCTGCTGTCTCTGCTGCTGCTGTGTTGTGCTATATTTCGCTGCGGATCTGTTTCTGTGTTTCAGTGCTGATCCACTGCTGCAGTCACCTGAAGTGTGCTGCTGCTTCAAGCAGTCCTGTCATTTACCCACCACGATACCCGCTGCCGCAAATATCCTCACCGTCTGCTGCTACCGCATCCATCCATCCATCCATCCACAAAGACATCTCTTCATCTGTTGCTGCTGTTACTCTTCATCAGAAATTGTCCTTCCCATACCCCTGGGGCCAGCCGTTGCAGCATCAGTCTTCCCGAGTGGCACCCAGTCTCTCATCTGCAGCATAACAGCCTCACCATTAGAGGCTCTGGTGAAAACTTGGTGTGGTTCCGTAGTCAAGCCCTTCTGGGCTTTCTGTGTACTTCAGACCAGTAGGTCCGCTAATCCCATGCTCACCCTGTGAGCGTAACAGCCATGTTGAAATCCAGCATGACGGAGCTGTCTTTCCCCTGCAACATTATGCTGGACTACATCTTAAGGCTATGTGCGCACATTGCGTAATTGCATGCAGTTACGCTGCGATGCGATCTGCACCGCAGCGTAACTGCATGCGTCCTGCGTCCCCTGCATAATCTATGGAGATTGTGCAGGAGACGTGCGCACGTGGCGTATTAGAGCGCAACGCTTCGGCTGCTGCCCGAAGCGTGCGTTCTAAGAAGTGACATGTCACTTCTTTCGTGCGCTCTGCATGCAGTCCCTGCTCTTTCTATGGGAGGGGCTAAGAGGGGCTACATGCAGAGCGCATGAAATCGGCTTTAATTTCTGCAGCGATTTGAAGCGCACATGTGCTGTTCAAATCGCTGCAGAAATTTCTGCAGGGCCAGTACGCAACGTGCGCACATAGCCTTAGATATCAGATTGTTGGACAATTCCAAAAAGTATAACTAGTCTGGCTGCTGATTTGTAAAAACTGTAAGTCCCGGAGTTCTCTAAGGCTCATGTACTTTGCCACTGAGCCATCACTTCTTTTAATAGCCACTTCCTAAAGTTCAGTAACTTCAAACAAGACCAGTTCATTGTGATTTACAGCTCCTAAGTACACAAATACCAAAATGCATAAAAACACATGAAATAATAAATTAAAGGATGCTATTATAATAATAATCCTGATAAAGAAAAGCTACAGAGAATACCATATAATATATTAAAAATACCAGACATATTGAATTAAACGTACAAAAACGTATCATAAAATGTATATAAGGAAAAGAATAAGGCAAAGCATTGGCAAGACTGACTTGTACAAATGTGTCAGGGGGGCTGTAACATCTCTATTGAAGGGGTATTCCCAGAAATAAAAGTTATGATCCACTATCCTCCTCTGCAGAGGTCTGTCTTTAATTGAGCAGAGATGCACATGCTCAATCTCTGCCCCATTCATTTTCTACGGGACTGCTGGAAAAAGCCGAGTATACCTCCCCACTATTTCTGTCTGTCCCATAGACAATATTTGGATTGGGTACCTCCATACCATTTAAGATGGTGCAAAAGGTTTGTGACATCTGATGTTGTCACCTACGTTTCAGTGCTTGGTGGAGCTGGGGAGCAACAGCAGTGTGACGGGGAGCAACGATGCCCACTCGTCTAGTACCTTAAGCCACAAATCTTAAGGGCCATTTACACACTGCGACATCGCTAACGGTATATCGTTGGGGTCACGGTGTTTGTGACGTACATCCAGCGCCATTAGCGACATCGCAGTGTGTGACAGGCAGGAGCGACCTTAAACGATCCCAAAAGAGACAAAAATCGTTGGTAAATGAGAGGTCGTTCATTTACCAAAAATCGTTGTCTGGTCAGTAGCGATGTTGTTCCTCGTTCCTGCAGCATCATACATCGGTATGTGTGACACCGCAGGAGCGACGATCATCTGCTTACCTCCGTCCACCGGTAATGAGGAAGGAAGTAGGTGGGCGGGATGTTACGTCCCGCTCATCTCCGCCCCTCCTCTGCTATTGGATGGCTGCCATATGACGTCACTGTGATGCCGCATGAACCGCCCCCTTAGAAAGGAGGCGGGTCGCCGACAACAGCGACGTCGCAGGGAAGGTAAGTCCGTGTGACGGGTGTAAGCGATGTTGTGCGCCACAGGCAGCGAATTGCCCTTGACGCACAACCGACGGGGGCGGGTACGCTCGCTAGCGATATCAGTACCGATATCACAGCGTGTAAAGTACCCTTTACTCCAGTCACAGACTGAAATGGAGCTGCACCCCACTTTTTAAATGCACCTGATTAATTAAATGGCATGTAAAAAAATAAAATAAATAAATAAAAGATCGATATTACCCCATCCAGTGGTGATTATATAGGGGTAGATACCAGTCCTGCCAATTATTTAAGTGATTTCAATAAAAGTAATAATGCCTCAACAGCGACCTTAAAAATAAATAATGCCTGAGTATCCCCATAAAAGCTAATAATGTCCTCTGAGTGCCCCAATCCAAAGTTATAATGACCCCATTTAAAACAATGTCTCTTGAGTGCCCCCCCAGAACTAATAATGCCCAAGAACAGGTGCGTATATAGAATTCCTGAGGTCTCATAGAAAAAAAGTTCTAATTTGGCCCTCTTCCTCCCCCATCCCAACACAATTGCCCTTGGCTTCTAGGTGCAGTCACAGAAAAGCATACCTCCTAACTTTTAAAGACAGGGAGAGGGACAGTCATTTTGTCCCATTTACTGGCCCCTTACTATTCTCACCCACTACAATACCCTTTTCATGGCCCTCAAAGATCATGATGGACTCCAAAATACTCCCCACACATAGTCTGATACCCCATATTGTCCCCCATACATACAGTATGATGACACCACAATGCCCCCAGCAAAGTATGATGCCCCCATAGTACCAGAAACACAGAATAATGCTGTTACAGTCCCATGCCCAGTATAGTGGTGCCATAGGGACCCCAACACACAGTATGATGACCCCAGTCACCCCCCACATTATGATGCCCCTACAACCCCCACAAACTATGATACCTCCACATCCCGCCCAGAATAGTATGATGCCCGCACACATCATGATGCCCCCACACATAATTTGATGCCCCCACAAACCCCTACATACAGTGCTGGCCAAAAGTATTGGCACCCCTGCAATTCTGTCAGATAATACTCAGTTTCTTCTTGAAAATGATTGCAATCACACATTCTTTGGTATTATTAACTTCATTTATTTTGCTTGCAATGAAAAAATACAAAAGAGAATGAAACAAAAAACAAATCATTGATCATTTCACACAAAACTCCAAAAATGGGCCAGACAAAAGTATTGGCACCCTTAGCCTAATACTTGGTTGCACACCCTTTAGCCAAAATAACTGCGAACAACCTCTTCCAATAACCATCAATGAGCTTCTTACAATGCTCTGCAGGAATTTTAGACCATTCTTCTTTGGCAAACTGCTCCAGGTCCCTGAGATTTGAAGGGCGCCTTCTCCAAACTGCCATATTGAGATCTCTCCACAGGTGTTCTATGGGATTCAGGTCTGGACTCATTGCTGGCCACTTTAGTAGTCTCCAGTGCTTTCTATCAAACCATTTTCTAGTGCTTTTTGAAGTGTGTTTTGGGTCATTGTCCTGCTGGAAGACCCATGACCTCTGAGGGAGACCCAGCTTTCTCACACTGGGCCCTACATTATGCTGCAAAATTTGTTGGTAGTCTTCAGACTTCATAATGCCATGCACACGGTCAAGCAGTCCAGTGCCAGAGACAGCAAAGCAACCCCAAAACATCAGGGAACCTCCGCCATGTTTGACTGTAGGTTACAGTGTTCTTTTCTTTGAATGCCTCTTTTTTTTTCCTGTAAACTGTATGTTGATGGCTTTTCCCAAAAAGCTCTACTTTTGTCTCATCTGACCAAAGAATTTGTGATTGCAATAATTTTCAAGACTAAACTGAGTATTATCTGACAGAATTGCAGGGGTGCCAATACTTTTGGCCAGCACTGTACAGTTTGAATGTCCCTTTACAGTATGATGCCTCCACTGCCCCTTCCACACACACACACACACACACACACAGTATGCTGCCCCTATACAGAGTATGATGCCACCATAGACCCCCTACACACAGTATAATGGCCACCACATTTCCATAATATACATAAAGGAATAAAAGCTTATACTTACCCAATCCTGAATCCCTGGGCACCACAGCCTACTACTCCTCTTCTAACTTGTATATGTAGCACCCCACGGGGTAGGGGTTAAATACTTGTTGCCGGGCTGTTGCAGGTCAGGGATGTCACAAGTGGCCCTGCCCGGTTCTGTGGCCCCGAGGCGTACAGGAAAGAAGGAAGGGTTGAGAAGGGGTGATGATGGTGGATCAATTATGTCGTAATGCCACCTGCGGTACGCGGCCAGGGAATAGCTGCCGCTGCTGTCGCTGTCCTCCGGGGCAGATGGTTATAGCAGCTAAGATGTTTCTGCTCCCTACAGGTGGAGCTAGCCCCAGGGAGGATGATGAGGGTTGTAGTATGCAGTGTAGTACGTTAGGGTGCAGGACTGAGGACGCTAGAATAACTAGACAAACACAGGATTGTAGTTTCTTTTACCTTTACTGGTAGTAACTGTAGTACAGGAATGCAGTGATCCGGTCAGCCTGGAAGCAGTGAGGGTCTCTCTTTGCGATGAAAGACTTTCCTCTTTGCGCTTTAGATGTGGGTCGCTGTGGCCTGAAGCCGCACAGCGCCCCTCTAGCTAGCTGTTCTTTACTTATTCCTAGTGGCTGGTAGCGCAAGCCGGTTGTGAGGCCCACTTGAGTATCAGGGGCCCCGGGCTATATTTTACTACTGCACCTAGGAGTTTCTGGTGGGCCAGTGGACATGGAATCTTCTGCCCTCTGGGTTTTGTTGCCAGGCTAATAGTACCTGACAGCCAAGAACTCCGGTGTCCTGAATTTGCGCTCGGTCCTGGAAAGCTGGACTGCTCAGCTCTCAGAGAGTGACCATACTCTCTCCTCACCTCTACTATTCTGAGGTTCCCTACTTCCTGAGTCTGACTCCACCCCTGGACTAGAATCCTTAGGGAAGCTCGCCCCAACTAGGACTTGAGCTCCCCCTTCTGGCCCAGGTTAGTAAGTGTTGTGTGTGATTTGGTTACCTGACACAGAGATCTCCCCACTGCCTCCAAGCATAGCATCGCTCCCGGTGAAAAGGACAATGCCACTGTGGCTCCTGGAACCACTGGGGTGCCACATTCCCCCTTGGTTAAATTCAGTACTCTTGGACTGAGGAAATATTTTAGAGAAAGGAAGAAAAACATCACCATTAACACTAGAAGTCCCAGAAATTTTGAGCTCCCTGGGTTCCAATGGTAGAAATGTTAAATGACCCCTCTCTGGGACTTCTAGTGTTAATACTTGTTACATACAGAAAATATTTTCATTTGTACACGGTATACACTTGACCGGTTCTAAATATCTGTCTCCTGATACCGGACCGGTTTTTGACCCAGGTTACACCGCTGCGATCTGCGCAAGATTGACCGTAACCCTTCACTATTTGATGGTTCTCCTGACCTAGCCCGGCTGCCCATAGCTATGCTGGGAAGGGGCCTTGTGCTCACTGGTAGGACAGGTGGGCTCTCCCCTCTCACTAGACTCATCATGAGCACGACAGATTCACTGCAGGCAGGAGGCAGGTTCTCCAGTTCCTCCGCTGAGATGACATCTGATTCACTGGCCGGTGGAAAAATACGATATAGTCCAGCAAACAGATCAAATAATTTTCAAATATCACATCCTTATTCTGTCTCCATCTTTGGAGACAGAATAAGGATGTGATATCCAAAACGCGTCCTCCTGCTCTATATTTCTGCCTGACATGATGAATTTTTATCTATGGTTAAACAAATTTATATTTTTTTAAAGAAAAAATTATTTGACCTGTTTGCTGGATTATATCCTATTTTTTCATCTGATGATCCTGGAGCTTGGCTTCCTCCTTCCTTTGTCCGTGCACGGTCAGGAGTCCCGGTGTCCAAAAAAGAAACAGGTGAGCTGGACTATCCCCAAGTTCACTGGCCGGTGGGTCTTCGGGCTGGACTGGAGGCACTGCCGCTTCAGCCAGTAGGTCTTGAGCTGGGGGTCACTGCTATTTCTGGTGGGTTCTCTTGAAGGAAGGTCAAGACCAGTACTACAACAGCGTTGTTCCATTGTGTCCAGGTTTTGCGGACTGCACCAAGGACAATTTGGATAGTCTCTTCCTCTTGTCCTTCAGACTGGGGAACTTCTGAGCATTCTTCGTTAGTCTTCAGCTGATTGATGCATGCCTTTAGATGGTCTCTTGAAACGGTTATGGATGTTCTTCCTCCATCCTTGCTGAAGAGGTACACTTTTGGATTATCAACGTTAGACGGTAAGATAATATATGGGTCAGCTTCCCACTGGTCATCGAGTTTGTGCGCTCTTCATTTCCTCTTCAAGACTTGGTCCCCAGATGCTAGAGGAGTGGCTGGCGCCATTTGGTTGTAGTCTTTTTCTTGCCGCAGCCTGGCCTGAGACAGAGTTTTCTCCACACATTCCTGGACCTGACGGTATTGTTGTTGTCACTCAGCATCCCAGTCTGCATCGGATTGATCTGCCTCAGGCACTAGGATTCCCATGTCCAAGTCAATTGGTAATTTGCCAGGTCTGGCCCGCATCAGGTAGGCCAGGGTGCAGTTGGTGGACTTCACCGGGATGTGATTGTACATGTCTACTAGGTCCGGCAACCTCTCCGGGGACAGGTCTCTCTCTTCCAGAGGGAGGACCTTCAGCAAGTTGAGTACCACCTGGTTCATCTGTGCAATAAACAGTAATGCCAAATGGCAACAAATTAGACAGATCTCACCCAGATCTTCATCATGGGCAAGACTGCACACCGATCCAGGAATAGTCACAGGCTGGAAGAACCAAACCGTAAACCATCGGGTAATGGTATATCAGCGCCTGTTGTGCCCCGTGAATGGACTTCCGCCCTGATAAGGGCAGCACCCAAGTAAGTTGTCTGCCCCGCAACCACACAAAAATGAAAAAAGGAACGTCCTTGCCCGGTTCAAAGATGAAACCTCATCCTCTTCAGGAGTCAAAGTGCCGGACTTGGCCTTCATGTGTCGGGCCCCTCACCCGGTAGGTGGCATTCCTAAGATTGTCCTTCTCCTGGATGGTTCGGCATAGGACTTCCGCTTTTCTTTTCTTACGGGCCGCAATTTCTCGTCCCAGCTGGCGCTGCTGTCACTCCCAATATGGAGCGTCTGCGGTGTGCTCCAGAGTGACCTGCGCGGGGGCCGAGCCCAGCCGGAGCACCTTCGTGCCGGCTTGATGACCGGCACCTTTGGCAGTGGAGGGCCCCACTCTGATGTGGCTCGTACGGCTGCCCCACAGGCACATTTCCGCTGCACCTCAGCCGAGGCCGGGAGTCTGGGAGTGGCCAGCGTTTCTTGTCGCGCCGGCTTCCAGTCGGGGACCACCTCTTTGTTGTCTCTGGCGCGGTCTCCTCCGGGATCAGTGGCGGGTCCAGAGCAAGACGGGGCACCTTCCAGATGCTGGTGGTACGTGGAACCGGGGTCGGTGCCGGGGCGGTGACGGGCTGACTGCTGGCGGCTTCTTCAAGCTGGTCCTCGCGGGCTTGTGGGACGGACTCTGCTGCCGGTGTTGGTGGCAGCGGACCGAGCGAGGTGTCAGCAGCAACCAGTACGGACGGCGAGGGAGGCAGTATGGAGGACAGGGGCAGACCGGGTCCCTCAGCCTTATCAGCCGGTCCCTGGGGGACATAGAGGCGTGGGTCGCTTACCCACTCCTCTAAGGTTGCCTCCACTTCACGTGCCCGCACGGCCGCAGCCAGCTCCTCCATCTCGGCCGTCCACTTGGCCAGCATAAAGCGTGCCTGCGCCTGGATCCGGCGACACATCCGTGCGGTCTGGGCTTCTACCCATGCCGCTGTTCCGGGCACGAGCTCCTGCACTCTGGGCTTGTTGGACCGGTCAGCCATGTTGCTCTCACGGGGTCCAGGAACCAGAAGGGTGGCAGAGTCCTGGAGTCCCTGCCCTTTATCTGCTCGGTCACATGTCGCAGAATCTTCACAATTCCCCCTTGGTCTTTTCCTGGCACTCCTCTTTGAGGCTGGTAAGTTTCGTTTTTCGACTTCGACCGTTTTCCCAGGGGGCGGGGGTTATGCTTTCGCACCCTTTCTCGGGGAAGGAGACTCTGGGCGGGAATCTTCACGCCAAAAGATGGTGGCAAGATGGCGGTTTCTGGAAATTTTGCAATGGATCACCGCTGACTTCAATACAAAGTGCACTTCCACAAGGTAAGTGGATGGGTAAGTATCCTGTTCGTGACACCAAGTTTCGGGGTGTGCCGGCCCCGTGCCGGCAGCCTGCGGCCACTCGGGTCCGGGCCTTCCTGTGGGTGGCTCGAGGGTCTCCGTACCCGGGGGATCCCGTGGACACTCCGAATGAAAAGGGTTGGGGGGAGGTAGGATGTATATGTACGGGCTGGGCCGTACTAGGTTCGTGATGCCACCCATGGGATGTGGTGAGTTTGGACACCACCGCTGCAGTTACGGGGCACCCGGGGGAGATGTTGTGCAGCAAGTTGTTAACCCCTCCATGGGCAGGGATGGTGGCCCTGGGACCCGTTGGGTGCTTTGTTGGTGCAGGGAGATGGGCAACCGCAGGGTGCTGGTGTACTCACTATCGAAGGAAACACACAAGTCTCTAGTAAACCAAGGTGATGGTGGTCGGTGCCCGCAGCCGGCTGGTGGTCTCTGTCTTTCTCCTGCACCTTTGTGTAATGGTGGACTGCCTGTGCTTACAACTTCAGGAGTCCGCTCCCGGCTGGATGTGGCCTAAGGAGCCCTTGCTCGCAGATGCTGGCCCATGGGATCTCTGAGCCCTGGCGGTGGCCTTTTATCCCCCTCGGTGGGCTGTTGCCTTCTATCGGGACTTTGGGTGGGACAGGACCTCTAGTCCTGGCCACAATCAGTTAATTAGCTGGTTCCAGTCGCTTCTGGTCCCTGGCTTCAGGGTCCGAGTACCTCCCTGTGTGCTCCGGTTTCCGAGTCTGTTCCCCGGGTCGGTACCGGCAGGCCACTACCCTGTCCCGGTCCACCTCGGTTCCACCGAGCTGTCTTCCCGGCTCCTGCAGACGGAGACTGCTATCTTCCTCCTAGCCAAAAGTACCCGGGCTCCTACCCTGATACCTGTCAGTTTACTTCAGACCTGACACACAGGCCTGACCTCCACTTCCACTGACTGAACTGAACTCACTTCTTGTTTTCCCCGCCCCGGGCTGTCTAGACTCCTTGGTGGGCATCTTCCAACCGCCTGGTTCCGCCCCCTGGTGTGTCCATCTAGCCCTGAGGGGGGTGACTAGGGTTTTGAGGTTGGCTGATGTCACCTGTGAGGGAAAGGTGTAATGCAGGGGCCTATCTGTGACTACCTGGCCCGGCCAGGGCGTCACACATCTTTTCACAGAGCCCATTGGTTTGGGTATGGTACAGGGTTGTTTATATCTTCTTGCACCTGTACAAGTGGCAAGAAGCCCTGGAAGACTTCAGCATCAAACGCTGGGCCCTGGTCAGTAAGTACACGTTTCGTGTAGCCATGGGGCCGACAGAGTACTCCTGGAACACCTTGGCTGCAGTCTTGGCTCTCTGATCTTTAACCAGGACCACCACTAGGAAACGGGAATAGTGGTGTATGATGGTGAGGGCATAGACAAAGCCTGACCGGCTTGGAACCAACTTTACATGATCCAGTGCTACCAGGTCAAGTGGCTGTTTGGTGACGATTGGCTGTAGAGGGACCCTTTGACTTTCACAGTCCCTTCGTCTCAGGTTGCATGGGCCACATTGTCGGCACCACTTCTCAATTGACGGTCTCATACCGATCCAGTGGAAACAGGTGTGGAGCAGACTCCAACTTCTTCCATCTGAAGTGCCCTGCCCCGTCGTGATAAGCCTCCAGGACCATCCGGGTGTCCCTCAGCGGCATTATTATCTGCCAGACCAGTCCATTATTTCGGGGGTCGAGGTGTCTTTTACCCAGTATTTTATTGTAAATAAACAGTTTGCCATTTTCTTTCCACAGCCTTTTGTGCTTCCTGGGGAGCATCTGGGCTCGGGTACGAGTTGTCCTGAGTCAACAGTTCTTTAACCAACCGAATGGCTGGGTAACTGTCCTGGGTTTCCTCCCAATTCTGGTGGGGCAGCGGGTTGAGGGAAGCTGCCTGTTCGGTTGTCTGTTTCTCCTTCACCTGGTACGAGCATTGAGAAGCAAAGTGCCGGTAGAACGCTGGCATCTCCACCTCCTCCATTTCATCCAAGTGTTCCCCGGCGTCTTGTAGATGAGGCATCTGGGACAGGGCAGCGTTACCATTCTTCCGCCCCACCCGCTATTTGATTGTGAAATCATTATTGGACAGTCGGGCTATCCATCGCTGCTCCAAGGCCCCAAGCTTTGCTGTTTCCAGGTGGGTTATCTGGTTATTATCAGTGTAAATTGTAAATTTTGTTGAAGCCAAGTAGTGTTTGAAACTTTCAGTGACTGCCCAAACCACAGCAAGGAAGTCCAGCTTGAAGGAGCTGTAGTTTTCCGGATTCCGTTCAGTGGGCCGAAGCTTCAGACTGGCATAGGCTATCACCTTTTCTCAGCCCCCTTGCACCTGGGACAGCACAGCCTCCAGTCCTACGTTACTGGCATCAGTGTAAAGAATGAAGGGGTGACCGTAGTCTGGGTAGGCGAGTATATCTTCCCCGGTGAGGGCCTTCTTCAACTGGACAAAGGGCTCCTCCTGCTGTTCAGCCCACTCGAATGGAGGTCCCTGTCTTTTTGCTTGGCCCACCAGGAGATCTTGAAGGGGCGATGCCATCTTGGTGAACCTGCTGATAAACCGTCGGTAGTAGCCGACCAGGCCAAGGAACTGTAGCACTTCCTTGATGGATGTTGGTCTGGGCCAGTCCCTGATGACAGTGACCTTTTCTGGATCAGGGGCCACCCCTTCAGCGCTCACCATGTGTCCCAAGTACTGTACCTTTGGCTTTAATAGGTGACATTTGGATGGCTTCACCTTAAGGCCAAACCCGGACAGGGCCTCGAACACTTCAGCCAGGTGCTGTAGATGATCTTCATACGTCTCTGAATACACGATTACATCATCCAGGTATAACAGGACGGTTTCGAAATTCTTGTGCCCCAGGCAGCACTCCATCAACCACTGGAACGTTCCCGGTGCATTACAGAGCCCAAACGGCATGCAGTTGAACTCGCAGAGGCCCATAGGTGTGGTGAATGGGGTCTTCTCTTTGTCTGTTTCTGCCACGGGAACCTGCCAGTACCCACTGGTGAGATCTAGGGTAGAAAAGTATTTAGCAGATTTTAAAGTGGCCAGGGACTCTTCTATCCTAGGCAACGGGTATGCATCCTTGTGTGTGATGCGATTTATCTGTCTATAGTTACATAGTTACATAGTTACTTAGGTTGAAAAAAGACCTAGGTCCATCTAGTTCAACCTTCCTCCACCAGTTGTACATTTAGTCACTAAGTCATTTATAACCAACAATGTTTTGTGTACTGAGGAAATCATCCAGCCCTTTTTTAAAAGCTGTTATAGTATCTGCCATTACTACCTCTTGTGGTAGGGCATTCCACAGTCTGACCGCTCTAACTGTAAAGAACCCTTTCCTATTTAGGTGTCGGAATCGCTTTTCTTCCACTCGCAGTGAGTGCCCCCTGGTCCTTAGTATTGTTTTCGGAAGAAATAAGTTATGTGCCAGTCCTTTATATTGACCACACATGTATTTATACATATAAATGAGATCTCCTCTGAGACGTCTTTTTTCTAAGCTAAACATATCTAACTTTTTCAATCTGCCATCATATGGGAGGCCTTCCATTCCTTGTAATAGTCTAGTTGCCCGCCTTTGAACTGACTCTAACTTCTGAATGTCCTTTTTAAAATGTGGAGCCCAAAACTGGATCCCGTATTCCAGATGTGGCCTTACAAGTGATTTATAGATGGGTAACAATACGTTGGGATCACGGGATCTAATCTCTCTTTTTATACACCCTAGAATCTTGTTTGCTTTAGCAGCTGCTGCCTGACATTGAGTGCTGCTGCTCAGCTTATTTGTAATGAGAATACCCAAGTCCTTCTCCTGTTCTGTAGTCCCGAGTTTACTTCCATTTAATGTATACGCAGCTATAGGATTACTCCGTCCTAGGTGCATTACTTTACATTTATCAACATTAAATCTCATTTGCCAAGTATCTGCCCATTCTGACATCTTATCCAGATCTTTTTGTAATATTGTACTATCCAGGTCAGTTTTTAATATCCTACATAGTTTGGTGTCATCGGCAAAGACTGACACTGTACTATCAATCCCATCCACAAGGTCATTAATATAGAGAGTAAAAAGAATTGGTCCTAGCACAGATCCCTGCGGCACCCCACTGCTGACTATAGCCCATTTAGAGAATGTAGCATTTATGACTACTTTTTGTTTCCTATCTTTTAGCCAATTCCTTACCCAGTTGCATATTGTGTCCCCTAGTCCTTGCTTCTGGAGCTTTAGTATAAGGCTATTATGTGGTACAGTATCAAATGCCTTTGCAAAGTCCAAATAAATCACATCAGCTGCATTACCAATATCCAGGTTTGCACTTACCCCCTCATAGAACCCCAACAGGTTGGTTAGACACGACTTATCTTTCATGAATCCATGCTGTTTGTCAGTTATCATATTATTTTCTGCAATATATTTTTGCATGTCATCCCTTAAAATGCCCTCAAAAACTTTGCATACTACTGATGTCAGGCTTACTGGACGGTAGTTGCCTGGATCTACCCTCTTACCTTTCTTAAATATCGGTACCACATCAGCAATCCTCCAATCCTGAGGCACCAACCCTGTTACAAGTGAGTCTAAAAAGATGAGATACAGCGGTCTGTCGATTACGGAGCTCAATTCCCTCAATATTCGTGGATGAATGCCATCTGGCCCTGGGGATTTGTCAATGTTTAATTTACTCAGACGTAGGCGTACTTCATCTTGTGTTAAATTAATTATATCGGGTGGTGGACTTTGATTTTTCACTTGTTGAATGATCCCTGGTACAGTCAGTTCCTTGGTGAATACAGATGAGAAATGCCTATTTAATATCTCAGTCTTTTGTTTGTCCTCTATAACTAACTTGTTATTATATTTTAAGGGTCCGATACTATCCTTTGTTTTCCTTTTGGCATTAATGTATTTATAAAAGATTTTGGGATTTATTTTAATGTCATTGGCGATTTTTGTTTCAGTAGCTAGTTTTGCTTGTTTGATTTCTTTTTTGCATTGCCTATTGATATCTTTGTACAGTCTTATTTATCCATAGTTGATAGTGTAGTTCACACACTACAACTGTCCCTAAGCCTCCTTCATCCCCCACAGCATCTCTTTAGCCCATTGGTAATGAGCAGGGGGCACAGGGCGGTATCTTTCTTTAATGGAAGCATGATTCTTGGTGGGAATTTGGTGACTAATCCCCTTCACCTGCCAAAGTCTAAGGGGTGTTTACTGAAAACCCGCTCATATTCCCGAACTACCCCGTGGCCCCCCTGGATTTGATGGGGCGAGGTAGACTCAGTGCCGAAATGTAGCTGCTGGCACCAATCCTCCCGTGGGCTTTCCCCACTATCCCTCTCCGGGTCGAATGGGGCCAAGGATTCTTCTGCCGCCTCGATGGAGTTATTACCAACAGTGAGCAGCTTGGCGATGGTGGCATACCGTGGCAATTTAACCTCCTCCTCCCCGCAATTTAAAACTCAGATGGGCACTTTCCCCTGGCGAACTTCAACTACTCCCCTGGCTGTCAGGATAATAGGCCTATGCTCTGAATACACGGGCTCTACGATGGACTGGTAATCTTTACCCCGGGGCCCACTGCCGCCCGACACCAAATCATCATTTTGCTCCTGGGAGGAACCATAATGTGGAAGGCGTCGCTCACTCTGACGTTACCGATTCCCCCCCCCATCTGCTCGATCTGTTGTTTTTGCATCAAGGCTTTGGTCTCTTTCTGCAACGCTCGCTGCTGCCCAATGCTAGCAGTCTCGGTCACCTGCTGTAATAGAACAATCACCTCAGAAAAACAATTCTCTATCACATTAGTGCCAATAGTTACCATTAGAGTGCGCGCCTGGTGATCAACATTCACCGCTATCATCCCTTGTGATTTTAACTCCACCTGACCCACCTTAAATGGTTACCTCTTTGTACCCCACCTGCGGCAAGGGCTGACCATTACTGGCAATTATTGACAAGTCTGTGTCTGGGCCGCAGGTCATGCCAGCATCAGCCCAGTACCTTTTGTAGAGTACATATGGTATTGTTGTCACCTGGGACCCAGTATCCAGGCGGGTGTTCATCGGGATGCCGTCCAGCACGATAGGTAGGAGCGGCCACCCCACCACATACTTGTCCCGCCAGTCAGATGAGTCGGCTCTTCTCGTACCCGAGGGCCAGCTCCTGGCCCCAGGGGCCTGAGAATCCGGAGGACAGTCTCGAGCATAGTGCCCCCCCCTTGTTACAGCAGCGACAAATCGGTCGCCAGCAGGGTCACAGCGATCACTGACCTGTCCCCGACCAGGAGGGTTCCCCCTCCGCCGCCTTGGAGCATCGTCTGGTCTGGTGGCCAACCCGGTGTTCCTGGGCTGTGGAGTCCTTTGCATGGTTTGTACGGCTTTTAATAAGGTTTTAAACAGTTCTTGGACCTGGAGCCTCAGGTCTGCAGAGGAATCGTTACCCAAGGTCTGGGCATCTGCCCCCATGGTGGTCCGGGTGGAGAGCGTCACTTCCGTGTACGTGATGACAGGGAACCGGGATGGCGTCACTTCGCGTGTGGTCGACTCTCGCAGCACCCGGAGGGCCTGGTCCTTGAATTGGGCAAAGTCTAGGTCAGGATTCTGCAGGGTCATAATGCGCAGCTGGGTCCGGTGAGCGGTAGACAGAAGCCCCTCGATGAACTGCTCGGTCAGCAGCTTGTCCCCAGCGCACACACTTTCTGGGTCCACTTGCTTAACAGCCCTCAGCGCCTCTTACAAGTTTAAAGCATAGTCCTGTACACTGCCCTGCACCCTTTGTTTGCACCCAAAGAATTTAACTTTTATCTCGGCGGCCGTGTGGGTATCAAAGGCGTTCTTTAGCCTGGCCAGAACTCGTTCTACAGTTCCTTTATAGGTGTCCGGCCAGGACTAAAGGCCGTTTTACACGCCACAACATCGCTAAAGCGATGTCGGTGGGTTCACGGATTTTGTGACGCACATCCGGTCGCGGTAGCGATGTCGTTGCATGTGACACCTATTAGCGATTTTGAATCGTTGCAAAAACGTTCAAAATCGCTAATCGGTGACATCCCCCCTAATCTCAATTATCGTTGCTGCTGCAGCAGCGATGTTGTTCGTCGTTCCTGCGGCAGCACACATCGCTATGTGTGACACCGCAGGAATGAGGAACCTCACCTTACCTGCGTCCCGCCAGCATGAGGAAGGAAGGAGGTGGGCGGGATGTTCGTGTCGCACAACCGATGGGGGCGGGTACGCACGCTAGCGATATCGGTAACAATATCGCAGCGTGTAAAGCGGCCTTAGCCTCCCGCGGGGTCTCATCGGTTAACTGACCAATTAGTATGTTCACTTTCTGACTCTCGGTAAGGGGGTACACATCAAATAAACTGTGCATTCTTTCTTGGAAGTCATTCAATGTATGTGACTCTCCGGAATACTGCGTCAGCCACGTCGCCCCCGGTATGTAAGGCATGACGAGTGGCATTACTGATGCTGCGGTTGCAGTGACAGCCAGTTGGCCGTTTTGGTTAAACATCTCCGCTCCCCCTTGGTGAACCTCAGCCAGGTCCTCTGCCTCACTTGGGGAATCGGGGGTTAACTGGCAACGGCTTTGGCAGCAGAGTTCCTCTTCACGCCTTTTCTTCCCGCGCTGTACAGTAATGGCGGCTGCCGCTTTTATAAAGATACAGTTTAACACAGTACTGTAAGGCGCACAGTACCCGTTTGTGGCGGGCATGTTATCCTGCTCACAGCGCCAAATGTAGTGTGACACCCTGGCCTATCAGGTCAGCACAGGGTATTGTGCAATCTGCCCTTCTGTGCAATATCCACCTCCTCCTTGGTTATGGGTCCCTAACCATTTGTGTTGCCAAAACCAGCTAATCAAAATCCTAGGAACACTCTGCACCACACCCACCAGACACACCAGTGGGCGGCCTGAGTGGAATAGGGTCGCCCACTTGGGGGTTGGTAAGGGGAGGTCAGGAGTGTCAGGAGTCAGTCAGAAGGAGGGAGAGTGTAGTGTTGGAGTGAAAGAGAGAGGAGGTCAGGAGCTGGGCTCCTTGGAAGTACTAGGTAGCAGACGTTGGTCTGGGCCTGGTAGGAGCTGGACCCCAGTCGCAGGGGATTGTGACAAGGGGCATGGCATTGTCATGGAGGACAGCCGGCGGCCTTGTACCATCACCGGGCAGGGACCAGGGCACGACAGGGTACGTGGACCCTAGGTCAGGTAGTAGCTTCAGGCAACCTGACAATTCACCCGACAGGACAGAGCCTTCAAGATCCGCTCTCCACCTGCTCCAAAATCGGGGTACTAGCGCAACGAGGTGGATAGGACTTTCAGTAAAAACGGTCCAGGAAATCCCAAGCGTGAACCCTGAGAGCAAGCTCCCTCAGTTAGCCATACTGGGGAGCGGGACCCGATTAGTTTCAAGCTATAGGGACCAACTAGAAGAGAACAAGTTGCCATGGGAAAGGTCACAGATCAACAGGCAACACCAACAGAAACGGGACCCAAATGTTCTCCCCCAAAGCGGCAGCGGTGTACAGAACTTTGGTTTACTAAGTTGTCGGTGTCAGCTTCATGGACTGAGTGAGTACGCAAGTGACCCTTACCTCCCCAACTGCACGTTCCTGTCACCATCACAGAGTCCCGGGGCATTCCCCCCTACCCGTGGAGGGGTTAAACACCTCGCTGCCTACTCCATCGCTACCGGGTACTCCCAGCTGCAGTGGTGTTACTTCACCTTACCACACACCACGGGTGGCGTCTCAAGCTCTCAATACACCACCCCCTGTAAATACCCCCCTTCATTCGGGTGGCCACGCGACCCCTGGGTTACCACCCCTCGAGCCACTGCGGATCCGGATCCGAGCAGCCCGGCTGCTGAAACGCGGGCGGCATAGTAGTGCCCCACAGGACGGGGTTAAATACTCGTTGCTGGGCTGTTGCGGGTCAGAGATGTCACGGGTGGCCCTGCCCAGTTCCGTGGCCCTGAGGCATACAGTACAGAAGGGAGGGTTGAGAAGAGGTGATGATGGCGGAGAAATTATGTTGTGACGCCACCGGCGGTACGCAGCCAGGGAATGCTGCTGTTGTAGCACCCCTGACTACATCAGGGTGCTACAGGGAACTGCATCCTGTACCCCAGGGTGCAGGGCCTACCCCCCATGGTTCCAGGTTCCCATCAACAGTGTCACGGACATCCGCATTACAAATCCCAACCACACCTCACACCTGGGCTGGACAGACACACCAGTGGGTTGGAAAAGTTGGAGCACGGCCGCTCACCTAAGGGTCAGGCAGACTGGTGGGAGGGGAGACGAGGAGAACAGAGTTAGCCATGAGAGAGTGAGGATCAGGGGAGTTGGAGCTCCCAGGGAGACGACAGGTTGGGTCGCAAATCGTGGTCCGGAACCACAGGATTCGGAGACCGTTATTAGGAACACTAGAGAGGAGTGTAACAGATGAAGTCTAGGAGGACTGTAGGCACCAGAAAGCCCAGCCACCTTACTGGTACCGAGCACGGCGGTGCACAGGACCCTAGATCAGGGAAGAGCTTCAAGCACCTTGGTAATTAACCTGTGGAGGATAGTCTCTTTATGAACTTTCCCCAAGAGCTCAGAGATTGGAGGCATCAGCACAAAACAGGGGATAGGGTTCTCCAAAATACACAACCCACTAAAATCCCAAGTGCCAGCCACCAAGAGTACAGCTGCCATACACACGGGTAGCAGGGCCCCGAAAGCTTCAAGCCAAGTAGCCACAACTGTCAATCAATTTGTGCACGGAGGCAGGGCTCCGGACTTACCAAGTGACACTGGTGGGAGCGGGACCTGGATGGGCTCCCCCGTAGAGACTACGGTGCCTCGAGACTTTGGTTTACCATCTGTGTGAGTGTGTGATTATTCCACCTGATCCAGCACCATGACTACCGCAGTGAGTAATCTGACCCCTGCACCCTGCTTCCCAAGGCCAAGCCACCCGTTCACCAAATCCCCACTATCCGGGGCCTTACCTACCTGCGGAGGGACTGACTCCTGGCTGCCCCACACCATCTGTCCCGGTACTCCCTTCGGCAGCGGCGGGACTCCCCTTTACCGCAACCCGCAGGTGGCGTCACGAACATTCATCCATTGTAAATATCCCCTTACATTTGAATTGGCCGCAAGCCCTCGGATCCGGAGACCCTCGAGCCACAGGAACCCCGGATCCGAGCAGTTCGACTGCTGCTGGGGCGGAACACTGTCGCTGTCCTCCGAGGCAGATGGTTATAGCAGCTAAGATGTTTCTGCTCCCCACAGGTGGAGCGGGCCCCGGGGAGGATGATGAGGGTTGTAGTATGCAGTGTAGTACGTTGGGGTGCAGGACCGAGGAAGCTGGAATAACTAGACAAACACAGGACTGTAGTTTCTTTTACCGTTACTGGTAGTAACTGTAGTCCAGGAATGCAGTGATCCGGTCAGCCTGGAAGCAGTGAGGGTCTCTCTTTGCCCAGTGATAGAAGCCTTTCTTCTTTGTGCTTTAGATGTGGGTTGTTGTGGCCTGAAACAGCGTCCCTCTTGCTAGTTGTTCTTTACTTATTCCTAGTAGTGGGTAGCGTGAGGCGGTTGTGAGCTCCACTCGAGTATCAGTGGCCCCGAGCTCTATTTTACTACTGCGCCTAGGAGTTTCTGGTGGGCCAGGGATGTGGCATTTCCTGTCCTCCGGGTTTTGCTGCCAGGCTGATAGTACCTGACAGCCAAGGACTCCGGTGTCCTGAATTTGCGCTCGGTCCTGGAAAGCTGGATTGCTCAGCTCTCAGAGAGTGACCATACTCTCTCCTCACCTCTACTGTTCTGAGGTTCTTTACTTCCTGAGTCTGACTCCACCACTGGACCAGAATCCTTAGGGAAGCTCGCCCCAACTAGGACTTGAGCTCCCCCTTCTGGCCCACGTTAGGAAGTGTTGTGTGTCATTTGGTTACCTGAGACAGAGATCTCCCCACTGCCTCCAAGCATAGCATTGCTCCCGGTGAAAAGAACAACGCCATGATGGCTGCTGGATTCACTGGGGTGCCACATATACAGTGCAGATGTCCGAGTGCAGTGAAGCCATTGTGCCAGGTTGCTGACGTCTTGCAGGCCGATAAGATGTAGAGTGGTAGGGCAGGAAGCTTGTGGTTCTTTGCTCTATTGGTTTGTATGGGTATCAGAGTGGTGGACAATGGTGGTCATGTTCCTGCCCCTGAAGACCCGAATCGCATTATTGTCTTGTCATGTACTGTAGTGTTAATAATGTCTTGAGTTTCTGTAAATATGTGATATGCCATGTAAATTGCAATGTAGTGTAAGGTGTTTCTGTAGAGTATGAATATGAAGTATAATATGCATAAAATCTATGTGTTGCTAATATATAGCATTCATGTTAGAATGTTTTGTAAGGAAAATCTGCCCAGCAAGAGACCGCAGGGACAGAAAACGTTAAGTGTTGGGGCTAGCCCACCCTGGGAGAGGTCAGCTGAGAGGGAAAGGATGGTTCATGATATAGAAAGACTCAGGGAAGTCCTAGTGCGTGAACGTGACAGACGTATAGCTAGTCTGTCATGAAGATCGCATACAGTGGGTGGTTTGTGGCCACGGAACAAAGGAGACAGAAGGTAAGATCGCTTGAAGCTCGAGAGTGGCCGGAGACACAGGGTGTGAACAATCGTGTAACTACAGACCAATCCTCGAGTGGAGTGGCCCCAGTCGAGAAAACGGAACCCTAACATCCAGGCCTGTTAAACAGTCAAGATACTGGGTGACTTCTACTAGTGCAGGATTCTAGTGGCCAAGCCCCTTAACTGTTAAGGTACCGGGTTACCCTCAACTGGGGTGTGACAAAGTCAACAAACCGAGCGGTGTCCCTCTACATGTTTGGGAGTGCTAAGCTTTACTCTGGTCATTATGGGATCCCTGATGAGACTGGACGTGGGACTGCAGGAAGGGAATATGACCTTCATGGTGTACTCTGTAACATTGGACTGGGTTACACTGGGACTCATCAGCCCGGTAAGAACGGATGCACCCAGCGGGAGTTTAACTGTGTCTAATACTGTTGGGGAAAATTGTAATGTGCTGTCAGATATGTGCCCGCTATCTGATATTTAGGTTCTGGATGAGATAGAACTGTACAGTAAATAGTTGCGGTATAAAGTGAACAGTTGGTCTTCTCGTGCGTGTGAGTCGTCATCCGATCCTGGTCAGCCAACACCAGCAGCACTATGTTGCCTGCATGGGTTCCCAGCGAAAGTCCACACACCCAGCCAGGACCAGGTATTTCATGTAGCGTGCTGGGGCATCAAGAGTCAATCCCTATAAAGATATATAAAAGCAGTACAGCACGGGATCATAGCTGATTCTTTTTGTGAGGTAAAATATTTCTTTGTTTGATTTTAAAAAATGTTTTACCTCAAAGAAAGAATTATTTGAGATCCCATGTTGTAATGTCTGTATATTTTTCAACGTCCTCCCCGGCCAGGAGCTGTGGTATGATCAGACATTAACCCTGTACAGTCAGACACAGCCATTACACAGTACACAGCAGGGACACATATATAAGATTATCTCAGCACTGGAACAATTGTTTTAAAAATCTATTTGTGGAAATTATTATTATTCCAAGATTATATTGATTAAAATTAACTTTGTTCGTGGGAAATCGCCTTTGTTTGTGTAGTGTATTGCAACGCTACTGCCCAAGAGTAATGAACCACCACTGACATAATTGGGTCTATGAAATCCTTGTTTTCCTTGTTTATCACATACTGTGACCCCGAGTAGGGAGACTCTGACGCTCCCCTGATGGAAGGACCAGGGTTTGGTAATTGCTAAGTGAGTTTATGTGAAATAGTAATCAGTGTTAGCACATACTTGATCAGTCGAGCATACCTGTGAAACGTGCCAACTATTGTGTAATTTCTTTTGCTTTGTATTTATTGTCTGTTGTTTACCCCTCCTTTCTCCGTCTCCCTGTCCTCGCCTAATAAAAACCCGTTGAAGTCACCACTGAGTCATCCTTACTGTTTGTTGCATTCCTGGCCTCAGTGTTGCACAAAAATGCTGCATCCAGATGTGACATGAAAATATTTAGGGAAATATTAAGTGCCCTACAACTTATGCTTTTCTGTAATGTTTTACTTTTGACGATTTGGTTGAAAAACTCAACTTGCATCAGTTAAGGCAGTCTTTTTTATTTTTTTGCATTTTTCCCATAGACTTTTCAAAAATGTTTTTAACAAAATGTTTTAAAAAAAATGATCCAACAAATGTATTATTTATTATTATAGTGCTATTTATTCCATGGTGCTTTACATGTGCATATATGTAAAAGGCACCAAAGAACAAAGAAAAATGCAATTAAAAACATAAAACAGCAAATATAAAAAATGCAGAGAAGATGTCTTTGTTTTGGAGTATAGGAGGCCTAATTTTTTAGATATATTTTACCAAGAATCAGCAAAAACACTAGTGCTTGCCCTCATCATCTCCCGCCTCGACTACTATAACCTCCTGTTCTGTGGCTTCCCTTCCAACACTCTAGCACCCCTCCAATCTATCCTCAACTCAGCGGCCTGATTAATCTATCTCTCCCCTCGCTATTCCCCAGCCTCTCCTCTCTGCCTATCCCTACACTGGCTTCCCATTGCTCAAAGACTCCAGTTCAAAACACTAACCTTGACATACAAAGCCATCCACGACCTGTCTCATCCATACATCTGTAACCTAGTCTCCTACCTACCTGCGCGTAACTTCTAATCCTCACAAGATCTCCTTCTCTACTCTCCTCTTATCTCCTCTACCTACAATCGCATACAAGATTTCTTCCGTGCCTCCCCCATACTCTGGAATGCTCTACCTCAGCATATCAGACTCTCACCTACCGTGGAAACTTTCAAAAGAAACCTGAAGACCCACCACTTCCGACAAGCCTACCACCTACAATACTCCTCAGTACACGACTGCGCAACCAGCTCTGTCCTCACTTACTGTATCCTCACCCATCCCCTGTAGACTGTGAGCCCTTATGGTCAGGGTCCTCTCTCCTCCTGTAGACTGTGAGCCCTTGCTGGCAGGGTCTTCTCTCCTCCTGTAGACTGTGAGCCCTCGCTGGCAGGGTCCTGTCTGCTCCTGTAGACTGTGAGCCCTCGCGGGCAGGGTTCTCTCTCTTCCTGTAGACTGTGAGCCCTCGCAGGCAGGGTCTTCTCCCCTCCTGTAGATTGTGAGCCCGAGCGGGCAGGGTCCTCTGTCCTCCTGTAGACTGTGAGCACTCGCTGGCAGGGTCCTCTTTCCTCCTGTAGACTGTGAGCCCTCGCGGGCAGGGTTTTCTCTCCTCCTGTACCAGTCTGTTTTTCTAATTTCATGATTATTGTACTTATCCCTATTGCAGTCATATGAAAAAGTTTGGGCACCCCTATTAATGTTAACCTTTTTTCTTTATAACAATTTGGGTTTTTGCAACAGCTAGTTCAGTTTCATATATCTAATAAATGATGGACTTAGGAATATAGTAATATATTGTACTAACAGAAAATGTGCAATCTGCATTTAAACAAAATTTGACAGGTGTATAAGTATGGGCACCTCAACATAAAAGTGACATTAATATTTTGTTCATCCTCCTTTTGCAAAAATCACAGCCTCTAGTCGCTTCTTGTAGCTTTTAATGAGTTCCTGGATCCTGGATGAAGGTATATTTGACCATTCCTGTTTACAAAACAATTCCAATTCAGTTAAGTTTGATGGTCGCCGAGCATGGACAGCCCACTTCAAATCATCCCACAGATGTTCAATGATATTCAGGTCTGGGGACTGGGATGGCCATTCCAGAACATAGTAATTGTTCCTCTGCATGAATGCCTGAGTAGATGTGGAGTGGTGATTTGGATCATTGTCTTGCTAAAATATCCATCCCCTGCGTAACTTCAACTTCGTCACTGATTCTTGCACATTATTGTCAAGAATCTGCTGATACTGAGTTGAATCCATGCGACCCTCAACTTTAACAAGATTCCCGGTGCCGGCATTGGCCACACAGCCCCAAAGCATTCACCAAATTTTACTGTGGGTAGCAAGTGCTTTTCTTGGAATGCGGTGTGTTTTTGCCTTCGTGCATAACGCCTTTTTGTATGACCAAACAACTCAATCTTTGTTTCATTAGCCCACAGGACCTTCTTCCAAAATGTAACTGGCTTGTCCAAATGTGCTTTTGCATATGTGGCGCCCCTGAGGCTACCATCACCACAGAGATATTGCACCTCAGCCAGAGGTGTGGTATCCCATCCCGGGTAAGAATGGGGTCAACTACCGCTGTACAGATAAAACTCACACACACCAATTGGTAGGCATACACTGGGTCTGGGATAGTGGCAGCAATCCCCATAGATGTATTCATGCAGCAGTAAGTCCCATTTCTGGTCCCAATAGTGTGGGTGGGGCCTAGTCAGTGGGTGTGTGGGAGGAGTCAGAAAAGTGAGAGTAGAAAAAGGAACTAGGAAGTTCAAAGTCAGTCAGCCTGTCAGGCAGTGAGATAGAAGGAGTGAGGAGGTGGGCTGTCAGGAGAGGACAGCAGACAAGGAGAAGACAGAGACAGAAAGAGGTTCCTGGTGGAGATCCTGGGGTCTAGTTAGGCCCAGGTGACACCCAAAGAAAGAAAGGATTCCAGGGCCACGGAAGGGCAATTGTCCCGTGACCTGTTCCACTGACAACATCGGGTGGAGGGATCTGGCTGCATTCAGGGACGGTCCCTAGACAGAGGGAAGAAAGACAATTCCTCAAAAGTAAAACCGAAGGCCTGGGAGATCATTGCAAGCGCCCAGGGCCACATCCCGCCACAGATCCCCGGTGAAGAGGGCAAGATACGACTGTGGTCAACACCCTTTGTACAGGCCCTGTGGTGGAGGCCAAGACCATCTAAAACAGTTGAAGGCTAGGTCCGTAGTGGGCTGGGTGCCGGCCAGGCGCCAGGGAGTGGTCTACCCCCCGGCCCCGCCTCTGGAGTGGAGAAGGGTGCAGCTGAGCGTTGGGGACGAACGCTCGAGAGGAGACACGAGCGGCAACCGTGAAGGCTGAAGGAGCACAATGGCTGAGTGCTCAGGACCCAGTACGCCCGGGGAGGAAGACTCCGATCCTGGCATCAACTATCGGATGATGGAGATGCGGCAGCTGGCCCGCCGGTTGCGGAAGCTTGTAGAGGAGGCCGAGCGGCAGGCGGGGAAAGACGCTGGTCTGGAGAGCACAGGCGAGCCGCATTTGGCATCCAGTGAAGCAGAGAGCCAGGAGTCCCAGGCCGCTGCGACCGGACCGGGTAAGGGGAACATCGCCCCCGCCGGGATCTCCCGCAGCGCTCCTACCCAGTCCCCCGGCTGGTGAACGGGAAGCCACCGCAGAACGCCTCAGGGCATGGGCTACCGCCGCGGAACCCGGGAGCGGAAATATCACCCCTGGCCGGCAGAGCCCCGATCTCCTCCTGGGGCCCTTACCTAGCCCGCCCACTGGGGAGCCCGGTGCCGTCTCCCCTGGAGTAAATTGGGATGCCACACCGGTCCATGAGAGTGGACTGGCAGAACACATACGGCCGGAAATGACTAAAGCGGCCACAACCCTGGAGTGCCAGCGGTAAATAGAACAGTTCCGGTTGGAACGAGAACGCCGGGAGGCGAATCGGGCCAAGAAGGAGGCTGCCAACCTGGCTGACAAGGCCCGAATGCGGAAGCCCAAGAGGAGCAAGCATGGCCCAGTCCGGAGGGGCCAAATTATAGACTTTGATTTAGAAAGAGGCTGGGGCTTTATCCGCGAGCCTGGACTGGGCAAGGACATCTTTGTGTCCCGCCGGGACATAGAAGAGCACCTGCACCAAGGTCACCCAGGGCGCTACGTCAGGATTGGCGACCGCGTTGAATACACACGCCTAATGAGGACCAGAGGGTGGAATGCCCTAGACGTGCATGTCCACAGGGAGGATGCAGCACCAGTCCCCTCTTCGCGCAGCCCTAGTGTGAGTATCACTAGTCAAGGGACTCAAACCAGCCTGCATTGGCATTTGTGCTGCCAGAAGATGAGCCTGAAGATTGCTAAGTGAACAGACATTTCTTGTAAATAGCCCTTCTTCAGCCCCTCCCCTTTGTTCTTTTCAAAGAAGCCACCCTTTCCTTAATCCTCCTGCCCCTTTTGCTTTTTGAAGATGTCCCTACCCCCCCCCGCCACCCCCACTGTTTATGTTTCACCGGGCCACTGGACTTGAAGTGGCCGGTGTATAGTGTGTAAATAATATATTGCAAATTGTAGTTTGATGGACAACTGGGCCACTGGACTATGTGTGGCCAGGACTTTATTATGTAAATAGTTGCACCAGTTGTGCTCCCTACCAGAATTATGGTGGGAAAGTATTCCGCCGCACTTGTGCATTTGGACAGTAAAGTGCACCAAAGACTCGAAAGTTATTTAAAATGTTTTGCAACGTTTAAGAAAAGTGTCTCCCATAAAGAGATGAAAAGTTTATTGTTATTTCAGCATACAAAAATTTTGCAGTTAACACCACTGTATTTTTGTTTCAGCCCGCGGACGTGCTGAGATTTGCTGTGGGGGAGTGTAACGCCCCTGAGGCTACCGTCGCCACAGAGATATTGCACCTTAGCTAGAGGTGTGGTATCCCATCCCGGGTAAGAATGGGGTCAACTACCGGTGTACAGACAAAACTCACACACACCAATTGGTAGGCATACACTGGGTCTGGGATAGTGGCAGCAACCCCCATAGATGTATTCATGGGGCCGTAAGTCCCGTTTCTGGTCCCAATAGTGTGGGTGGGGCCTAGTCAGTGGGTGTGTGGGAGGAGTCAGAAAAGTGAGAGTAGAAAAAGGAACTAGGAAGTTCAAAGTCAGTCAGCCTGTCAGGCAGTGAGGGAGAAGGAGTGAGGAGGTGGGCTGTCAGGAGAGGACAGCAGACAAGGAGAAGACAGAGACAGAAAGAGGTTCCTTGTGAAGATCCTGGAGTCTAATTAGGCCCAGGTGACACCCAAAGAAAGAAAGGATTCCAGGGCCACGGAAGGGCAATTGTCTCGTGACCTGTTCCACTGACAACATCGGGTGGAGGGATCTGGCTGCATTCAGGGATGGTCCCTAGACAGAGGGAAGAAAGACAATTCCTCAAAAGTAAAACCGAAGGCCTGGGAGATCGTTGCAAGCGCCCAGGGCCACATCCCGCCACAGACCCCCGGTGAAGAGGGCAAGATACGACTGCGGTCAACCCCCTTTGTACAGGCCCTGTGGTGGAGGTCAAGACCATCTAAAACAGTTGAAGGCTAGGAAGCCAGTCAGAAAAGGACACACAAAAAGGGGTACACCGGGACTGACCCTTGACCTATCCGGGATCGGCAGCAGCCCCTGAAAGCGGATCCTGGCATTCCGTGGGTAACCGGGTAGCTACCGCATTGAACTGAACAGTGAGTAAACATCTTGACTGCAAGCTGTGTGTCGTCTGGTTTATCCTACACCTCGTTAACAAACACCATAGACTTTACCAAGCACCCAAAGGTTGCCCCGGGGTATCCGCTCTACCTGTGGAGAGCAAGAAACACCTCAGCTGCCATACCATCTGCCCCGGAGGTCCCTTCCAGCAGCTGCGGCTCCATAGCTGCAAATTACCACAGGTGGCATCACGAATCTTATATAAACATTATTACCATCTCCCCCAATATCGTCACATTAATTGACTCCACCAGGGTCACGGAGTCGGGCCCCTCCACCGCTGACTACCCCGGACTAGTCCGGCCTAACACCGAGTCACCTAAGTCCCTGGGGTGGGGGAGTCACATACCTCAGGCGACTGTTTGTGGCGTGCTTGCAGAAACGGCTTCTTTCACATCACCCTCCCATACAGCTTCTCCTTGTGCAAAGTGCGCTGTATTGTTGACCGATGCACAGTGACACCATCTGCAGCAAGATGATGTTGCAGGTCTTTGGAGGTGGTCTGTGGATTGTCCTCGACTGTTCTCACCATTCCTCTTCTCTGCCTTTCTGATATTTTTCTTGGCCTGCCACAAGAACTGTACTTCCATTTCCAATGTTCTTCCATTCCCTTACTATGTTCCTCACAGTGGAAACTGACAGTTTAAATCTCTGAGACAACTTTTGTATCCTTCCCCTGAACAACTATGTTGAATAATCTTTGTTTTCAGATCATTTGAGAGTTGTTTTGAGGAGCCCATGATGCCACTCTTCATAGGAGATTCAAATAGGAGAACAACTTGCAAGTGGCCACCTTAAATACCTTTTCTCATGATTGGATACACCTGCCTATGAAGTTCAAAGCTCAATGAGGTTACAAAACCAATTTAGTGCTTTAGTAAGTCAGTAAAAAGTAGTTAGGAGTGTTCAAATCAAGAAATTGATAAGGGTGCCCATACTTATGCACCTGTCAAATTTTGTATAAATGCGGATTGCACATTTTCTGTTAGTACAATAAACCTCATTTCAATCCAGAAATATTACTCAGTCCATCAGTTATTAGATATATGAAACTGAAATAGCTGTTGCAAAAACCCAGATTGTTAGAAAGAAAAAAGGTTAACATTAATAGGGGTGCCCAAACTTTTTCATATGACTGTATGTACACCTCTTTTAATTTGTAAAGCGTCATGGAATAAATGGCGCTATAATAATAAATAATAATTTTAGTAAGCAGTACGTGGAGCACCTGTTCTTAGGATTGTTGTGGTGCAGTCCCAAACCTTGGACTAATATTGTCAGAATGTCCCATTGATATTCTTGGAAATCGAAATTCCTATAAACCGCTGGATAATACCGGTGTCATTACCACCCATCAGCCGTAGACTGCCCGTGGCTCTCCAGGTGTTCCCGGAATTTGTACACTATGTAAACCTTCACCTGACAGGTACACAAGGATTTATGGCCGGAGCCACGGTGCGGAGTGTATATCATCCATTTTCCTTTTAGCTCACCCCCTCTTGTGTGACACTTTTCCCTTTATTACCATTTGTTTCCTATTTTTTGTCTTTCCCCCCACCTTTGTCTCTTTTTCCTTACACCCTTCCATCTTCTTGCCTGATTTTTTCTTTACGCCTTGCCTCTATCTCTCTCATCCTTTCTCTCAGCTCGCTGTCAGACAGCGTTTCATGCCAGTCTTGCTGTCAGGAATTGGCTCTGATTGACAGAGTTAGGTTCCCGGTGGATCTCATTAGTGTGATCCAGTGCCCCCCACCCTGCGTTCCGGCTCCTCCCCAGCCCCTGGCACAAGGTCATTAGAATAATATTTTGGCCCCACCACAAAGACTGGAATTAATTCACACTGCAGCTACAGATGTTACATGCGCTAATGATGTGTCACTGCGGGGGGTCAGCCCCTTCAGGTGACCGACCGGTCACAACACACAGTAGATGCACCCCCCCCACATGCACTGATCACACACATTAACCCTTGGGTGACACAAGGGTCTACCGCAGAGATTTCACCATACACCATATCTGTAAATGTAGATTTGAAATATCTAGAGGACACTGATGTTATCAGCAGACATTCAAGGTTATGATGTTTGTTATGGGGGGTTGGGGGGGGAGAAAGAAACCAGGAGGAAGAATGACAAAATTCATATCTTCTGACACAATCGAAACCTTTGGGTCCATACACCGCTAAATCATAAAAATAATAGTATAAATAATAATATAATATTTATTCATTTATATAGCGCTATTAATTCCACAGCGCTTTTACATACATTAGCAATAAATCAACTAAATGGAAAAATAGTATTTTAGATTTTTTGCTTCTTTTAAATTTGCCTAAAATTTGATATATGCGGAATTCAGTCAGTAAAAAAACTAATACTTAAGGCTGTTTAGACCAATGGGAATGCTTTTTCTTGTTTTTATTTCTTCTTAGTGTGTTTTTTTGTGGCTTTTTCTTGCATACAGCCCATGAGCAAAAAAAAAACAGATAAAAATACATGTTTATGCTTATTTGTTTTTGCTATTTAATTTCTGTAATATTAAGAAATATCTTAAATAAAGAATTTACAAAAAAATAAATAAAATAAATGCCATGGAAAAGGCAAGCGGAAATCATGTTTTTACTTATGGAAGGAGATATATGGCTGTACTCATGCTTGTCCCCAAACAAAAATGATATCTTTTATGTTGAGATCCAATGTGCCGTCCATGAGAAAACTGGATCATGGATGAAGAGATGAAGGGGTTAAAACCGCGCTGCTGTAACAATGGATCAGACAGGATAAATTTAAAGGTGATCTTTGTTTTCCTCGCGTTTCGGAGACTAGGTCTCCTTCCTCAGGAAAAATAAAATCTTAAGTGTACATTCTATGCATTTTGAAAACTATAGGCTGCTTTACACGGGACGATTTATCGTGCATTCACATGAGCGATCGCACCCGCCCCCATCGTTTGTGCACTACGGGCAATTTGTTGCCCGTGTCGCACAAAGTCGGTAACCCCATCACACGTACTTACCTCCCGAACGACCTCGCTGTGGGCGGCAAACATCCTCTTCCTGAAGGGGGAGGGACGTTCGGCGTCACAGCGACATCACACTGCGGCCGCCCAATAGAAGCGGAGGGGCAGAGATGAGCAGGACGTACCATCCCGCCCACCTCCTTCCTTCCGCAATGCCGGCGGCCGCAGGTAAGCTGCAGTTCATCGTTCCCGAGGTGTCACACGGAGTGATGTGTGCTGCCTCGGGAACGATGAACAACCGGCGCGCAGAAGGACGATCGATTTTTTGAAAATGAGTGACGTGTCAACGAGCAACGATTTTTGCTCGTTCATAGTCGCTCGTAGCTGTCACACGCTACGATATGTCAAACGATGACGGATGTGCGCGTCACTAACAACGTGACCCCGACGACAACATATCGTTACATATATCATAGCGTGTAACGGGCCCTTAAGTCTGCTTCCTCAGTAAAAAGAATCACAAGTATACTTTCTATGTGTTTCAGAGACTATGTCTCCTTCCTCTAGAAAAAAATCAAAAGTATACCTTTTACGCTTTTTGAAGACTATGTTTCGTTCCCCAGGGAAAAAAAATCACAAGTATACTTTCTACGCATTTTGAAGACTAAGACTGCTTCCTCAGGAAACAAAAACACAAGTATACCTTCTACATGTTTCGGAGACTGTCTCCTTAAGAAAAAAAAATCACAAGTATACCTTCTATGCGTTTCAGAGATTATGTCTCTGTCTTTAGGAAAACAAAATCACAAGTATACCTTCTACATGTTTCGGAGACTGTCTCATTCCTTAGGAAAAATTACAGGTATACCTTCTATGCGTTTCGGAGACTATGTCTCCTTCCTCAGGGAAAAATCACAAGTATACCTTCTACATGTTTCGGAGACTGTCTCATTCCTCAGGAAAAAAAACACAAGACTACCTTCTATGCATTTCGGAGGCCGTCTCCTTCCTCAGGAAAAAAAAATCGCAAGTATACCTTCTACGCGTTTCGGAGACAATGTCTCTGCCTTCAGGAAAAAAAATCACAAGTATACCTTCTATGCGTTTCGGAGACAATGTCTCCTTCCTAAGGAAAAAAAAAATCACAAGTATACCTTCTAAGTGTTTCGGAGACTATGTCTTCTTCCTCAGGAAAAAAATCACAAGTATACCTTCTACACGTTTCGGAGACTATTCAGGAAAAAACATCACAAGTATACCTTCTACGTGTTTTGGAGACTATGTGTCCTTCCTCAGGGAAAAAAAAAATCACACGAATACCTTCTACCTGTTTCGGAGACTGTCTCCTTCCTCAGGAAAAAAAAAATCAGAAGTATACCTTCTACACATTTCAGGGACTATCTCCTTCCTCTGGAAAATAATCACAAGAACACTTTCTACGCGCTTCAGAGAGTATGTCTCTTTCCTCAGGAAACAAAATCACAAGAATACCTTCTACTCGTTTCAGAGACTATGTCTCCTTCCTCAGGAAAAAAATCATAAGAATACCTTCTACGCATTTCAGAAACTATGCCTCCTTCCTCAGGAAAAAAAAATCACAAGAATACCTTCTACGCGTTTCAGAGACTGTCTCCTTCCTCAGGAAAAAAAAAATCACAAGTATACTTTCTACGCGTTTAGGAGGCTATGTCTCCTTCGTCAGGAAAAAAAATCACAAGTATACCTGTGATTTTTTTTCTTGAGATTGGAGACATAGTTTCCAAAATGTGTCAAAAATAAAGATCACCTTTTAATTTATACTGTCTGATCCATTGCTATGGCAGCACAGTTTTAACCCCTTCATCTCTTCATCCATGATCCACTTTCCATGGGGACTGCTGCAGCCATAAATTTCAAGCTATTACGGTGGTTGTGACTATCTCACAACCTTTCCAGGTGAGCAATTCCGATACATAGTGTAATCCATCCCACAAGGATAAGACCCCATATTGCGCCTTTGTCTTTTCAGTTATTATCGTCCATGAGAAAACTACTAGAGAAACCGAATGCAAATCAGGCTGGAAGTGCATCCGGGGTGCATCCAAGAAGTAGTCCCGATTACATATAGATATTGTCATATAGTTTATGTGGTTGAAAAAAAAGACAAATCTCTAACAAGATCAACTGATAAAAATATAAATTTGAAATAATTGTATGGACAGACCAAATATATATCGGAAGCATTTATACAGAGCAGTTTTCCAATTTTACTGCAATATCACTGGAAAAACGATCTGGCATACGGGCTCAGTACAGAGGTTCGGACACTGTTGTGTGTGCATTTGTGGACGCCTGCTGAGCTGAGTGCTTCTGCACACTCTTTAGGGTATCAGTCAGTGGCGTAACTAGAGTTTGATGCCCCGATGCAAACTTTGGACCTGGGCCCCCCAACAATACACCAATACTCGGGGTACGGGATAATGACGCCAACACTCCGGGTACAAGTGTCGCTGACACTCGGCTCTTTCCCTCAGTACTCATGTTTCCCATGATCTGAAATCCTTCTTTCCATCAGCACCCAGCTTTCCTATGTTCTGATATCCATCTTGTCCTCAGCATGCACCTTCCCCATGCTCTGCTATACATCTTTCCCTTAGCACGCAGCTTTCCCATGCTCTGATATACATCTTTCTCTCAGCACCCAGCATTCCCATGACATCAGAGCATGGGAAAGCTGGGTGCTAAGGAAAAGATGTATATTAGAGCAGGGGAAAGCTGGGTGCTGAGGGAAAGAGCCTATTTTTATTCCCCAGTATCAGTATTGTGCAGATCGGGTGGAAAGGGGTTAAACCGCGATACCAAATACAGAACGATCACTAAGGATCAGTGTGAAATAGTTCATAAGATTTAAATTTTCTACACGTTTCGGTGTACAGTTATCCCTGCTTCAGGAACAAAAATCAATAATGTACATTCTTTAGGGTAAACAGAGGTCTCGGGACTTGGACCCATACCTGTCCATAAGACATTGAAAGGGACTCTGTTCAAACCAAGTCCAGGCACTCGGTGCACCTTGGAGTGGCAAAACATTTAAATGGTCTTTACCTACTTGTTTCCCATTTATTTCCACGCTTGTCTGGCTCTATAAAATCAGAGCTGTCAATCAAAATAGAGAGGGTGTTGGATAAAGGGCAAATAAGTAGGTAGGAAGGTGCACTGAACTGGTTGACCATGCCATGATGCACCGAGAGCCTGTACTTGGATTGAACAGTAAGTTTTATCTACAGCCAAATGCCGCACTACTGGCCTAAAGGCTCCCATTGCTGAGTAATGCTGACATGTAAGGCATGTGACTACAGAGACCACTGTATGTAGAGAGGGCTGTCAATCAAAGTACTGGGGACTACTGCTGTTAACAGTCCCCTGTATGCCCCTATAATTTAAAGTGAATGGCTCTCAGGAAGATATAAGTTTGGTAGCCATACTGTTAAGGTACCGTCACACTTAGCGACGCTCCAGCGATCCCACCAGCGATCTGACCTGGCAGGGATCGCTGGAGCATCGCTACATGGTCGCTGGTGAGCTGTCAATCAGGCAGACCTCCACAGTGATCAGAGATCAGCCTCCAGCCATCAGCGACCCGTGTAACAACGCTGTGCTTGGTAACCATAGTACACATCGGGTTACTAAGCAAAGCGCTTTGCTTATAGTTACCCGATGTGTACCTTGGCTACGTGTGCAGGGAGGAGGGAGCCGGTTTCTAGAAGCTGCGGACGCTGGTAACCAAGGTAAATATCGGGTAACCAAGCAAAGCGCTTTGCTTGGTTACCCGATGTGTACCTTGGTTACCAGCGTCCGCAGAAGCCGGCTCCCTGCTCTCTGCACATTCAGATCGTTGCTCTCTCGCTGTCAAACACAGTGATGTGTGCTTCACAGCGGGAGAGCAACGATCAAAAAATGGTCCAGGACATTCAGCAACGACCGGCGACCTCACAGCAGTGGCCAGGTCGTTGCTGGATGTCACACACAGCGACATCGCTAGCAAGATTGCTGTTGCATCACAAAAACCGTGACTCAGCAGCGATGTCGCTTAGTGAGATGTGGCTTTTAGTAAGGCGGCCAGGCAAGGTATACGAGTTTGAAAGCCTGAGGTGCAGAAGTGCCCCATGAGTGGTCTTCATGGAGTGCATGATCCCTTCTTTAGTTTCATTCTTTCAAGCACACACCTGGGGAGGTTTTATATTTATCAGTGAAAGGTCTGATCACTATTACACTGTAAACACTTTCATTATCAACTTTTATTTTGTCACAAGGTGGTTTTTGCAAGCATTGCTGACTGTCATGAAGTCGTCATTACCTGGGGATACTCCAGATTCTTACATTCTGCCTGCTAACTTCTCTGATGTCTGTAAGGAGACTCGGGTGTCGACCCACAGATTTGTAGTTCATAGGCATTCAAGCAAGAGTTAATCTCGACTGGTCTGCTTGTTAGTCTCCTTATAGTCACATGCTATGGGAGAGCCAGTCATATTCTCTCCCCTTCTATATAAGCTGGCTGACCCTTCCATTAGTGCCTACCATTGCTTGACTATACTGGTCTGGAGAGATGGTTTGCTCCAGATTTACATGTGGTTTTGTGCATTATTGTTGTGAGCGGTTGTGGTGTTAACCCTTGTTGTTCTTTTGTTGCTGCCTTACTTCTTTTGCTTTTCTCCTTAGTTTCTTATTGCTTGTTCCTCTGAGTTTGCAGTGTCTGAGTTTCTTTTTTCGCTGTCTAAATCTGTAATTCACTCACACTCGGGC
Source organism: Anomaloglossus baeobatrachus (assembly GCF_048569485.1). Lineage (NCBI taxonomy): Eukaryota > Metazoa > Chordata > Amphibia > Anura > Aromobatidae > Anomaloglossus > Anomaloglossus baeobatrachus. The sequence goes on along the minus strand of NC_134356.1, from coordinate 617,112,415 downwards.
CTTATCCTTCCCTGAGGGCGGGCAGATTAGCTGTGATAAGGAGTATAGCCAGGCACGAGACTTAAGGCTGCTTTACACGGTACGACCGATTGTGCGATTTCACAATCGATCGTACCCGCCCCCGTCCTTTTTGCGTCACGGGCAAATCGCTGCCCGTGTCGCACAAAGTCTGTAACCCCCGTCACACATACTTACCTCTCGTGCGACCTCGCTGTGGGCGGCGAACATCCACTTCCTGGAGTGGGAGGGACGTTCGGTGTCACAGCGATGTCACACGGCCGCCAGCCAATGGAAGTGGAGGGGCGGAGATGAGCGGGACGTAAACATCCCGCCCACCTCCTTCCTTCACATAGCCAGCGGCGGCCGCGTGACGCAGGTGAGCTGCTGTTCATCGTTCCCGGGGTGTCACACGGAGCGACGTGTGCTACCCCGGAAACGATGAACAACTAAATTAAACGATATTATGGAACCTAGCGAGCAGTACACGACTCACGATTTGTGAGCGATACTGCGTCGCTAGGAGGTGTCACACAGGCCGGCATCGCCAGGGATGCCGGATGTGCGTCACAAAAACCGTGACCCCGACGATCTATCGCACGATAGATTGTCTGGTGTAAAGCAGCCTTTAGGCATCTCTACCATTAGAGCTAACCCTGAGGACAGGGGTAGCCTAGGGTCTCCGGGACAGTTTAGGAGCCCCCTCTCCCTTGCTATCTGACAATTACATAGTGACAAATTGTCACTGAGTGTCCACTTTTTCAAATGAGTCTCATTACTAGGATTTCTTGGGATGTAATTCCCTTATGGGTTCCTTCCTAAACAGTCTAGTAAGGGGAGTAGCCATTGTTTCTTTCCACCCTGCATGGCTCTCCTCCTTCAGAGGGGGAAGCCGGAGTGACTCTTTGATGCACTGTGGTGGTAGCCCAGGTTGATGCTAAGAGTTAGAGGGACTCTCCCCCCCACTTTGGTGAAAGGAATGCAACTAATCTCAGGGCCCACAGATGTAGCCTTCTGGTCCCGACAAATGGGGAAAGGATTATATTGGGGCCTTCCTCCTTTCAGAGTGTACTATAATAGATTGGATCCCAGTGCATTTATTTTGTGTAGCACCTCACATTTGTATGCACTCTGGATGGAAAGCATAATCTTGGACAAAAAAAAAATCCTTTAAAAGGAACCTGTCATGTTCAATATAGTAATTGATCTGTAGGCAGGAAGTTATAGAGAAGGAGGAGCTGATCAGATATACATTTTTGTCAGAACACTTTTTGTAAAACTTGAAACTGGTGTTTATATGTATAAGAGTCCAGTGGGTGGTATTATTCAGTGACTGACAGTCTTCCCTGTATGTCAGTCACTAATAGGACCGCCCACTGGACTCAATAATCCAGGGATTTCAATGATTACAATACACGTTTTACTGAATCTTTTCCCACAATCTTATATATCATTCTGCTCAGCTTTTCCTTCACTATATTTTGCTATCCACAGATCATTCTGCATGTACAATGCGACAGGTTCCCTTTAAGGGAGTTGTCTGTTTCAGGAAAACCAGCCCAAATAGTTTACTAAGGCATTATGAGTTAAATAGGGGGCAAGCCCGGATTCAGGACCTCCATCTATTAGCATAGGCAGAGAGTGCCTACAAACAGCATCTACTGCATATCTCTGGAGTACCCAACCTGTTCATGCTCTACAACAAAAGCCTGTTGAAATAATTTGGATATGTGTAATACTTAATTTCCCCTGGGGTCCTGCTGTAGGGAAATGAAATGTGTTGTGATGCTTCTAGTCACTACTTATGGTTAGAGTAGTCAGGAAAGCCGGGGACTGGTAACAGGAGGACACTTATGGACACAAGGAGAAAACTGAGACGTGGTCAGGTAATGGTCTGAGGTCAAAAGCCGGGAGGTCACGACAAGAACAGGGAGTGGGCAGAGAGAAGTCAAATAACCATCTGGGGTCAGGAAACAAAGATCAGAGCACAGGCAGGAACACAGGTCAACAGCACAACAACAGAACCAGAATGTACGACTGGCAAGGTTCTGTGAGAGCATGCTCACTAAAGAAGCTGAGCAATTACTGAGAAGATAGAACACCTGAGCTATCAGCACCTCTCCAGAACCAGCATGGAAGCCTGCACTGTCAATCAACCTGCCTGCCAGAAGCCTAGGAAAACACAGCAGAGCATCTCCTAGGGTGCAAGATGCTCTGCACAGAGGAATTTTGACATGTGTGCTGCCATATTTCCCATATGGATCACAGATAAATACTTGCGATGGCGGCCCTAGTAGCGGGCACCCTGGGATTAGCTTATTTCTGGAAATAAAAAGAAGTGAACAATCCCTTTAAATTTTGTAAGGCACACAGTTAAAATAAAGTCAATTTGGCTGATGATGGGTTAAAATGGCTACCTAATAATGGCAATGCTGGAAGAAAGAAGAAGGTAAAATGAGGTTACTCAACTCTACCATAGAAGAGGTTAATATTATTTTCTAGTCTTATGTCAAAACAGAGGATAATGCCTCTCAGAAAGCTTTGAGGTCACGGTGACCGAGGGACATGTACCAGGCTTATCTGACACATACAAGGATTCTGTGCCAATCTCTGTCCTTAGATGCTTTTCTGCCTTTTTCTCTTCATACCCCTTTTGTTATTATTGGAGCTGGGCAGACCCCAAGGACGGCACTTATATCAGCAAGGGAAACCTTGAGCGGGATGGAGTAGGAGAGGACGGCAAACTGTGGGAGAATCACAAGGAGACAGCCGATTAATGTGACACTGCTGAAAGAAATAGGGCAAGAATTGGCCACTAGTAATACTTTTTCATTATTGGTAGATCCTAAAGCCTATGGATGCCAGAAGACCCGGCTCAAGGTTTAGGCTACTTTCACACTTGCGTTCTTTTCCTTCAGTCGCAATCCGCTGTGACGCCCTGGGCAAGCCAGGGGTCACAGGTCATCACACCACCACACCCTACATCCCAGTTAGGAACACCAAAGCTACTAAAATCCTTGTTGCCTTCCTCCAGGGGCTGATGTTCACACCAGGGGGTGGGCCAGGCGGTTGGCTCCGCCCACCGAGGAGTACACAGCCCTGGAGGCGGGAGAAACCAGTCAGTCAGCTCAGGGAAGAGCTTGAGTAAACAGTGAAGTGGTAGAGGAGCTAAGTGAAGTGAAAGTGAAGTAGTAGTGGAGCAAAGAAGAAAAGAGTAAAAGTGAGCATAGACAGACCTGAAGTTGGTCCGGCTAAGTGCAGGACAGTGTCAGCAAGGTCAGCAACAGCGGTGATCGTCTGGAGGGGGACTGCTCGGAGGTTGCTGGAAGGACCGTGGACGGGTAGTGGCCCGGCGGTCTGGAGCAGTATACGAAGGACAGTCAGCACCAGGGCAGGGGCCTCTCGGACCCCGGCAAGGCTAGGAGTCGCCATAATTTGCCGAATCCGTCAGTGAAGGGGACGTCGATCCCCCAACAACCAAGTCCCGACTGAAGGCAACAGTCCAACCATTGAGGAGAGACACCGCCACCGCCAGGGCACCAGTTTCTCAGGGCCAGCGCCTGCGGGCAAAGTAGGGCTCCTCCGGCCCATATCCAAGCCGGGGAGCGGGTTACCGGTGGGAACCCATCGCTACCAACACAGAAACACTAGGTGCAGGTCAGAGGGACATCACCGTTACCTGCTGGGAGAGCAAGTGCAGCCGTCCGTGGGAACCGTCTTTCCAGCCGTGTGGTTTACCGTAAAACTGTGTCAACGTCTCAGGCTGAGTGAGTACCACAGTGCCGCAAGGCACAGCGCTGCCCCCGCGTCCCTGCGCCCACCAGGCCCTGCACCTTCCACACCATCACTGGGCCCCGGGATCACCAACCCCTACCCACGGAGGGGCAACACAACAACTGGCTGCTCCGCATCACCATTCCCGGGATCCCCATATTGAGCAGCGGTGGTCTACAAATCACCACAACCGTGGGTGGCGTCACGGACAATAAACAACCCCCACACCCAACAACCCCCTTTCACTCACGGGCGAGGAGCGCCGCTAGAGTCCCCGGGATCCGGCTCATCGCTCGAGCCACCGAGCAGCAGCAGGCCGCAGCAGCCGCGGCAGCCGGACCCGAGCAGCAGTGGGAGAGCGCGGCGTCCCCTCCTCCGCCCGCGACACCGCCGTTTTGGAAAACAGCGTAATCCGTTAACGGATTCCGCTGCTTCCCATAAACTTGTATGGACGACGGATTGCGACTGATGGACCTGTGTTGCTTCCGCTGGCCAACGCTGCGTTGCTTCCGCTGGGCGGAAGGAACGCAACATGTAACGTTTTTTGAGCAGCGGAATCCTTAGGATTTCGCTGTGCATGCTCTCTCTGGCTCCCTGCACACGTAACCAGGGTACACATTGGGTTACTAAGCAAAGTGCTTTGCTTAGTTACCCGATATTTACCCTGGCTACGTGTGCAAGGAGCCAGCGCTAAGCAGTGTACGCTGGTAACCAAGGTAAATATCGGGTAACCAGGCAAAGTGCTTTGCTTAGTTACCCGACATTTACCCTGGCTACGTGTACAGGGAGCCCGACACTTCCCCGCTCGGCTTTGCCCCCTCCCGCACTCCACTCCGCATGTACACACACACACTCACCTGTCCCCAGCCATGCAGTCCCCGACACTGACGTCCTAAGCACCATGGCCCCGCTCGGCTCCACCCACCCCGCACTCTGCCCCCCCGCACACATTCTCAGCGGCCGAACAATCAGCTGATCACCCGGCGGCCGGCACTGTGAGCAATCAGCTGATCACCCGGCGGCCGGCTGCTGTGAGCGATCAGCTGATCACCCGGCAGCTGGGTGATCACCTGATCGTTCACAATAGTCTGCCGCCGGTAAAACTGTAAAGAAAAAAAAAAAGCAGATTCCGTTGTTTTGTACGATCCGTTGCATCCGTTGTGCCACTATATGCAACGCATCCGTTGCATCCGTCACACAACGCAATGCAACGGATGCCGTTCAACGCAAGTGTGAAACTAGCCTAACACAGCTCTTGGGTGACAGAGCCTTGAGCCTTGCTTCCCTTTCAATTTTTCCTTTTCACCTTCTAAGAACCATAACTTTTTTTTTTTAATTTTTCTGTCCATACAGTAGGACCAGGACTTGTTTTTTTGCTATACAACCTGTAGTTTTTCCTCTTTTTTTGTTTTTCATTTTTTTGGGAACCTAATTCTGCCATTTTTTTTATACCATATCACATACAGTACATGTTATGATATTTTATTAGTTCCAAAAATTATCAAATATTTTTGTTAAGTTTTAAAAAAAAAAAATAATTTATGTTGCGGGATTAATAGGATGATAAGAACTTTTAGACATTTTAAAAATCAATTTTGTGGGGGTTTTTTTAATATCTATTTTATTAGTCCACCAAAGAGACTTTAACCTATGATCATCACTTGATTGCTTGCACAATATTACACAATGTAGTTTTGCAGTGTATTATAAAATTACAGATCCCTGCTAAATGATAGTGGGGGACAGGGGCTCCTATTCTGTTCCTCACGCTAGGGGATGCTAGGCTATCCCTAACCTCAGGGTTATTCCTAATGGTGGAGATGCTAGAGTCCCATGCCTGGCTATTCTCCTGACCAGAACTAATCTGTTCCCAGGTGTGATGGTAACATAGATAAAGACAGACACAGAAAAAACAAAACTCAGACACACTGCAAACTCACAGGAACAAACAGTAAGAGACAGAAGAAAAGCAAGAGCAGGAAGGCAGAAGGACAACAACGCTCACAGCAATGAAGTACTTCAGCCACCAGTAAGTCTGATTCACAACACTACAAGTCTGTGGGTCGATACTTGAGTCCCCCTGCGCTGATCACAGACATTATAGAAGTTCACAGGGAGAGGGCAAGAATCTGTAGTCTCCACAGATCCTGACGTCACCATGACAGTTGGCGAAGCATGCAAAAATCTCCTTGTGACAGAGACATGTGGCAGCTGTATAACACAGCTGACACCGTCATTGTATGGAATGTTGTGCTGTATATTTATTTATTTTGCTCCCTTATGTCGCGGGCGGAGGAGGGGACGCTGCGCTCACCCACTGCTCGGGTCCGGCTGCTGCTGCTCGGTGGTGGCTCGAGCGGTGGGCCGGATCCCGGGGACTCGAGCGGCGTTCCTCGCCCGTGAGTGAAAGGGGGTGGTTTGGGTTTAGGGATATTGTCCGTGACGCCACCCACGGTTGTGGTGAGATTGGTGACACCACCGCTGCTCTGGAAGGGGATCCCGGGAGCGATGACAAGGAGCAGCTTGGATGTTGGTTCTTCCCTCCGTGGGTAGGGGGGTTGGTTGTCCCGGGGCCCGGTGAGGGAGGTAGGGATGTATGGCAGGCGGGTTACGGGGCCTGGTGAGGTGCAGGGTCGCGGGGGCAGTGCTGTGCCGCATGGCACGGTGGTACTCACTCAGCCAATGCCGAATGCAAAGTCTCCGGTAAAACAAACGGCTGGATGGACGGGTCCCACAGACGGCTGCGGTGTTTCTCCTCCCGGCAGGTTGATGGTGACTGCCTTTCCCTGCACCTGTGTTGTGTTACGGTTCCAATGGCTTCCCACCGGTAACCCACTCCCCAGCTTGGATGGGTGCTGAAGGAGCCCCTTTTGCCCGCAGGCTCTGGCCCTGGGAACTGTAGCCTTGGCGGTGACTGTGTTTCCCTCTACGATGTGAGCTGTTGCCTTCAATCGGTTCTTGACTGCTGGGAAACCCCGGAGGTTCCCTTCACTAACGGATTTGACCAGTTTTACGGCGACTCCTAAGCCCTGCCGGATGGTGCTGGCTTCTCTTTACTCTCCGATCCGCTACCGCCGGGCCACCGCCCGTCCACGGTCCATACGGTTTGCTTCAATTAGCCTCTCCTGCAGACGGTCACCACCATCTGCCAACCTTGCTGTACCGTCCGGGCCACACACCCGGACACCGTCAGACTGCTCCTCTACCACTCTACTCCTCACACTTCAGAACTGAACTCTAATCTCACTCCTTTTCCCGCCTCCAGGACTGTGAACTCCTCGGTGGGCGGGGCCAACCGCCTGGCCCACCCCCTGGTGTGGACATCAGCCCCTGGAGGAAGGCAACAAGGATTTTGTGTTTGACTTCGGTGTGCCTAGCCGGGGTGTGGGGTGTGTTGGTGTAGTTCTGTGACGACCTGGCTTGTCCAGGGTGCCACATTCCCCCTTAGTAAATTGCAGACCGTCTGCGGGCTGCCCATCCATCACCGGTTTTATTTTAACTGTAAAAGAGTAAAAAAAACTGTAAAACAAGCATTTTTCAATCTTCCCACATCGGGAGGCACATTTCTTAAACGTTACCAAACATTTTTAATAACGGTTACGGCTTCCGCTCTTCTCCCACCCAAGCAACCTGGCCCTGATGCTGCCCCTAAGCAAATGGGCAGCACCCCTTGACCCCAGTCCAGCACCAAGTTGCCCGAGCGGGTTCTGTCTCTTTCAGGGGACCCGCGTCCATGGGGACCCCTGAACCCCCGGAGGATCGCCACCGGTTACGATAGTGGCGGGCCTGGGCCATCACTTTCCTCCAGGCCCATCCTCCAAATCAGCCTCTCCGGAGGCGGTCACGGTATCAAGCCAACAACATTTTTATTTACATTCCACAAGTTCGTGGTTGCCCTGCAAGTTCTCGGGCTTGTCCGTAAGCAGTTGCTTACGCAAGGATTTAAGGACAGTCCCCACGGGGACAACAGTTGCCGGCAATGACCAGATCAATCACGGTTGTAAATCAGATGAACTTCTTCGGTTGATCATTTTCACTTATCATTCAAAAGCTTTCTAACACTGATGGTCCCAACGGGGACAACTTGCAGCGGAGGACCGCTGACTTTCACTTTAGGTCCACGGTGGCGACCGGAGGAGGGGGCTGGGCTGGTACTCGGGCCTCTTGACCGCTTGGTGGAGGCTTTCCTTCTCTCGGATCGTGCGGGCCACCAGCTCTGCCTTCCTTCTCTCCCTCTCGGCAATCTCCAGGCCCAGCGGTGTCGGTTCCCTGTCCCAATACGGGGCCGCTGTGAGCCCCTGCGCACGGGTTGGGCTCCACGAGACCTCCTGGACACTGCCCACACTAGCAATCTGGGTGGAAGGTCCCGCGGTGACTTGGCCTGGGGTGCTGCCTTGCAGCGGCGACCCGGCGCAACCTCAGCCGAGGTGTGGGGAACGGGCACAGGGATCCTCTCCCGCCGAACCTCCGCCTCCTCCTGCACGAAACGGGCTTCAGCGTCTTCCAAGGGAGCGGTGCTGCACGGTCACAGGCCTCGGCTGCAGATCGGTCCGCTTGGGCGGACAGGTGGGGTACCGCTACCGGTTGGGCGGGTAGCGGGCCTAGTGGCGGGGCAGTAACGACTAACGCGGATAGCGGGGGAGGCGGAAGGGTGAGCAGGCACGGGCCGGGCCCCTCAGCCGCAATGGCCGATCCTTCCGGAATACAGGGACGTGGGTCTCTTACCCGCTCCTCCAAATCCTCCTCCTCGCGTCTCTTTATAGCCACCACCACCTCCGCCATGTCAGCCTCCCACTCCTCCAGGAGGAGCTGCATGCGGATCTGCAGCCTTTGTTGTAGCTGGGTGGTCCGGACCTCCACCCACGCCGCGGTCCCGCGCGCGGGGGCTACGGTGCTGCGGGACGGATGATGCATCTGTGGCGCCCCTGAGGCTTCCGTCGCCACAGGTCATTGCACCCCATCCAGCAGTGTGATGCCCATTCTGGGTGAGGAAGGGAGTGAACACCGGTCCCCTGGTAAATATACACTACACCCATTGCTAGGAACACACAGGGACCAGGGATAGTGGCAGTTACCCTCCCATGCTGCATGCTGGGAGGGGCCGTAAGACCCATCCCTGCTCCTATAGGGTAGATCAGAGCAACTGGGGAGGTGGGAGGAGCCAAAAGAGTGCAGACACAGAAAGGAAAGTCTAGTGTGAGCAGATAGAGAGAGTGTGGGGAAGGAGGAGGAGGTCTGCAGGAGGCAGGCAAGGAGGAGAAGTGAAAGGAAATAGAGCTCCAAGTCAGTCAGGAGCTGAAATGAAGAAAGAGACGCTTCCTGGTGAAGATCCTGGGACTCAGAGGGTCCAGGTGACACCAAGCAGAGAACAGAAGGGGTCCCAGGGCCACGGGTAGCTGTAGAGCTGTGGTGGCCTGTTCCACAGGAACATCGGTGGAGGGATCAAGCTGCAACAGGGGACGGTCCCTAGAAACCGGAGGAGCACAAAATCATCTCCAAACAGTAAAAACCAAGGCCCAGGGAATGTTGTAAGCCACAGCCCATAGCAGAACTTCTAGAAAAAGGGGTAATCAGCCGACAGGTGACCCCCCAGCCTGGAGGCTGTTGTGGAGGCCAAGCCAGGTTTACCCTACAAAAGGCAAGGCTTAGGAAGACAGCGGAAGACAGAGACACTTAAGAGAAGGGTACCGGGTTTTGCTCCAAGATTCACCCAGAAACGGCGGAGGTCCCTGACAGTGGTCCCAGCAGTCCAAGGGTTCCTGCCGGCCTTGACAAGAATTGTGAGTAAAGAACTTGAACTGCACCCTTGGAGTGGTCTCTGTTATTTTATCTGCTTAGCCTTCCATTACACCATAGACTCTCACGAGCACCAACAGTGTGCCCCGGGGCATTGCTCCACCTGTGGGGAGCAGTACCATCATTGCTGCCATATCATCACCCCGGAGACCTTACACCGCAGCGGCGGCTTAATAGCCGCGTACCACAGGTGGCGTCACGAACACAAACTTTAATTCATCAGCCATTTTTAAACTGACACCCACCAGGGCCACGGAGTCGGGCCCCGCCACCACTGACTACCCCCAGACTAGTCCGGCCCGGCACCGGGTGTCCCATAGCCCTGGGGTGGGCGAGTCACATCACTGCGGCGGCCTCTTCCAGGAACAAAAAGATGGCCGCAGGGTCCTGGCGTCCCTACTTTTATAGCCGCGGACTACATGCGGCCAGACGCCATCCGTCCCCCTTAGTCTTTTTCCGGCTCCTCCTCTACAGGAGCGGGGTTTTGATTTTCGCGCCTCCACTGCTCGGGGACTTTTCGCGCCCAAAATGGCAGCTTCTTAAAATTTTCGGCCGGACACCTCTGGCGGTCACAAGGCGCACCTCTACCAGACGGCAGAGCGGTAAGATCCTGTTCGTGACGCCAAGTTGTCGCGGGCGGAGGAGGGGACGCTGCGCTCACCCACTGCTCGGGTCTGCTGCTGCTGCTGCTGCTCGGTGGTGGCTCGAGCGATGGGCCAGATCCCCGGGACTCGAGCGGCGTTCCTCACCCGTGAGTGAAAGGGGGTGATTTGGGTTTAGGGATATTGTCCGTGACGCCACCCACGGTTGTGGTGAGATTGGTGACACCACCGCTGCTCTGGAAGGGGATCCCGGGAGCGATGATGTTGGTTCTTCCCTCCGTGGGTAGGGGGGTTGGTTGTCCCGGGGCCCGGTGAGGGAGGTAGGGATGTATGGCAGGCGGGTTACGGGGCCTGGTGAGGTGCAGGGTCGCGGGGGCAGCGCTGTGCCGCACGGCATGGTGGTACTCACTCAGCCAATGACGAATGCAAAGTCTCCGGTAAAACAAACGGCTGGATGGATGGGTCCCACAGACGGCTGCGGTGTTTCTCCTCCCAGCAGGTTGATGGTGACTGCCTTTCCCTGCACCTGTGTTGTGTTACGGTTCCAATGGCTTCCCACCGGTAACCCGCTCCCCAGCTTGGATGGGTGCTGAAGGAGCCCCTTTTGCCCGCAGGCTCTGGCCCTGGGAACTGTAACCTTGGCGGTGACTGTGTTTCCCTCTACGGTGTGAGCTGTTGCCTTCAATCGGGTCTTGACTGCTGGGAAACCCCGGAGGTTCCCTTCGCTAACGGATTTGACCAGTTTTACGGCGACTCCTAGCCTGGTTGGGGTCCGTAAGCCCTGCCGGATGGTGCTGGCTTCTCTTTACTCTCCGATCCGGTACCGCCGGGCCACCGCCCGTCCACAGTCCATACGGTTTGCTCCAATTAGCCTCTCCTGCAGACGGTCACCACCGTCTGCTAACCTTGCTGTACCGTCCGGGCCACACACCCGGACGCCGTCAGACTGCTCCTCTACCACTCTACTCCTCACACTTCAGAACTGAACTCTAATCTCACTCCTTTTCCCGCCTCCAGGACTGTGAACTCCTCGGTGGGCGGGGCCAACCGCCTGGCCCACCCCCTGGTGTGGACATCAGCCCCTGGAGGAAGGCAACAAGGATTTTGTGTTTGACTTCGGTGTGCCTAGCCAGGCTGTGGGGTGTGTTGGTGTAGTTCTGTGACGACCTGGCTTGTCCAGGGCGCCACACTTATATAGTGCCATTAATTCCACAGCACTATACAGACATCTTCACTGTCTCCATTGGGGCTCACAATATAAATTCCCTATCAGAATGTCTTGGGAGTGTGGAAAGAAACCGGAGAACCCAGAGGAAACTCACATAAACAAGGGGAGAACTCCTTGCAGATGTTGTTCTTAGTGTTAACCATTGAGCACCATGATGCCCATATGAAATGTATAAACATGCTGTGCACACATCTGAAGGAGGCACCCTCCTTCGTCAAGGAGCCTCTGTGTGCGGACATGGCTTTGGGAAGACTGCATGACACTTACTTGCTTCTTTGGGCAGGGGGTTCGTCACCCCTGCTGCCAGCCATGGAGTAAGACATGCAACACCAGAGTTCACGTGGTTAACCAGTTTTTTTTTACTTTTACTCTTAACACCATTATGACAGACATGGCCTTCCTCTCTCTCTGTGGGGTACTACTCTTTGTTCTGTCCCCCACTATTTCGGACCTAGTCTTCAATACTCCTGGATCTGCGCCTCCTTCCCCCTAATATCGCACACCTTCATCCACTTCTGGCCCCGACGGCTTCTCTAGCCGGACAACTCTCTGAGCTCGCTGGGGTGAGCTGTAGGCTCCAGACCTACAGAGGTGACCTCCGGGATTCCCTGACTGGCCCTTACCACATCTTTTCACATTGAATCCACTTTCACAACTGTCTTCCTCTGGAGCTCCCTCTCCTAACCATACGCCCTGTCATCTGTCACTTGTCCTTTTTGCTACTTTAACCCTATCTTATGTAACATCTCTTCTAAGGTGGGCTTTGCACGTTGCGACATCGGTAACAATGTGTTACCAATGCTGCAGCGATAGTCCCGCCCCCGTCGCACGTGCGATATCTAGTGAAAGCTGCCGTAGCGATTATAATCGCTACGGCAGCTTTACACGCACATACCTGCCGTGCGACGTCCCTCTGGCCGGCGATCCGCCTCCTTCCTTAGGGGGCGGGTCGTGCGACGTCACAGTGACGTCACACGGCAGGCGGCCAATTGAAGCGGAGGGGTGGAGATGAGCAGGATATAAACATCCCGCCCACCTCCGTCCTTCTCATTGCAGCTGGCGGCAAGTAAGGTGAAGTTCCTCGCTCCTGCGGCTTCACACACAGCGATGTGTGCTGCCGCAGGAGCGAGGAACAACATCGTACCTGTCGCTGCACCGGCATTATGGAAATGTCGGAGGCTGCAGCGATGATACAATAACGACGCTTTTGCGCTCGTTCATCGTATCAAAAAGGTTTTACACGTTTCGATATCGACTGCGACGCCGGATGTGTGTCACTTTCGATTTGACCCCATCGACATCGCACGTGCAATATCGCAACGTGCAAAGCCACCCTAAAAGTCGCTCTACTGCCGGCTACCCTGCCCTATAATATAACATTGGTCCAAGGACTATCCGATAAAACAAGAGGTAACACTCTGCCGTGTTATACACCAGTGTGAACGAGCACTTTGTTTTTGTCTTGCCCCAATTTTAGGCAAAGAAGTGGTTTAAAGTGGACCTGTCAGCTCTTCTCTGTATTTTAGTAAATACATGTACTTCCCACCATTTCTGCAGCATTACCTTGTTACATATGTTGATAAAAGGTCCATCTAGTTCAACCTTCCTCCACCAATTATACATTTTGTCACTAAATCAACAATGTTGTGTGTACTGAGGAAATCATCCAGCCCTTTTTTAAGAGCTGTTATAGTATCTGCCATTACTACCTCTTGCGGTAGGGCATTCCACAATCTGACTGCTTTACCTGTAAAGAACCCTTTCCTATTTAGCTGCCGGAATCGCCTTTATTCCACTCACAGTGAGTCCCTGTGGTCCTTAGTATTGTCATTGGAAGGAATAAGTAATGTACTATTGACGCGCCCATGGGGTCGGGGGTTCCTTGTCACCAGGCCACGGTGCTTCTCCTGGGACACCGCGGTGGCCTTGCCCGGTTCCGTGACCCCGGGTGTCAAAAAAATGGCTGGGGATGGGGACGATGGGGGTAGTTGCTTGTGACGCCACCTGTGGTGCCCGGCCAGTATTAGCTGCTGCTGCGGGACTTCTCTGCTGGGGCGGATGACAATGCAGCTCAGATGGTTCAGCTCTCCACAGGTAGAGCTCGGCCCAGGGAGGATGATGTTGGTGGTAAGTCTATGGCACTGAAGCGCAGGGGCGATGGCGATGGCAATGATGGGGACGACACACATGATGCGGTCAAAGTTCTCTTTACTCACTTTTATGTCACCCTTGGAGTGCCAGTCCTTGCTGTAATGGGCTCCGGTCGATCCCGAATAGTTTGGAGGCCACCACTGGTGTTGTGAACTGTGAGACCTTTCTTCCTTGCGCTATGTGGTGAATCCCTGTGACACAAATCTCTACAGGGACTCCTGATCGGTGTTTAAGTCTTGTCCCGTATAGCAGACAACGCGAGTCCTTTGTTGGACCGGACCGTGGTCCCGGCTCCTGGCTCTCTTTGCTGCTGTGCCCTGGGCACTTGAGATGGGTGAAGAAAACCTGGAATCTCCTCACCCAGCAGATTTGTTAAAAGGCCATAAAGTCCCCTCTAACCTAGGCCTCTGCACCCTGTCGGCGCCTGTCCTGAGGGAGCTCCCTTTTCACACCTCAGTGACCGTGTACTCTTGCGTGTCACCAGTGCCTGTCTGTGAATCTTCTCCTCTTCCTCCCTGAATGTTCTTTGGCTCTTTTCCTCTTTCTTGGAGGGGCTCTGAAGCACTCCCTCCGCTGGTCCTGAAGGGGTCTTAAGCACTCCCTTTGGTGACCGTGTTCCTGACTCTTCAGAGTCTGTAACTGTTCTCCTGTGAATGTCTGCGTGTCTTCTTACTTCCCCAGTGCTGCCCTGCCCCCAGACAGTTGTCCTAGCAATTGGGAAAGTCCCAGTGGCTGGCTTTTAAGCTAGGAGAGCACATAAACTGTGTGTGTTGTGTGAATGTGATAAACACCAGTGAATAACCTCCTCCTTACTCGGGATGAATACTGCACCTTAAGTGAGATGCAGTACTCTGGAGTGACTGAAGCCTCAGGGGCACCACACTATTCCTTTGTATTGACCTTACATGTATTTATACATGAAAATGAGATCTCCTCCTATCTTGGACATCTTTGACATATCTACAAGATATCCCAAAAGTCTCTAAAATAGTCATGTTCCACCTTTATTCCCATTCTTAATTCTAGACAAGGACCACTTCTCCTTAAATGGAAATCAAATTTGGATATCTGTACAACTCCCATAGAAGTAAATGGAGGGAGGTGTTCAATCCAAGCCACCTCTCTTTTCACAGGATGCAGCCCTGTTCCTGAGATTAGGGTGGTCCCAGAGGTGGACCCGTATCTATCAGACATTTATGACAAATCCTGTCTGAGTTTAGAAGGTTTCTCCTGCAACAATCAGCGTCCTACACTCGTGGCTTCCCCCCTTTACTAAAAAAAAAATAAAAAATATTCATGCAGAGGATCAGAGAGAAGAATGAGCATAAAGTGGACGTAGATTGAATGTTTCATGTTTTGGATTATTTGGATTATATAGAGGCAGGACAGGACTAAGGAAATCATGTTGGTATCTCTTAAATTTGTGTCCTATAAACTCCGGTACATTCATCAAAAGAAAAGAATGGCCCTCACACAAATCATTATATTTCAGTCTCAGTTACAGTGTGACTCCGGGCAAGACCGGTGCTTCAGTGACTGAAGTGTCTCCGACCACCAGAGATGACTCCTAGTTTCATATTATTTAACGGCCTAGGGCAAGTAGTGACCCCGCAGTGGTAGACTGACATTTCAGCACACTCAACCACTTTTAAGGGCCTATTCATGTATAATTTATAGTGAAGCATTAAAGAGGACAGAGCTCTTATCTATATTTTATAGATTTTTGACTATTTTATTGTTGAAGCTTAACCCCAAAAATATTCCATTCCTATTGTGTGTTTGTAAGATGCAGAAGCGCCCCTCGAAAAATATATAGAAAACTATATAGACATTTTTGTGGGACGACAATTAAATAAGTATGATAGAAAGTGTAATATCAAAGATTTAATTAATCTTAAAAGGGTTGTACTAAGATTACGCGTTATGACTAAAGATGCGCAGATCACTTTGCATGATCCTGGTCCATGGTCCAGTTCAGTGATCTCTGGCCTTTTATATAACCCCTGGCAAAAATGATGGAATCACCTGGCTCTGAGAATGTTCATTCAGTTGTTTACTTTTTTTAAAAAAAAGAAGATCACAGACATGGCACCAAACTAAAGTCATTTCAAATGGCAACTTTCTGGCTTTAAGAAACACTAAAAAAAAATTATGAAAACATAATGTGCTAGCCAGAAACGGTTACTTTCCAAGACCAAACAGGGGGGAAAAAATTATGGAATCACTCAATTATGAGGAAAAAATTATGGAGTAATGATAAACAAACAAACTAAAGAACACTCCAATACATCACTAGAATTTTGTTGCACCACCTCTGGCTTTTATAACAGCTTGCAGTCTCTGAGACATGGACTTAATGAGTGACAAACAGTACTCTTCATCAATCTGGCTCCAACTTTCTCTGATTGCTGTTGCCAGATTGGATCCTTGTCATGGACCATTTTCTTCAACTTCCACCAAAGATTTTCAATTGGATTGAGATCTGGACTATTTGCAGGCCATGTCATTGACGTTATGTGTTTTCTTTCAAGGAATGTAGTCACAGTTTTTGCTCTATGGCAGGATGCATTATCATCTTGATAAATGATTTCATCATCCCCAAACATCCTTTCAATTGATAGGATAAGAAAAGCGTCCACAATTTCAATGTAAACTTGGGCATTAATTGAAGATGTAATGACAGCCATCTCCCCAGTGCATTTACCTGACATGCAGCCCCATATTATCAATGACTGTGGAAATTTACATGTTCTCTTCAGGCAGTCATCTTTATAAATCTCATTGGAACAGCACCAAAAAAAAGTTCCAGCATCATCACCTTGCCCAATGCAGATTCGCGATTCATCACTGAATATAACTTTCATCCAGTCATCCACAGTCCACGATTGCTTTTCCTTAGCCCATTGTAACCTTTTTTTTTCTGTTTAGGTGTTAATGATGGCTTTTGTTTAGCTTTTCTGTATGTAAATCACATTTCTTTAGGCGGTTTATTACAGTTGGGTCACAGATATTGACTCCAATTTCCTCCCATTCGTTCCTCATTTGTTTTGTTGTGCATTTCCTGTTTTGGAGACATATTGCTTTAAGTTTCCTGTCTTGATGCTTTGACGTCTTCCTTGGTCTACCAGTATGTTTGCCTTCAACAACCTTCCCATATTGTTTGTATTTGGTCCAGATTTTAGACTCAGCTGACTGTGAACAACCGACATCTTTTGCAACATTACTTGATGATTTACCCTCTTTTAAGAGTTTGATAATCCTCTCCTTTGTTTCAATTGACATCTCTCGTGTTGGAACCATGATTCATGTCAGTCTGCTTGGTGCAACAGCTCTCCAAGTCGTGAACACTCCTTTTTAGATGCAGACTAATGAGTAGATCTTATTTGATGCAGGTGTTAGTTTTGGGAATGAAAATTTACAGGGTGATTCCATAATTTTTTCCTTATAATTGAGTGATTCCATAATTTTTTCCTCAGAATTGAGTGATTCCATATTTTTTTCTCCCTGTTTGGTCTTGAAAAGTAACTGTTATTGGCTAGCACATTATGTTTTCATTATTTTTTTAGTGTTTCTTAAAGCCAGAAAGTTGCCGTTTGAGATGACTTTAGTTTTGTGCCATGTCTGTGATCTGCTTTTTTAAACAAAAGTAAACAACTGAATGAACATCTTCAGAGCCAGATGATTCCATAATTTTTGCCAGGGGTTGTAGAAGCTAAGTTAATTTTCTTACCTTCCAGGTTCCCTGGCTTGGCTTATGATTAGCCGTGCGGACATTGTACGGTGCACAGGTGACATCCCACCAGCGTGGTTAATTATGGGTGAGCCTGGGATCCCAGAGGGTAAGATAATTCACGCAATTTGTTGTAAACAGCCAGAGACCACTGAACTTGACCATGGACCGGTGTCACAAGAAATGATAAAATATAAAGTAATATTATGTAGGAATGTATAGTGTAAGGTATTATAATGTATAAGATGTAGCAGGGTTGGGAATGTTACTATGTAGAGGTGTAGCAGTTTTGATGATGTACTGTATGTGTATTGGTATATGGTAAAATGTTATGTAGTATATACTGTGCGATTATTAATAAGGTGTTATAAGTGCTGTAGGTGAAAGGTTAAATCTGCCCGGTAACAGACAGTTGACAGTTGGGTGTTCGAGATTAGCCTATAGGGCAGGATCTAGTGCTAAGGGAGATAATCGGTTGTTGTGGGAATGTCAGTTAGGGCCGAGTCTGTGACAGAAACAGACCTCAGGTCTAAGGAGCAGCAGAGCCACATGACATGGGTGTCCTGAAGAGAGGGAGACCGTTACATAGGATAGTGTGACCGAGGAAAAGAGGGAACAACTGAGAAGGAGGTGACTGTGACATGGAATGATTTAGTGGAGCCGGGTCAGCGCACTCACCAAAGGAATAAGTGGCCGAGAGAGACGGGTCCTGGTGCAAGACAGAGCAGGACAAGGAACAACAAAGTGAATGTCTTGAGTGGTTGTCCCCTAAGCGTCTTCAGTAGCTTATAGTTCAGTGCAACCATATTGGCAACATCCCTTTAAGAGGGAAAAGAAGTGGAACTGCTTGAGGAGGAGAATGAGTTCCAAGGACTGTGATGTAGGACTAGGCTGGATAGTGTTGGGAAAGAAGAAAAGGACTTATGGAGGTTGAAACAACTGAAGTGAAGAATGTGCTCAATGGTCCTCTGTGATACTGAAGCATGCAAGAAGATTTGTGTCCACTATGTAATGTACATTGTAATTACCAAGTTCATGTGCAGTAAAACTACATTTTTTTTATGAACTTGTGGTCTCCTTCAATGAACTGTGCACCATCTGGTCCTGGCCGGCCAAAACCATCGGCAACATGCGGCCTGCAAAGCAGCATTGCCTCTGGAGTGCAACACTACACACCCAGCCAGGATGTCCACCTTCATGTAGTGTGGTGGGATGCGGCAGACGATTACCTCGGCCACAACTACCACCACGCGCCACGTTACATATGCTCACTATTGGTCCATTCAAAATCTATAGGTTTGATGGAGAGCAACCCTCAAATATCTTCATCAACGCTTGGCTAGCCATCAACACTTAGCTATCTCCATTGTGAAAGTCTTGACTTTCATTTTTGTAAATGGTGGGGATCCCAGTGCTCCAATCCTCAGTGATGGGTAAACGGAAAGGTGTTAACTTGCGATCTTGTTATAACCCCTTCAATATCAGATCAGAGCTGTAAATTGAAGTTCTCAGCTCCCAATGCAAAACTGGGGATCCCAATAATAATAATAATAATAATAATCTTAATTTCAATAGCGCCAACATATTCCGCAGCGCAATTTACAATCCAAGGTTCATATGCAAACAGTCATAAGGAATAGTTAAAGAAAATAAAATACTTAAAGCAAAAATAATGACAACCCTGCCCGTAGTAGCTTACAATCTACGGCCCCCTTCACACGTCCGTGAAAAACACGCACGTGTGTTACGGGCCGTTTTTCGGGTCCGTGTCCCATTTTTGTTTCCGTTTTTATGGTCCGTGTGGCACCTGTGTGAATTGCGTATGCTAGCCGTGTTTGTGTGTAGAACGTCCGTGTGTGCGTGTGGAATTAACGTGTATGTGTACGTGGAATGTCCGTGTGGAATGTCCGTGTGTGTGATGCACAATGTCGTTTATAAATGTCGGCTGACAGCAGACAGAGTTGCGCGATGAGAATGAACTCGGGTGAACTTCACCCGACTTTATCCTCATACCGCGGCTCTGTCTGAGTCGAGTACTGATTAGCGGTCACCTGTGAAGGATTCACCGGTGACCGCTAATCCCCCGAGTGACTGAAGTTTCCCCCCCTCTCTCATACTCACCGTTCACCATGAAGACAGCCGCGCGATCAGCTGCTGTCACTGAGGTTACCCGCGGCCACCGCTGGATCCAGTAACAGCGGGTAACCTCAGTAACAGCTCAGCTGATCGCGCGGCTGTCTTCATTAGCTGCGTGGAGGTGACAGGAGCGGCGGTGTCTTCTGCAGCTCCGGTCACCTCCATGCAGCAGAGCTGGATGCGACGCTGGACCATCCTGGATGACGCCGGACATGGAGGGCTTTTTCGGGCTGATTAAAGTGGTGAACCAGGGTATATGTGTGTGTTTTTTATTTCTAATAAAGGATTTTTTCTGGTGTGTGTGTTTATTTACTGTAATTTACAGATTAATCATGGAGGGTATCTCGGTGAGACGCCTGACATGATTAATCTAGGATTTAGTGGCAGCTATGGGCTGCCATTAACTCCTTATTACCCCGATTTGCCAAAACACCAGGGCAAATCGGGAAGAGCCGGGTACAGCCCCAGAACTGTCGCATATAATGTATGCGGCAATTCTGGGCGGCTGCTGACTGATATTGTTAGGGTGGGGGGCTCCCCACAACGTGGAGCTCCCCATCCTGAGAATACCAGCCTTCAGCCGTATGGCTTTATCTGGCTGGCATTAAAATTGGGGGGAACCGCACGCCGTTTTTTTTTTTAATTATTTATTTATTTATTTTACTGCACAGTATAGACACGCCCACCGGCTGCTGTGATTGGGTGCAGTGAGGCACCTGTCACTCAGTGTGGGGGCGTGTCTCACTGTAACCAATCATAGGCGCCGGTGGGCGGGGAAAGCAGGGAATAGGAGATTGTTTAATGAGCGGCCGGCTTTTTCAAAATAGTAAAAGCCGCCGCAGCAGTGTGACTGCCGTGCAGCGCTGCGCCGGTGATCGGGGAACGGTAAGTATGAGAGAGGGGGGGAAACTGACCGACAGACTGTGAGAGAGGGACAGACAGACAGACAGAGAGACCGACCGACGGACTCAGGGAGATTGACCGACATACACAGAAATAGAAAGAATAGCCGACATCACTAGAAATAAAAACACCAAACGGACACGGACTATAGGTAGATGCATACGTGTTTACTAACGTGTGTGCACATACCCATAGACTTTCATTGTGTCCACGTGTGCGTGCTCCGTGCAGATAACGGACATGCATCCGTGCAAAACGCAAACACATACGGATCACGGACACGCACACACGGACATAATGAAATAACGCACGTGTGACCACAATCATAGATTAACATTGGTGCACGTTTGGCCGTGTCTCCGGTATATACGGAAACGGACCAAACACGCACGTG
Organism: Anomaloglossus baeobatrachus; assembly: GCF_048569485.1. NCBI lineage: Eukaryota > Metazoa > Chordata > Amphibia > Anura > Aromobatidae > Anomaloglossus > Anomaloglossus baeobatrachus. Next base: position 617,091,704 of record NC_134356.1, on the reverse strand, counting down.
TATCACAGACGTGTGAAGGGGGCCTACAATGGGGTGAGGTGGGGATGACAAGGTACAGGTGATTAACTTACAACGTCAGTCCAGACAGTTGGGATAGATAAAGGCTGCATGAGTTTGTCACCAGTCAGTTTCTGTGATGCTTTTGGGTGCAGTGAGTCTGATGGAGAATTATGTTGTGGGAAATAGTGGAAGGGATGTATATGAATTGACTTTGGTTTGGGAAGGTGGTAGGCCACCCCAAAAAGCTGTGTTTTTAGAGAGAATCTGAAGCTATGCAAATTGTGGTTTGTAATAGTTTCTTGAGGTAGAGCATTCCAGAGGATTGGCGCAGCTCAGGAGAAGTCTTGGAGACGGGAGTGGGAGGTTCAAATCGTTTGCGGAGCATAGAGAGCAGGTAGGGTGATAGACAGAGATTAGGGTGGAGATGAAGGGGAGTTATGCACTGTGGAGAGTTTTGTGGGTGAGAACAAGCAATTTAAATTGGATCTGTAGCGCCCCACGGGGCAGATGGTTAACCTACTCATTGCCGGGCCGTTGCGAGTCGGGTAAGGCAATGTCACATGTGGCCTTGCCCGGATCCGTTGCCCCGAGGCGTTCAGTAAATGGTGGGGAAGTGGGGAAATGGGGAAAGTTTGTCGTGACGCCACCTGTGGTATGCGGCCAGGAATTAGCCGTCGCTGCAGGGTTGCTTGCTGGGGCTGGTGGTAGTGCAGCGCAGATGTGATCCCTCCCCACAGGCAGAGCGGGCCCCAGGAGGATGGTGGGGGTTGTAGAGGTGCAAAAGGGTGCAGGGCAGGGACGCCAACAGAAACTGGATGACACAAGTTGGTAGTTTCCTCTTTACCTTTACTGGTCAGGTGTACCTTTAATGGTCCAGGTTTACAGTGGTCCGATCAGCCCAGAAGCAGCGTGGATCTCTCCTTGCCTGTCGGGTTGGAGGCCTTCCTTAATGTGCTCTTGGTGGGAGCCGCTGCGGCCTGGAGCAGCACAGCGTCCCCTTCTCTCTCTTTACTTGAAGATGTCTGTCCCCTGTGACGGGCAACGTGAACCGGTTATGGGACCCGCTTGTATTACTTCGATCCCAGGTTCTATATTGCTGCTGCATCTTGGAACTATGGTGGGCCAGGAATGTAATATATCTTGCCCTCCGGGTTTTGCTACTGGGCCGTTACCACCCAGTAACTGAGGACCCCAGTGTCCCATACTAGCGCTCGGTCCTGGAAAGCTCACACAGAAGCTCTCAAAGAGCGACCGCTCTTTCTCCTCGCCAACACTGTTCTGAATAACTTCCTTCCTATTCACTGTGAGGGGCACTGCAGCCAGAAACTTGAGATGCTGCCCCCTGACTGCTGGCCCCCATGCATGTTAAATAGAGGTCTCCCCCTGGAAAGACACTGACCTGCCGCCCCCTCCTTCTGTGGTGTGACTGGCCTAAGCCCCGCCTCCTGGATACATATCACTGTGCTGCCCAGCCTCCGGCCTCTCTGCTGCAGAACCCGGACCTGTTTGGGCAGCCGGACACAGGGACCCGCTCCTGGATGCGGAATGAGAGCTATCATCAGGGAGGTAAGCGTTTCAGCTCACAGCGCTGTTAGCTGTGAGCGGCTCCCTCTCTGCTGAGGCACAAGCGATGTGTGCCGGTGAGCGCGGCGTTCTAAGGGAACTACCCGCCCGCTGGTCCGCTTGCGCTCGCCATTATTTAACAGCCTTAACCCCCTCCACCCCCCCCCCCCCCCTCCATCCTCCCCTAAAATCAGCATGGAGGAAAGCGTCCTGCTCACGGCGCTTTTAGCTGCGAGCGGCTCCCTCAATGCTGAGGCACAAGTGACATGTACCGGCGAGCGGCGTTCTGAGGGAACTACCCGCCCGCCGGTCAGCTTGTGCTCGCCGTCAATCTGCCCCAACCACCCCCCCCCTCCCCTTTTCAGCAGGGAGGGAGGCGTGCTGCTCATGGCATTGTTAGCTGTGAGCGGATCCCTCCCTGCTGAGGCTAATAAGCTATGTGTTCCGGCGAGCGGCGTTCTGAGGGAACTGCCCGCCCGCCGGTTAGTTTGAGTTGCTGTTAAATTTAAAAAGGAGCGCTTCGCGCTCTTTTTCTACGGCGCCGCCCACCCGCCGCCCTATCACTGCCGGCACGGGGGGGGGGAGTACGGGGGCGATCTGTGGGTTGGTGCGGTCCCTGTTGCAGGCGCAAGTTGGAAGCGCTGCAGCGGGGGGTGCGCTGGCCTGCTGGAGTAATAAGCTCCGCTCCCCTGTACCGGCCCCCCCACCACCCCACATCTTCTCATATACCCCATCGTGACACTGTACGCACTGGGGCTGTAGGCAGAACAAACCCCCCCCCCTTCCCCCCGGGGGTCCGGCGTGGTATGGCGGCGGTTGGGATGACGTTGAACACCGTGCTATGCGGTCATTTGCAGGTACCCCGGCCATTGTTGTAGTCAAAACATGGTGCGGGTAGCTGCGGCGACCGTAGTCAGTCAGCCTCACTATAGCATCGGCGTGGGCATCGGGGCTCTGAGCATCGTCATGGAGGAGGAGAATAAAAAAAAAGAAAAAAAAAAAAAAAAAAAAAAGTCACATTGGTAGAGCTAGATCCCACCACTGCGGCGGATGGTCGAGGTCGCCGCGTGGCAAACGCATTCTCGTCCCCAGACTAAGTCTGGTGAGGTCCCGCTGCGGGACGAACAGCATCTGGGTACATTGGTCCGGACAGCGGAGTTGCCGTTGGAACCGGGCGTGCAATTTCCAGAAGAAGGGTCTGCTTTTTCCTGCATCTTCTGGTAAGTACCATTATGTGGGATTTTGGGTGGGATAAGTGCCCCAGGGGAGGGGTAACGTGATGTCACCAGGCAACAGGATTCCCACCCAATTCTACATTCTTCCTACTGAGTTATATATGACCAACACCGTGGGTGGACTGTGGAAATCTCACACCCTGATATTATAGGCAGTTGTAGTATCTGCCGTTACTGAATACTGTGGTCGGCAGTTCACAACCTGACTGCTCTAACTGTAAAAAACCCTTTCCTATTTATTTTAAAAAAAAAAAAAAAAAAAAAAAAGTCTTGTGCCAGTCCTTTATACAAACAGGTATTTAGGCAGGAAAATGGGATCCCCATTATAACTTAGTGCTGTAGCTGAAAAGTTGCAGGTTTGGTACCTTTTCGCTGCTGGTTTGTGTTTCATCTTAACAGACAAAAATGAGCTAGTGATGTGCAAAATTTGCATCTTTAATATTTTATTTAATTGCATAATTATGTCCACATGAATATCCCCTCAAAAAAAAAAAAAAATCAATTTTAATTTTTGATCTCAGGTGTATATAACTGACAAATGGCTATCCAATGTTTACCAGACAGAGATTATTCTAATATTATACGATAGAGGGTGCCGACTAACTATATTATTTGAAGCAATTGTATTATATATATATAAAAAAAAAAAAAAAAAAAAAAAAAAACTCTTATAGGATTTGCATCTATTCGGAATGCTTGGCCACATGGAGACAGGTTTATTCACTATTACCCGTTACCTGGACGCTCTACACTCCATCTCTGGGAACCCACAGGGAATACTTTAACTTTGTAAGGTCGTGTCTACGGCATTAGTTTTTCCCAGGTGCCTTTACCCTGGCGACCAAGGGTATTACTAAGTGGCAGTGTTGGGTGGCCCGGGTTTTTGGTACATGTGTCCAACCTCAGGAGCCGTAAGTTTTAACTTGTATTCCGTAACATGGAACCAAGATATGGGCGCCTCTAAAGGTGGACCTGATGGTGTAGTGGAATTTCTCGTCAAGTGCCAATTGCCATTTTTAAAAAAAAAAACAAAAAAAAAAAACAAAAAACAAAAAAAAACAAAAAAAAAAAAAACGAAACCTTTAATTTATATAGCGCTCACATATTCTGCTGTGCTTTGCATGCGTTGGGGACGCTGTCCCCATTGGGGCTTACGGTCTGGATTCCCTACCTGTATGTTTTTGGGGGTGTGGGAGGAGGCCGGAGTGCCTGGAGGAAACCCACGCAGACACGGGGAGAACGTGCAGGCTTCTTGCGTATGGTGTCCTGGGTGGGATTTGGGCCCAGGACCCTAGGGCTGCATCTGGCCACTGAGCCATCGTGCCGTGCCATAATAATTTCAAGAGCAGGAACAGACAGATTTGTAGGTGGATTATTTCCGGCGTTGCAGGGCCAGCTGTTTGGGATCATTTGCAATACAAAGTGTTTATATAGTTATATATATATATAATATATATAAAAAAAAAAAAAAAAAAAAGTTCCCGATGCTGGGCCCGGCGGGCATGGTCCGGTAACCTAACTTTGATTGCGCCTTTCCCCCTATTTAGGTTCCTGCTAAACAAAAGGGGGGGGTAGACTGGGAAATAGGAGGATGACCAGTGGTTCGACGATGCCGGTGGGTAAAAGTCTTAACCAACTACAGCCCCCTACTCAAATAAGTAATCAGGCTGATTAGGTTTTTTGTGGCTTGGAATGCCTATGGGTCAACGCAGGGTTGAAGTCAATACAGGCATATGGTTTCCGGGTTAGTATCGCTCACCCTAGTGCAATCACAATCCCAGGTATTTTGGTAACTCCACCCACCAGCAGGATCAAGGCTGGGAGTGCGCAGCTAGATGGTGGGGTGTTCGGTGAAGTTAGGCTTATGATCCGGGCCCCCATTTTGCATTGACCTGACGGTTCTATGGTACGTTATGCAGCGGGTGTTGTTTGGTGGCTGATGTGCGTGACGATTTCCCAAGCCACCCTTTAGTAATACACACCCTGTAGTATTCAGTGAACGTGCATCATTTTCGGTTGCAAGCAACCTGTTACGAGGTCGGTCTTCCCGTTTTTAAATTGTGGAACTGTACTGAAGCGATGTGGGCCTTGTGGGGTGTAAGGTATTTAAGGGTTGGATGATTAGCGGCAAGCGAGTGGATCACAGTAGGCCTATTCTTTTCTAGCCATAGATTGTTCCAAAAAAAAAAAAAAAAAAAGGGGGGGGTTTGGATTTTTCGCCCCATTGCGAATCTATACCTTGATGTTTTGGATCTTTTTTCCCTCACTCGGCGGGCGTCCCGACATTGTCGGTTATGTCTCTTAGGCGAGCGGGTGTGATGGGACTAGTTTTTACCCACGACGACGGCCCTTCATTTTAGCGTCACGGAGTTAGTCCTACATTTTGTGGGCTGGTTTTGGTTGGTAATGTGATGGTTCCTCGTTATTTTGGTGTTTTCCAGCCGTGGTACCCGGTACGTACTCTACCAGAGTTGGGGTGTTCCAAGGCTTCAGGGGCCAGCATACATGAGCACAGTTTCAGTGGATTAGGTGACTGCAATTGAAATGCATTAAGAGGGACGTCAGGACTGAGTTGGTTTTTGAAATCTTGTTTTTATTAGTCACGTAAGAAGATTCAGAACAGCGTACAGGGCTAATGTAAAATGACATGATTGTGATTTGTTTATTTTTTTAAAAAAAAAAAAAAAAGTTTGTGGGTTTTTGCCAGTACCACCTTGGAGAGAAGAGGTGTTTGATGGTTACGAGAATTCTCTGTTCTGACATTGTTTTCCTTTCAGATCCAAGTCGGCCTAGTGACTGGGTCCGAGGTTACTTCCATATATGTTGGCTGCGAGGAGAGCGGATCTTCGCCTTGGTGGTCGGTTCCTTGTTCCTGTTACAGTGGATGTAATTGGAGAGGTTGCCGGAGCTTGGCTCAGCTGTGGGTCTATCAGAGGCGATCAAGATTGCGTGAGCTCTCTTTTCTCCAACCGACTTGGTGATACACATAGGCTTCAAGTATCTGGTCCAAGGCCGTCTAGCTAGGCCTCTTACCCTTATCCAGTCAGAGAAGTACAAGTTTCCCTGTTTTAGTTCGGAGTGTTACAACGATCCGGTCGAAGGTAACCCTCTGGCCAAGGGGGCATGGAGCTAAGGAAGAATGTGATAAGGATCTCTCCTGGCGCATGGTCAATCAGGGCCTACCCAAGTTGTGCTGTTAATAAAGTGTTAAAAAAAAAAAAAAAGTTGTTGGTCTGGCACCGCCAGCTGGAAGGCAATATTTGGCTGTCCTTAAGCTTGGATGGGTACATCCCAAATGATGATGTTATGGATATGGTGGTTGCGGAAATGCCTGGGACGGCTCAGGTATTTTTTAGTTTTTGGGGGGGGTCGCAGCTTGCTGGCGCTGTGCTGCTCCTTGGCGGAAGGGGTAGGAAAAGTGGTGGTGAATTACCCGCGCCGGACGGCCGGAAGGCGGTACATTTACCTGAACCCCGTGATGTTGGCAAGTTAATGCCTGGTTAAAAGCTGCGACCAAATTTTATGCCAAAAGATGAGAGTGGTTTTTCCCCATGCCTCTCTCCAAAAATATGGAAAATTTCAAATAAAAGTATTTTAATTTATAAGAGAACGGTGTCGTGTCTTTCTATGGGGGAAAATGGTGGTAGTTGGGTCCTGGCAATCTGAGGGGCACTGCAGCCAGAAACTTGAGATGCTGCCCCCTGACTGCTGGCCCCCATGCATGTTAAATAGAGGTCTCCCCCTGGAAAGACACTGACCTGCCGCCCCCTCCTTCTGTGGTGTGACTGGCCTAAGCCCCGCCTCCTGGATACATATCACTGTGCTGCCCAGCCTCCGGCCTCTCTGCTGCAGAACCCGGACCTGTTTCCCACCCTCCCTCCCTTTTTGTTTTCCAATTTTGATTGAGTTTACGGTGTTTAAGTCGCAGCAGCGGAAGGGGTAGGAAAAGTGGTGGTGAATTACCCGCGCCGGACGGCCGGAAGGCGGTACATTTACCTGAACCCCGTGATGTTGGCAAGTTAATGCCTGGTTAAAAGCTGCGACCAAATTTTATGCCAAAAGATGAGAGTGGTTTTTCCCCATGCCTCTCTCCAAAAATATGGAAAATTTCAAATAAAAGTATTTTAATTTATAAGAGAACGGTGTCGTGTCTTTCTATGGGGGAAAATGGTGGTAGTTGGGTCCTGGCAATCTAACCCTTCCCTCAGGTCAGCATGTACAGAGAGACTCCCTTCAAAACAGGTTATGAGCTCCCCCTTCTGGCTTAGAGTAGGAGATGTTGCATGTAATGTTCCTGACAAGGAGAGGTCCCAACACTGCCTCCAAGCATAGCATAGCATTGATCCCGGTGAGGAGAACAACGCCACTGTGGCTCCCATGACCACTGGGGTGCCACAGATCCTAAGATGTATGGGCAGCCATTGCAATGTCTGGCACAAAGCGGAAGAGTACGAATAACAATTAGCAAGGTAGGTGACCCTGGCTGCTGCATTAAGGATGGACTGTAGAGGGGAAAGTCTAGTTATGAGTAGGCCAATTAATAGAAAATTACAGTAGTCAAGGCAGGAGTGTCAATACCCTGTAGTTCGAACCTCTGCTCATGGGATTAATGTCTGACACAGCAATGTCTGTGGGTGTCGTGAACTGAACTCAACAGCCCCATATATGCCTATGGCTCTTAAGATGGGACGGGAGATTTGCGGCCGGTCCAACTTCATGGTCCGTACTCGGACAGTGAATGTCAAATGTGTGATATGAGCCAAAGGGACCTTTTCAGCCCCATCACCGGAGCAACTGGAAGATCTTTGTGACGCCCTGGACAAGCCAGGGGTCACAGGTAATTACATCACCACACCCTACACCCCGGTTAGGCACATCAAAGCTAGACCCAAAAATCCTTGTTGCCTTCCTCCAGGGGCTGATGTTCACACCAGGGGGTGGGCCAGGCGGTTGGCCCCGCCCACCGAGGAGTTCGCAGTCCTGGAGGTGGGAAAAGAGAGCAGATTAGTTTTGGACGTGAGAGTGTGAGGAGTAAAGTGGTAGTAGAGCAACTATCTGAGAGCGTCCGGGTGTGTGCCCCGGACAGAGACAGCAAGGTTAGCAGACGGCGGTGACCGTCTGCAGGAGTGGCCTATCGGAGTTGCCGTAAGGACCGTGGACGGGCGGTGGCCCGGCGGTACCAGACCGGTACACAAGGAGAAGCCAGCACCATTGGCAGGGGCCTTTCGGACCCCGGCAAGACTTGGAGTCGCCGTGAATTTGCCAAATCCATCAGTGAAGGGGACCTCCGGGTTTCCAAACAACTAAGTCCCGATTGAAGGCAACAGTCCAACCGTATGAGAGAGACACCGCCACCGCCAAGGCACCAGTTTCTCAGGGCCAGCGCCTGCGGGCAAAGAGGGGCTCCTCCGGCCCATATCCAAGCCGAGGAGCGGTGGGAACCCATTGGAACCAACAGAAGTACTAGGTGCAGGGAAAGAGACAGTCACCGTTAACTACCGGGGAAAAGCAACAGCAGCCGTCCGTGGGAACCGTCCTTCCAGCCCTGTGTTTTACCGAGAACTGTGTCATCGTCTCAGGCTGAGTGAGTACCACAGTGCCTTACGGCACAGCGCTGCCCCCGCGACCCTGCACCTCACCAGGCCCCGCAACTGGCCTACCATCACCCATCCTCCACCCCATCACTGGGCCCCGGGACAACCAACCCCTACCCACGGAGGGGAGAACTAGCAACTCAGCTGCTCCCTGTCACCGCTCCCGGGATCCCCATACAGAGCAGCGGTGGTGTTACCAAAAATCACCACAACCATGGGTGGCGTCACGGACAATAACCAAATTCCCCCCACCACCAATACACCCCTTTCACTCATGGGCGAGGAGCGCCGCTCGAGTCCCCGGGATCCGGCACACCGCTCGAGCCACCACCGAGCAGCGGCAGCTGCAGCAGCGGCCGGACCCGAGCAGTTGGAGAGCGCGGCGTCCCCTCCTCCGCCCGCGACATCTTCACCGACTGACAATTACATAAAAAAGGGGCAATGGCACTAGGAAAGCATTGTATCACTCGCTTAGCTCAGCTCTTTAGAGGCTGCATGATTAACCCATCATAGCCAATGGCTCTAAGTAAACCGCCAAAGATCAGACATGGATAATACCATTAATGCCTTAAGAAGATTTTCTTATCCAACAGGGATCGATGGGGACAAGGATTTTTTTTTTTGTAATACATTCTCAGTCCTTTTAACAATAAATGTCAATGGCTAGAAAACCCCCATTAAGTGCAAAAACCCCTTTAAGGACAACTAAGAACAACTTTTTGTTTGTTTCATGTGAGCTTTTTGAGAGGGGACCACTTAAAAGATTTCCTTCCATAACTAGAAATCTTTCTGGGGTAACAAATCTGTGTGATAACAAATAGGTCTAGCACGAAAGTTCTGCCTGGGGTCATGACCGTTTTGCTATTCTATATACATCAATGTTCTATGTGTTGTACAAAGAGAATATGTTTTCTTTTTTTCTATTTATTTGGCTGTAATGTCAAGATCCAGTACAAAAATATCCTCTTGGCTTATATAGCGTCTTAGTCGCTAAGTGACTCTGAAATTCTGGAATGTTACAGCAATGTTGGCGTAAAATTGGCACACCACAGGGGGCAAAGGACCGCGAGACACGAGAGATGATTTACAGTACATGTACGGGGGTGAAGGAAGATCTCAGCGCTCTGTAATGTCAGCTTGTTTCATGGGTTTCAGGATCTAGAAGTTATACTTCCTGCTGAGCGGAGATCATTTACGGAAAAGGCCAGAGCAAATCTTATGTACAATTCACACATGGTTTATGTGTTGGACAGGAGACATGGATGTCTGGTGACGAAGAGCACAGACCCAAATATACAGCCTGCCTATTCGCTCCATGTAAACAGCTTCATCCTTAGGGATCATACACATGGTCATATTACGACTAGTGATAAATGAGCACTACCATGCTCAGGTACTCGTAATGTCGCGGGCGGGGGGGTTGGGAACGCCGCTCGCCTGGGGGTTCGCTGGCGCTCGGGGGCTCGAGCAGCGCCTCCTCGCCCACGAGTAAAAAGGCAAGGTTTGTGGTGGGATGTCGGTCGTGACGCCACCCACGGGTTGTGGTGATGGTGGGCACCACTGCTGCTGGTGACGGGGGATCCCGGGAGCGATGGCGAAGAGCAGCTGAGGTGTTGACCCCTCCGTGGGTAGGGGCTGTTGGTCCCGGGGCCCCGGTTAGGGAGTAGGGAGGAGGTATAGGTGCAGGTGCCGATACGGGGAGGCAGCGTGGACGCGGGTGCAACGTTGCGGTGCAGCGCGGTGCCGGATGGCACTGGTGTACTCACTCAGGTAGACAAGGACAGAGTCTCTGGTAAACCAAATGGCTGGATGGACGGGGTCCACAGTCGGCTGCGGTGTTTTCACTCTCCCCGGACGGGTTGATGGTGGCTGTTGTTTCCTGCACCTATGTGTGTGTGTTTGACTCCTATGGCTTCCCACGGGTAGTCCACTCCCCGGCGTGTACGTGTCGGTAGAGCCCATTTTGCCCACAGGCGCTGGCTCTTGGATCTCTGGCCCTTGGCGGTGGCTCTTATCCGGACGGGTTGGGCTGTTGCCTTCTGACGGGACTTGGTTGGGAATGAACCCCTGAGGTCCAGAACGCAATCAAAGAATTTGACCTTTACGGCGGCTCCTAGCCTAGTCGGGGTCTGATTACCCTGTCTTGGTGCTTGGCTTCAATCTGCTCTCCAGTTCGGTACCGGCGGGCCACCGCCCAACCCCGGTCCTATGGTTCCGCTGACCTCCACCAACTCCTGCAGACGGCCACCACCGTCTGCCGACCTTGCTGATGGTGCCTGGGCTCCGACCCAGACACACACAGTCTCTGCTCCTCTCACTTCCACCTCTCCACTTCAACTCCAAAACTACTCTCCCTACTTTTCCCGCCTCCAGGCCTGTGAACTCCTCGGTGGGCGGGGCCAACCTCCTGGCTCCGCCCCACCTGGTGTGGACATCAGACCCTGGAGGGAGGCAACAAGGGTTTTGTTTGACTGGTGTTCCTGACCAGGGGAGGGGGGTGTGTGTATGTGGTGTTATTCTGTGACCCCTGGGGTCTAGGGCGTCACAGTAACTAGTGATGAGCAAGCACTACCATGCTCGGGTGCTCTGTACTCGTAACTAGCGATGAGCGAGCACTACATGCTCGAGTGCTTGGTACTCGTAACTAGTGATGAGCGAGCACTACTATGCTCAGGGGCTCTGAACTCGTAGCTAGTGATGAGCGAGCACTACCTTGCTCGGGGGCTCGGTACTCATAACTAGTGATGAGTGAGCACTACCATGTTCAGGTGCTCGGAACTTGAAACGAGCAGGTCAGATGAACTCCAATCGAGTACTGAGCATAATGGAAGTCAATGGGAAACTTGATTATTTTTTACAGAAGATTGTCCAGAAAAATGCTCTAGTTTCCCATTGACTTCTATTGTACTCGGTACACAACTCAAGCCTGTCTGACCTACTTGTTTCGATTACCCAGCACCCAAGCATGGTAGTGCTCGCTTATCACTAGTTATGAGTACCGAGCACCCGAGCATGGTAGTGCTCACTCATCGCTAGTTACTGTGGCGCCCTGGACAAGCCAGGGGCCACAGATAACAACACCTACACACCCCACACTCCCGGTCAGGCACATCGAAGTCAGACACAAACCCTTGTTGCCTCCCTCCAGGGGCTGATGTTCACACCAGGGGGTGAGCCAGGCGGTTGGCCCCGCCCACCGAGGAGTACACAGTCCTGGAGGTGGGAAAAGTAAAGCAGAGAGATTGAGTTTTGAGTAGAGGTGAGAGAGGAGTGAAGTGGCAGTTAAGCAGTCTGAAGTTGGTCCGGGTGTGTGGCCCGGACAGATCAGCAAGGTTGGCAGACGGTGGTGACCGTCTGCAGGAGTGGCCTATTGAAGCTTGCCGTAAGGACCGTGGACGGGCAGTGGCCCGGCGGTACCGGACCGGTACGCAAAGAGAGGTCAGCACCATCCAGCAGGGGCTTACGGACCCCGGCAAGGCTAGGAGTCGCCGTGAATTTGCCAAATCCGTTAGCGAAGGGAACCTCCTGGGTTTCCCAGCAGCCAAGTCCCGACAGAAGGCAACCGTCCAACTGAGAGAGGGAAACACAGTCACCGCCAAGGCTAAAATTCCCAGGGCCAGAGCCTGCGGGCAAAAGGGGCTCCTTCAGCACCCATCCAAGCTGGGGAGCGGGTTACCGGTGGAAACCCATTGGAACCGTTACACTACATAGTTGCAGGGAAAGGCAGTCACCATCAACCTACCGGGAGAAACAACACCGCAGCCGTCTGTGGGACCCGTCCATCCAGCCGAGTGTTTTACCGAGAACTGTGTCCTTATCATTGGCTGAGTGAGTACCACCGTGCCGTGCGGCACAACGCTGCCCCCGCGACCCTGCACCTCGCCAGGCCCCATAACCCGCCGACCATCCATCCCTACCCCATCACCGGGCCCCGGGACAACCAACCCCCTACCCACGGAGGGGAGAACCAACATCCAAGCTGCTCCCCGTCATCGCTCCCGGGATCCCCGTCCAGAGCAGCGGTGGTGTCACCAATCTCACCACAACCGTGGGTGGCGTCACGGACAATAAATCCCCAAAACCAAAACCCTTTTCACTCACGGGCGAGGAACGCCGCTCGAGTCCCTGGGATCTGGCCCACCGCTCGAGCCACCACCGAGCAGCAGCAGCAGCAGCCGGACCCAAGCAGTGGGTGAGCGCAGCGTCCCCCTCCTCTGCCCGCGACATTACCAGTACAGAGCATTTGAGCATGGTAGTGCCCGCTCATCACTGGTTACGATTACCGAGCACCTGAGCATGGCAGTGCTTGCTCATGACTAGTTACGAGTACCAAGCACCCGTGCATGGTAGTGCCTGCTCATCACTAATTACGAGTACCGAGCATGGTTGTGCTCACTCATCCCTAATTACGACCACTGCACCCAAATATGCATTCAGTATAATACAGAGATAGGCCAAGGCTTTTTTTGGTTCAGATATTGTAAATAGTTTTATGAACTGTGGGATTTGGGACACCATTAACCGAATAGGATCACCCCTCGATTCCCCTGATGTCTATGGAACCCCCAAAGGATTATCCATCTGAGGCTAAAGGCAGAATACTGATTAACATTTTTCAACAATAATTGACAGCCAAGCCTATGGACCTGATACATTATTGCATTTGTGCTTTTGTTTTGTCTAGCTTTTGGTATTTTTAGCCTGTTTTTGATTTGTTCCAAACTCTTCTTTTAATTTGCGCCATTTTTGAAGTCTTTTTTATATATATATATATATATATTCACCAATGTGGGCGTGTTTTATGTTTTCTAGATGATCGTAACTGTGTCACCAATTGTGATTTTTATGTACTCCTGAAATTTTTGCTCAAATTTTGCAACAATTTAGCAGAGCATGTGATATTTTACTCTGAAAAGGTGCAAAAATGTAAAAGACAAAATACAGAGCATTTTTAATTTTGTTCAAAATTCATGACCACAAGCACCATTTTGAAAAACTTGGCACATGAAAGATTAATAAAAACCAGAAGACAAAAAGAAGGAAAAGGGACTTAAAAAATCTGTAACTGATTAATCAGGCACTGAGTTATCCTTGTATTCTCTTATTCTTTCTACATGTAGATTTTACTCCTGGCTGTGGCCAGATACAAATAATGTTACTTTGGGCAGGGCTGGCTTTCCTTAGGAAGACCGGTTGAGTATGGCGCACTATTAGTGATACTCCATGGGCAAAACATGCAAATTAGCGCTATCCTGAGAAGAAAATAATCTTTCTCAAGTGAAACCAAGTAGAGAAAGTGACCTTGTGAATCATAGTCTGACCCATTAATAAGCCTTGTAATATGACTAGGGATATTGGCTAAGTCACTCACCCATCTGTTGTCAGCTTTTTCGAGGTCATGCCCCTCATCAGTGTAGGGCAGGGCTTTGCCTCCTGAATGAGATTCCCTTAGCGGTCTATATCAAAAGGTGCTATCTAGCCCCATAATATTTTTTAGAAACAGCCAATAATTATATAAAAATAAGTAATTCCAGCTATAACTCATCTGTCCAGACTCCAGCTCTGCTTCTCCATGGGAGATCCAACCTGTGGTCATCTCAGATGTGTTGTTGCCATGTAGACAGTGGCACATGCCCTTCTGTACCTGTCATGTGTATGGAAGATGTGGCGGTCCTATCCTTCCATGTTAGTGTCGCGGGTGGAGGGGCCGCGCTCGCTACTCTCGGGTCCGCGGCTGCTGCTGCTCGGTGGCTCGAGCGGTGGGCCGTACCCAGGGACTCGAGCAGCGCTCTTCGCCCACGAGTGAATAAGGGGTGGTTTGTTTTGGGAGAGAGTTCGTGACGCCACCCACGGGTCGTGGTGATGATGGGCACCACCGCTGCTGGTGACGGGGATCCCGGGAGCGATGGCAGGGAGCAGCTAGGATGTTGTCCCCTCCGTGGGTAGGGTTTGGTGATCCCGGGGCCCGGTTGTGGAACGGGGAGGCTGGATGGCTGGGGTGCAGGGTTGCAGGGACAGCGTGGCACTGTGGTACTCACTCAGGCACAAATTCACAGAGTCTCTGGTAAACCAAACGGCTAGATGGACGGGTCCCGCAGCCAGCTGCAGTGTCTTTGCTCTCCACGGACAGGTTGATGGTGGCTGGCTTTCCCTGCACCTGTGTAGAATGTGTTGACTCCGATGGTTTCCTAACGGTAGTCCACTCCCCGGCGTATAGGTACCGAAGGAGCCCATTTTGCCCGCAGGCGCTGGCCCTTGGATCTCTAGCCTATGGCGGTGGCTGTGTATCCTCACGGTGTGGACTGTTGCCTTCTGTTGGGTCTTGGGTGTTAGGAAACCCCTGGGGTTCTGGTCACTCTCGGATTTGACTGTTGTCGGCGGCTCCAAGCCTAGTCGGGGTCCGATGGCCCTGCCTTTGTGCTTAGCTTCACTCCGCTCCCTGGTTCGGTACCGGCGGGCCACCGCCCGACCCCAGCCCTACGGTTCCGCAGAGGTCCACTAACTCCTGCAGACAGCCACCACCGTCTGCCGACCTTGCTGACAGTGCCTGGGCTCTGACCCAGACACTAGCAGTTTCTGTCCTTCACTCCTTGAACTCAAAAACTCAACTGCAAACTGACCGCTTTTCCCGCCTCCAGGCCTGTGAACTCCTCAGTGGGCGGGGCCAACCGCCTGGCTTCTCCCCACCTGGTGTGGACATCAGACCCTGGAGGGAGGCAACAAGGGTTTTGTTTGACTGGTGTTAACTATCCAGGGGAGGGGGGTGTGTGTGGTGTCATATCTGTGACTACCTGGCTAGTCCAGGGCATCACATTAGGTTGCCAAAATCACCAGTGTTCAATTACAAGTCCACGAGGCCGCTTTAAAAAGCTCTCTAATGGCTAAATACCAAGTCTTGCTACCTACCTGCCTGTTACAGTGGATACTGCTGGATCCGATCTTGAACATAAAGGGCCCGTTACACGCTACGATATATCTAACGATATGTCGTCGGGGTCACGTCGTTAGTAACGCACATCCGCCATCGTTTGACATATTGTAGCGTGTGACAGCTACAAGCGACTGTGAACGAGCAAAAATACTCACCTTATCGTTGCTCGTTGACACGTCGCTCATTTTCAAATCGATCGTCCTTTTGCGCCAGTAGTTCATCGTTCCCGAGGCAGCACACATCGCTCCGTGTGACACCCCGGGAACGATGAACTGCAGCCTACCTGCGGCCGCCGGCAATGCGGAAAGAAGGAGGTGGGCGGGATGTTACGTCCGACTCATCTCCGCCCCTCCGCTTCTATTGGGTGGCCACTGTGCAACGTCGCTGTGACGCCGAAGTCCCTCCCCCTTCAGGAAGAGGATGTTTGCCGCCCACAGCGAGTTCGTTTGGGAGGTAAGTACGTGTGACGGGGGTTACCGACTTTGTGCGACACGGGCAACAAATTGCCCGTAACGCACAAACGATGGGGGCGGGTGCGATCGCACGATATATCATCCCGTGTAACGGGCCCTTAACTTGTCTTTGACAACAATTCCATATGCACCCTTTGATTCATGCTTGGCTCTGTTTTCTTGCCTAGTATTTGACCATGGTTCTTGTTCTTGATTGTCATGCGATGTTTAGGTCCAGACTCATTAGTTGTCATGGCGGCATCAGGCTCTATTCACACTGCAACCTGATGCTTCCTAGTTGTTCAGCCAGAGCTGGGCGTCGGCTATTTCTTGTGTTCTGTTATTCAGTCCTGCAGGAGTTAATTCCTGCTGACCTGGGGAACTCTGCTAGGAGCTCAGGTTGCTAATTACTAATCACAGCCATCTCCTCCCTATTTAAGATTCTGGATCTTACTACTCAGCGCCGATTATAGCTTCAACTTTGCTGCAGCGATTCTGGTATTTGAGTGGTGTGGATGTTCCCCTGTTGTGCATATACTTTTTTCTTTATTTCCCAGTACTCGTATTGTCTCTCCGTTGTATTTGAGTGCAGTGTGTACGAGTTTTCGTTCTCCCTTGTCTGTGTCGTTTCTGTGGGGTTTTGTTACTGTGTTCTGGGCCACCTCAAGGGTAGGGGAGAGGGAGAGTAAGATCAGAGCTCGGACAGAAGTCAGGGTCACGCTGGGGACTCAGACCTGGCTACCATCAAGCCTACTTCTGAGATAAGGGACAGCGCAGGGTCCCTAGTCTGAGGGCCAGCCTAGGGTTCCCTGTCTGTCATTTGATTTTGCCTTCCATTGAGCTCCTATTTAGGCGATCAGTGATTTTCTAAATGAAAAGCATTAAAATATTTACATATATATATATATATATATATATATATATATATATAATTATATACACACACACACACACACACACACACACACATTATGGAGGAGCAGACACAGAAAGAAGTGGCCCCCGTCCAAGAGCAGGGCCCATATAAAATTGGAGCCAGGCTTGGTTGGAATCATTTTAGATGTGAACATTACAGTGCAGGTGTACTTTTAAAATCTAAGAGTTTCATTGACAATTCTGTTCCTTCAGAGCTGAATTCTCCCAAAATTCCTTAATGAAGGAAAGCTTGCACATAGTTCATGTTTTTGAATAAGTAGCATAGTTAATTTTGCAATTATCGATGCGTCTATCCAAAACTTGACTGACAACTATTTCCATTGACAACCAACAGAACTGTGAATGTAGCTCTGGGGTACAATAAAAACAATAACCATGTATAGGGTTATGTACACCAATTTGACTTTGAACATTGTATATCATTGGCGACATGTAATAAATGTGGACAAGAAAAGACAAAAATAAAGACTTTTTATCGGTATTTTTGGTGTCTGGTGGCATGAACAATCTGGAAAAAGTGAAACTATATGCCAGCCATCTCCTGCTATCTCCAACAGCTGGTGGAAATATGTACATGTGACTGTACATGCAGAAAGGAAAAGATGGATGATCCGTATCCTGTCCCTAGTGTCAATGTATCAGGGCTCTAGCTCACCCCGATTGCACTCTGATACTGTGAGCCTGGAAATCCACAGCCCCTGGTAGTTTTTCTTTCTTTCAATGGTTTCTCCAGCTGTCTCCCTCAGAGCCAAGGGGGGCAACGGCACATAGAAGAAATGATTCGGTAGGATGCTTGGTTCACATAGGCACATCTGGAGATGTCAACAGGGAAAATTCACAAAATTCTTAACTTGTATTCTCAGTAAAAAGTCAAACTGAATTTTCCTCCTAGATGACAGTAATGGGAATCAGACCAAGGAATGAACTGATCCTGCACGGAAGATATATCATTGTCTCTGATTACTGACATCCTGATAATACTTCTCAACTTTTCTTCACTTAGGAGACTTGATGAGGTGAGGAATATGTGGCCAAAGCACAGACCTAGATATACGAGAATGGGTTAGGATGACATTAACCTTCCTAAATCAGCAGTTTCTGCCTATATACATATAATGTGTATGACCAGCTCTATGTTAGAAATGCTAGAGATTTTCCACTGTGGATTAGAGAAGCACTCCCATGAATATTTATCCTCTTAATATATTGCAATCATATTATATAGCATGGTGTACTTGCAATTGCTCATTTCTTTGTCGCTCCATTGGGAGACCCAGACAATTGGGTGTATAGCTTCTGCCTCCGGAGGCCACACAAAGTATTACACTTTAAAAAGTGTAACCCCTCCCCTCTGCCTATACACCCTCCCGTGCATCACGGGCTCCTCAGTTTTATGCTTTGTGTGGAAGGAGGCACACATCCACTCATGCATTCTCATATTAGTTATATCGGTTGGAAGAAAAGAGGGCCCCCACGGGGCCCCCGGCATGTTCTCTTCTCACCCCACTTCGTCGGCGGTGTTGTTAAGGATGAGGTACCCATTGCGGGTACAAAGGCCGGAGCCTCATGCCGTCTCCTTCACCATCCCTTAGCGGCTCTGGGAGAAGTGGGATCCTGACCGGTCATCCATTTACTGGGACCGTGCTCCCTCCGCAGCCCCTGTGGGAATCTGCCGGACCGGAGTCTATTCATCCTCAGGGACCGGGCCCTGCAACTCTAAGGTACTCTGTGTCCCCATGGGGACTGTGCAGGGAGCGCCTTCTTCCCGGACGCTGCAGCAGCTGCTGATTTGAGAAGGCCGGCGGACTTCCGCGTCGACCGCACCTGCTTGTCGGGCACGGTCTTAAATTTAGTCCCCGGCTTCATCGCGGCCTAGTAGCAAAAATCCCGCCCCCGGGCCTGCCTGTCAGGGGTAAGGGCGGGACTGCCGACCTGACGTCGGATGTGAGGGCCGGAGCATCCTGTATGTTTCCTCCCCCCTCACTGATCACTGTGGGGACCCCAGATTCCAGCACTTTCCTGGCGCCGCCCACGGCTCCACTCCTCCCCTGAGAGCTCCAGCAGTCATTTTTTGGCATTCTGCCGGTGGAGGATTCTCAGGGAAGAGCTCTGCAGCTCTGTGAGACCTAAGGCAGGGAATCTGGAGGACACACACTCCGCTTTTTAGCGGTCGGTAAGCCACACCGGTCACCCGGTGCTGGTCCCCCTAGGGTGCCGGAATAGATACGTATTTATATATATATTTCTGTTCGGTCGGGCTGTATACCCTTCCCATATACCCTCAGTGATCACTCTCCTAGGAGACAACAGCATGTCGTCCACAAGGAGCAAAGGTGCTAAGGAACAGGGTTTTTTTGCGGCCTGTACCTCTTGTGGGGCTATGTTACCTGCGGGTTCCACCTACCCTCACTGTGAGCAATGCACGACCCCTGTTTCGCTTGCTCAGCCGGAGCCTCGGTCACTAGTGGGCCCCTCGGCTCATGTAGACCCCCCTGCTCCCCCTGTCCAGGCGGCAGGGACAGAGTTCGCCTCTTTTGCTGAGAGACTCTCTGAGTCACTTTCACAATCCATGGCTCAGTCTATGGACAAATGGTCTGCCAAGCTGCTTGAAGCTTTGCAGTCCAGACCGGTCCTTACACAGGCCCCGGCCCCTGTTGGATCGTCGCCTCCAGGCCCCTCTCGGTCCGCACCGCAGCGCGCTCCCAGGTTGGGCCCTAGGTCTCACGTCGAGGACTCCTGCCCGGACCACAGTCCTAGACAGGCTAAGCGGGCTCGCTGGGAATCTTCCCCGACTTCTTCACGCTGCTCGGGTTCCCAGCTTGAGGACTCGCTGGAGGACGAGGCGGACGTCGCAGCTCAGGGCTCTGACCCTGACGTCGCCCTCAACCTTGATACACCTGAAGGGGACGCCTTAGTAAATGATCTTATCTCGTCCATCAACCAGGTGTTAGATCTCTCTCCCCCGCCTCCACCTGTAGAGGAGTCAGCTTCTCAGCAGGAGAAACACCAGTTTCGGTTCCCCAAACGTACACGGAGTGCTTTTTTCGATCACTCTAACTTCAGAGATGCTGTCCAGAAGCCCTGAGCGGTTCCGGACAAGCGCTTTACTAAGCGCCTTACTGACACATGTTACCCCTTCCCCTCTGAAGTAGTTAAGGGTTGGGCTCAATGTCCCAAGGTGGATCCTCCAGTCTTTAGGCTGGCGGCTAGATCTGTGGTATCGGTTGCAGATGGCTCATCGCTAAAGGATGTCACTGACAGGCAGATAGAGCTCCTGGTGAAATCCATCTATGAAGCCACGGGCGCGTCTTTTGCCCCGGCCTTTGCAGCCGTGTGGGCACTCCAAGCTATCTCAGCTTGTCTGGCTGAGATTAATGCGGTCACACGTAATTCTGCTCCGCAGGTTGCGTCTTTGACTTCTCAAGCGTCAGCTTTTTCTTCCTACGCCATGAACGCAGTCCTAGACTCTGCTAGCCGTACAGCGGTGGCATCCGCTAACTCTGTGGCAGTCCGCAGGGCCATGTGGCTGCGCGAATGGAAGGCAGACTCGGCCTCCAAGAGGTTCTTAACCGGTTTGCCGTTTTCTGGCGACCGCTTGTTTGGCAAACGATTGGATGAGATTATTAAGGAATCCAAGGGAAAGGACTCCTCCTTACCCCAGTCCAAACCTGAGACCTCAGCAACGAAAAATACAGTCAAGGTTTCGGTCCTTTCGTCCCTCCGCCAAGCCCCAATCCTCTTCGTCCAGCAGGCCGGAGAAAGGCCAGAGGAACTCCTATGCGTGGCGGTCCAAGTCACGCCCCCAAAAGGCCGCAGGAGGCACTGCCTCCAAGGCAGCCTCCTCATGACTCTCGGCATCCCCGAGCCGCATCCTCGGTCGGTGGCAGGCTCTCCCGCTTTTGCGACGCCTGGTGGCCACATGTTCAAGACCGATGAGTGAGAGACATTCTGTCTCACGGTTACAGGATAGAGTTCAGCTCTCGTACCCCGACTCGTTTCTTCAGAACCTCTCCGCCCCCCGCTCGGGCCGACGCACTTTTTCAGGCAGTGGACGCTCTGAAGACAGAAGGAGTTGTGATCCCCGTTCCCCCTCAGGAACGTGGTCGCGGCTTTTACTCCAACTTGTTCGTGGTGCCAAAAAAGGACGGATCATTCCGTCCCGTTCTGGACCTTAAACTACTCAACAGACATGTGAGCACCAGACGGTTTCGCCTCGATGTCACAAGGAGACTTCCTAGCATCGATCGACATCAAGGATGCTTATCTCCACGTGCCGATCACACTCGAACATCAACGCTTCTTGCGTTTCGCCATCGGGGACGAACACCTTCAGTTCGTGGCATTGCCTTTCGGCCTGGCGACAGCCCCACGGGTTTTCACCAAAGTCATGGCATCCGTTGTGGCGGTCCTACACTCTCAGGGCCACTCGGTGATTCCCTACTTAGACAATCTCCTAGTCAGGGCACCTTCTCGGGTGGCGTGTCAACACAGCCTTACAGTCGCTCTGGCGACTCTCCAGCAGTTCGGGTGGATCATCAACTTCCCGAAATCCAAGTTGACACCGACCAAATCACTGACTTACCTCGGGATGGAGTTTCATACACAGTCAGCGGTAGTCAAGCTACCGCTGGACAAACAGCTTTCTCTGCAGGCAGGGGTGCAATCTCTTCTTCGGGGTCAGTCACACCCCTTGAGGCGCCTCATGCACTTCCTGGGGAAGATGGTGGCAGCGATGGAGGCAGTGCCGTTCGCGCAATTCCATCTGCGGCCACTCCAATGGGACATTCTCCGCAAATGGGACAGGAGGTCGACTTCCCTCGACAGGAACGTCTCTCTTTCACTTGCAACCAAGACGTCTCTTCAGTGGTGGCTCCTTCCCAATTCTCTATCGCAGGGAAAATCCTTCCTACCCCCAACCTGGGCTGTGGTCACCACGGACGCGAGCCAGTCAGGATGGGGAGCGGTTTTTCTCCACCACAGGGCTCAGGGAACCTGGACTCCGGTAGAGTCTTCCCTTCAGATCAATGTTCTGGAGATAAGGGCAGTGTATCTAGCCCTATTGGCTTTCCATCGGTGGCTGGAGGGCAGACAGATCCGTATCCAGTCGGACAACGCCACTGCCGTCGCATACATCAACCACCAGGGCGGCACGCGCAGTCGTCATGCCTTCCAGGAAGTCCGGCGGATTCTGCAGTGGGTGGAAGCCACAGCCTCCACCATCTCCGCAGTTCACATCCCGGGCGTAGAAAACTGGGAAGCAGATTTTCTCAGTCGTCAGGTCATGGACGCGGGGGAATGGTCTCTTCACCCAGACGTGTTTCGAGAGATCTGTCGCCGCTGGGGAACGCCGGACGTCGATCTCATGGCGTCACGGCACAACAACAAAGTCCCGGCATTCATGGCTCGGTCTCAAGATCACAGAGCTCTGGCGGCGGACGCGTTAGTTCAGGATTGGTCGCAGTTTCGACTGCCTTATGTGTTTCCTCCTCTGGCGATGCTGCCCAGAGTGTTACGCAAGATCAGGTCCGACTGCCGTCGCGCCATTCTCGTCGCTCCAGACTGGCCGAGGCGGTCGTGGTACCCGGACCTGTGGCATCTCACGGTGGGTCAACCGTGGGCGCTTCCAGACCGCCCAGACTTGCTGTCACAAGGGCCGTTTTTCCATCTGAATTCTGTGGCCCTCAACCTGACTGTGTGGCCATTGAGTCCTGGCTCCTAGCGTCTTCAGGGTTATCTCAGGATGTCATTGCCACCATGAGACAGGCCAGGAAACCAACGTCCGCCAAGATCTATTACAGGTCTTGGCAAATCTTCTTATCCTGGTGCTCTGATAATGGTTTTACTCCATGGCCGTTTGCCTTACCCACTTTTCTTTCATTCCTTCAATCCGGAATGGACAAGGGTTTGTCACTCGGCTCTCTCAAGGGACAAGTATCGGCGCTCTCTGTATTTTTTCAAAAGCGCCTAGCCAGGCTTCCGCAGGTCCGCACGTTCCTGCAGGGAGTTTGCCACATAGTCCCACCTTACATGCGTCCGCTGGAACCCTGGGACCTTAACAGGGTGCTAACGGCTCTTCAGAAACCACCTTTCGAGCCGCTGCGGGATGTCTCTTTATCACGTCTTTCGCAGAAGGTGGCATTTCTAGTGGCAGTTACATCACTCCGGAGAGTGTCTGAGCTTGCAGCGCTGTCATGCAAAGCCCCCTTCCTGGTGTTTCACCAGGATAAGGTGGTTCTGCTTCCTGTCCCGGAATTTCTCCCTAAGGTGGTATCTCCTTTTCATCTCAATCAGGATATCTCCTTACCTTCATTTTGCCCTAATCCAATTCACCAATGTGAAAAGGATTTGCACTCCTTAGATCTGGTGAGAGCACTCCGACTCTACGTGTCTCGCACGACGCCCCTGCGTCGTTCAGATGCGCTCTTTGTCCTTGTCGCTGGCCAGCGTAAGGGTTCGCAGGCTTCCAAGTCAACCTTGGCTCGGTGGATCAAGGAACCGATTCTCGAAGCCTACCGTTCTTCTGGGCTTCCGCTTCCTTCAGGGCTGAAAGCCCATTCTACCAGAGCCGTGGGTGCGTCCTGGGCATTGCGGCACCGGGCTACGGCTCAGCAGGTGTGTCAGGCAGCTACGTGGTCTAGTCTGCACACTTTCACGAAACACTATCAAGTGCATACATATGCTTCGGCAGACGCCAGTCTAGGTAGGTGAGTCCTTCAGGCGGCGGTTGCCCACCTGTAAGAGGGGGCCGTTTCGGCTCTTTTTATCGAGGTATTCTTTTACCCACCCAGGGACTACTTTTGGACGTCCCAATTGTCTGGGTCTCCCAATGGAGCGACAAAGAAGAAGGGAATTTTGTTTACTTACCGTAAATTCCTTTTCTTCTAGCTCCTATTGGGAGACCCAGCACCCGCCCCTGTGCCCTTCGGGCTGGTTGTTCTTTAGTGTACACATGTTGTTCATGTTGAATTGTTCTTTTGGTTCATGGTTTTCAGTTCTCCGAACATCCTTCGGATTGAATTTACCCTAGACCAATTTATAAGTTTTCTCCTTCCTGCTTTTGCACCAAAACTGAGGAGCCCGTGATGCTCGGGAGGGTGTATAGGCAGAGGGGAGGGGTTACACTTTTTAAAGTGTAATACTTTGTGTGGCCTCCGGAGGCAGAAGCTATACACCCAATTGTCTGGGTCTCCCAATAGGAGCTAGAAGAAAAGGAATTTACGGTAAGTAAACAAAATTCCCTTCTTTGCCCTTATACCCAGTTAATTCTTTTTTTTCCCATTAGGTCTATGACATCACGTGATTAAAAACAGACTAGCTGAATCCTTCTAAGGCTAGTTTCACATATCCGGCTTTTCTCCGGTTTGACGGATGCAGCACACGCCAGTACAGTATGATACAGTACAGTGGCAGTGCCGCAACTTCCGGGTCACATACTCCGATCACATGACAGAATGTGACCGGCGCTTGTTGCGCTGCCAGTGAACTGTATACACTGTACTGGCGTGCGCCGCATCCGTCAAACCGGCGAAAAGCCGGATATGTGAAACTAGCCTCCGCATTACATTATTTATTCTCTTTTCTCTGCTTTATGTGGGAACAGGAAGCCTTTTTTCCCTGCATGAGTCATAACTGCAAAAGGGGAGGAGAGGAACAGCTGAGTCAAGAGTTAAAGAGGGGGATGACTCATGCAGGGAAAAGAGACTTCTGTTTCTACATAGAGCAGAGAAAAGAGAAAAATTAACTGGATAGATACGGCAAAATGGGCAATTGGAAATATACAGTGCCATTTAATATGATGATTGCAATATACTAAAAAGATAAAAACTGCGTCTTTGAAAGTTGAAGCATATTACAGTACCAGCATTGCACATGTGGACTTGCCCTGCAGATTGGAAATCTGCAGCATTAATTGACTGCAATATATGCTGCAGAATTTCACCCATTGTAGTACAAAAGCAAAATCTGAAACAAATCCACAGCATTTCCACAATACAATGTGCAACAAAAGATGCAAGATGTGATGTAGATTTTGATGCTATGGATTTTGATACTTTTTTTTGCTCCAGAAATTCAATGGATCAGTTGTTTACCAATGTATTTTTAATGTCCATTTACAATCAAGGTTATTGTTACTAAGAACATTCGTTTTTCGATAACCTTGCAGTCTAAACAGGCTGCCAATCAGCCAAACGCTTGTTCGTCTGGTGAAATGATCTTTTGATTTACACAATAGATCAGTGTTCTCGGTAGCACATCATTCTGTTTAAACAGTACTCATGCTGCCGAGAACAAAGGCAGCCAATGTGCACTGAACAGTCTTAGGCATCCGACACACATCCGTGCCGCCGGTATGTGTTTGGTACGTTTTTGCACTTACCGGCGGCGCGGAGACACGTACACCAATGCTACCCTATGGTAGCAGGCACACACATGTAAAACCACACGGGACATGTGTCCGTGTCCGTTTGTACGTGTGTGCGTTTTTAAACACGCTGACATGTCCGTTTTTCTCCGGCAGCACGGGTGTCACACGGCCTGCACCCGTACTACACGGATGTAGTGTGGATGCAGTCCCGTGTGACACGCGCCGGAAAAAACTTACGTGTCAGAGAAAAAAATAACAAATCTTTACTCACCTTCTCCAGCCCTCCTGTCTCTGCCGCTGGTGTCACTTGCTGCCGACCGCCGCTCATTATGCTCATTTAATATTCACTTCACTGCGGCCGGCAGGAGCAGCAGGGAGTAGGCAGGGCTGGAGACCGAAGATCAGTACCCTGGACAGCAGGAAGGACCACGTGAGTATGCAAATTACCGGTTCTTCGTGTGTTATCGCGGATAGCACACGGAGAAGACACACGGCCCTTACGTACCGGAGACACGTACTTACCTACACGCAACACGCAGGGAAAATACGTGTCTCGTGGCACGTGTGTGATTTTCACGTGAGTGTGACAGAGGCATTAGTCATTATGGGTCTACTTGTATAGAGAGGCGAATAAATGACCGCCAGTCTGTAAATATTTACTGATTGGCGGTCATTTTACGTCATAAAGTCAGCCAATGTAAAGTACCTTAAGGTCACAGCTTTTCTGAGGGTTTTTCCAGTGATCCCTGAACTACATTGTGACTTTCGGCTAGTCTCTTGACCTTGATCCTGTGACTCAGACTTTTGGCATGTTTAACTATATCTGTGTCATATCACTATGTGCTTAAGGTGTTACTCGGAGACTAAGGGGTGTCATTTGTAAACTGTACATTTTTTTTAGTAAAATTACTATTTGTGAACAGAATACAGAGGAATGGAGTAAAGTTGAACTTTTCCCAAAAATGAATTTTTATCACAAATATGATATTGTATGACAAAAAATATTAGGTTTAAAAAAAATGGAATAAACTACAAAACTGAATTTTACGTAACAAAATTGTACTCACAATTCCTGATACTGTAAGGACATTTCTCCTTCTGTGTGCAGATTGCTGGGTGTGCGGCCGGCTGCAGACGAGTGCATGTATTTTTAGCTGATTTTCATCTGACTTTCAACCGATTTTCATTTGTCTGCCATTCGTGCGTCTGTTTGAACACACGTGTGACATCCGTATATGATTGGTTTTCATACATCTATATTAAAAAATGAACAAAATAAAATACAGTATCTTAGGTTTATAATAGAAATGTATCCGTTGTATCGTAAAAATCAGATGCCACTCGGATGTTATCTGTGGGATCTCAGTTTTTATGCACCCATACACTTGATTGGTGGAGTTTCATCCAAGACACTAAAGAGATTAGAGCATGCTGTGATTTTTTTTTTCTCATGGACCATCGGACTGAGAGAAAAATCATTAATCTGAACAGCCTTAGTAAATAATATGGGTCAGTGTGCGGTCCATGTGTTATCCAATCATTCTCCTAAGGCTAGTTTCACACTTGCGTTGAACGGCATCCATTGCATTGCGTTGTGTGACGGATGCAACGGATTGTACAAAACAACGGAATCTGCTTTTTCTTTTCTTTACTGTTTTACTGGCGGCAGACTATTGTGAACGATCAGCTGATCACCCGGCTGCCGGGTGATCAGCTGATCGCTCACAGCAGCCGGCCACGGGGTGATCAGCCAATCACTCACAGCAGCCGGTCGCCGGGTGATCAGCTGATCGCTCACAGCAGCTGGTCACTGGGTGATCAGCTGATCGTTTGTCCGCCGAGAATGTGTGCGGGGGGGCGGAGTGTGGGGTGGGTGGAGCCGAGCGGGGCCATGGCGCTGAGGATGTCAGTGCTGCGGGGACTGCATGGCTGGGGACAGGTGAGTGTGTGTGTGTGTGTGTGTGTGTGTGTGTACATGCAGAGTGCAGGAGGGGGCGGAGCTGAGTGGGGAAGTGTCGGGCTCCCTGCACACGTAGCCAGGGTAAATATCAGGTTACTAAGCAAAGCACTTTGCTTAGTAACCCAATGTGTACCCTGGTTACGTGTGTAGGGAGCCATAGAGAACATGCGCAGCGAAATCCTAAGGATTCCGCTGCTCAAAAAACGTTACATTCTGCGTTCCTTCCGCCCGGCGGAAGCAACGCAGTGTCAGCCAGCGGAAGCAACGCAGCTCCATCACTCACAATCCGTCGTCCATACAAGTCTATGGAAAGCAGCGGAATCAGTTAACGGATTCCGCTGTTTTCCAAAACGTCGGATTGCAACTGAAGGAAAACAACGCAAGTGTAAAACTAGCCTAATTCCTCCATATACATGAGAATGACAGCTATTTTTCCTGATTCCTCCATACACATGAGAATGACAGATATCTCTCCTGATTCCTCCATACACATGAGAATGACAGATATCTCTCCTGATTCCTCCATACACATGAGAATGACATCTACAGTGCCTTATTCGGCCCCCTTGAATTCTTCAACCTTTTCCCACAATTCAAGCTTCAAACATAAAGATAAAAAATTTAAATTTTATGGTGAAGAATCAACAACAAGTGGGACACAATTGTGAAGTTTTGTTTTTTTTCCCACCAGACAATGGAGATCCCTGTGTTTGATAAAGAAGTGGTCCAACCTTGAGTACGTGTTATGGACAGCGGAGTAGAAGGAATAGTCCCTATCTGTCGGGTGTTGCACCCTCCACGCGTCGACTAGCTGGCATTCGTGTAACCCCCGTTTGATCCGACTATGAGCGGCTCTAGACATATTGGCGGTTCCCTTTGAAGTATCTATCTCTGGGTCCATAACAAAATTAAAGTCTCCTCTCATTATCAACGTGCCCTCTGAAAACTCATCCAGGATGTTCAGGTATTTTAGCAGGGCCGAGCATTGTCCCGTGTTGAGAAGGTAAAGGGCCGCAAAGGTGAAGACCTGAGACTGGACATGACCCTTTATCATGATCAATCTCCCCTCCCTGTCCGTGTGGGTCCCCATCAACTCCCATGGCAGAGAGCTCGCGACCAGAATGCTAGTCCCCCTGGATCGTGGATCAGGTGATGGCGAATGGTAGACCTTAGAGTATCTCCGGTCAGACAGCTTATATGGTTTGTCTAAGCAATAGTGGGTTTCTTGTAGAAAGATTACCTGAAGTTGCCTTCTCCATAGCAGGTTCAGGAGGATTGAGCGTCTCTCTGGGCTGTGGAGGCCCTTGACGTTTAGGGACCCCACTCTAAGATCAGGTTTGGACATCTGCTTCGTGGCTTCAACAGGGACCTACAGGAAAACGACAAAGACAAGACACATAAACACACCACGGGAAAAAGTTTTGAGGGGAGGGGAAGAAAAGGGGGAGTTATAGAAGTAAGGGAAGGGTAAAAAGGAGAAAAAGGAAAAGAAAGAAAAATTAGACGGAAGAAGAAGAAAAAGGAAGAGAACGGAAACCAAGATGAGATGCTCTCAAAGAGCTTGCAGGCCTATGGGCCCGCCCTAGGCCTACTAGGGCAGTCTCAACGAAGACGGTAATGAACACACGTATGAAGCCCACCCGCCCCCACCCACCCCACTATGTACTGGCTATCACCCCTGTAAACCCACAGAAGGCAATGCTTATTGTGAACTCTAACAACCTCTCCTCCGCCGCCATCTTCAGACCATATGTATGGCCCACCTCCACCCCCCCACATTGGAGCAGAAACCCCAGACAATGCAAATGAGCGCAATACACCAAATCAGCAATCCAAGAACGGAGCCTTATAAACTTCTCTGCCACTGCCACCACTTGGCATGGATCCTGGAGCCTTTCCCTTCCCCTGCATCTGGGGGGTCGTGGGTTCCCAGGATAGCCAGTCTGGAATGGAGAGGTCGGGCAGATCCAGGAATTTGTATATGGCCGGCAAGTCCGCAGGATGTTTCAATAGGAAGATAGACGACCCCTTCCGGACAATAAGGTGGAACGGGTGACCCCAGCGGTACGAGGCGTTCACCTCCTTGATTTTAACCAGGAGTGGGTGGAGCTGACGCCTCATGTAAAGTGTGCGGCTGGAGACAACAGAGAAAAGCTTAATAACTGCACCGTCCATCTTTACAGGCCCAAACTCCCAGGCCCTCCTCAGAATCTTCTGCTTGTCTGTGAAGAAGTGTAAACGGCAAAGAACGTCTCTTGGTGCTAACGAACCGACCCCCTGGGTGGCCCTGGCAACTCTGTGTACTCTGTCGCATAGAAACGTGGCATCCAGTGGTCTATTAGTGACTGTGTTAAATATTTCTTGCACCTTGGTACGGAGCGACTCAGTGGGCCAGTCCTCTGGGATACCTTTTACTCTTATGTTGTTGCGACGACCTCTGTTCTCTTGATCGTCCAGCAGCAGTGTCATATACTTAAACCGGTTATTGTAGGCCACACATTCTTTCTCAAGCCGTGTGACTGCTTTCCATAGAATCTTGAGCCCGTTCAGTGTCAGTGACCCTGTCGTCCAGGGCCCCTATCTCCTCTCTCACAGCAGTGATGGCCTGTTGGTGAGATAGCTCTATTCTGCAGACCAGTGCATCTAGGTCACTTTTACTTGGAAGGGCTAAGATTAACTCCTTCAGTGCCTGTATTTCTGGTGCACTATAAGCAGAGCTCGCATGTGTGGGGGAGAGAGCGGAGCTGCCCAGGGGAGGCCCCCCCCACAGGGAGGAAGATAGCTGGAATGTCTCTGCCTGGGGATTCCTCTGGTGAGTGCAGGGAGCAGCTCTCATACACTGGGCTTGTGCTGGCCAGGTGCTGTGGGACTGTCAATGCCCCCACGTTTTGGGCCCCCCCCCACTCCTCTGGTTCTCCTCACCTTCCTCCTCGTGGTGCCCTGTGGGTCCCATGGTGTCCCCGCTGTGGAGCTTTTCAGCCGTGTGGTGTCCTCTCACCGGCTGGGACATCCTCTCTGCTGCCTCCCTCGTCCCCGCTCCCTCGCGGCTTCTGCAGCGTCCCTGCGTGTGGGGATTCCCCTCCGGCGGGCCGCAGCGTGGGAGCCGGCGCCATCTTAACGCTGCTGCCCGCGCTCTTCATCTCCAGCGGCGGCCCGCTGAGATAGTGCTCCATTCTCCCTCCTGGACGCACGGCTACAGCCACGGTGGTGAGTGCTCCCTGGGGCTTTCTTTTAGGCGGCATTAGGTTGCGGAGAGGCCGTAGATTAGCAGAATACGGGCGGTGTGTGTAGGAGCTCAGGTAGTTTGCTTCCTCATGCCACCATGTCCAAGCCACGCCCCCACAATTGTGAAGTTGAATGAAATGTATTGCTTATTTTAAACTTTTATAAAAAAATAAATAACTGAAAATTAGTTATTATTCGGCCCCTTTAAGTTAATACTTTGTAGCGCCACCTTTTGCTGCGATTACAGCTGCAGTCACTTGGGGTATGTGTCTATCAGTTTTGCACATCGAGAGACTGAAATTCTAGCCCACTCCTTCTTTGCAAACAGCTGGAGCTGAGTGAGGTTGGATGGAGAGCGTTTGTGAACAGCAATTTTCAGCTCTTTCCACAGATTCTCGATTGGATTCAGGTCTGGACTTTGACTTGGCCATTCTAACACCTGGATACATTTATTTGTGAACCATTCCATTGTAGATTTTGCTTTATGTTTTGGATCATTTTCTTGTTGAAAGACAAATTTCCGTCCCAGTCTCAGGTCTTTTGCAGACTATAACAGGTTTTCTTCAAGAATGGTCCTGTATTTGGCTCCATCCATCTTCCCATCAATTTTAACCATCTTCCCTGTTTCTGCTGAAAAATAGCAGCCCCAAACCATGATGCTGCCACCACCATGTTTGACAGTGGGGATGGTGTGTTCAGGGTGATGAGCTGTGTTGCTGTTACACCAAACATATCGTTTGGCATTGTGCCCAAAAAGTTCGATTTTGGTTTTATCTGACCAGAGCACCTTCTTCCACATTCCCAGGTGGCTTGCGGCAAACTTTAAATGACACTTTTTATGGATATCTTTGAGAAATGGCTTTCTTCTTGCCACTCTTCCATAACGGCAGATTTGTGCAGTGTGCGACTGATTGTTGTCCTATGGACAGACTCTCCCACCTCAGCTGTAGATCTCTGCAGTTCATGCAGAGTGATCATGGGCCTCTTGGCTGCATCTCTGATCAGTCTTCTCTTTGTATAAGATGACATTTTTGAGGGACAGCCGGGTCTTGGTAGATTTGCAGTGGTATGATACTCCTTCCATTTCAATATGATCACTTGCGCAGTGCTCCTTGGGATGTTTAAAGTTGTGGAAATCTTTTTGTAATAAAATCCGGCTTTAAACTTTTCCACAACAGTATCACAGACCTGACTTTTGTGTTCCTTGGTCTTCATGATGCTCTCTGTGCTTTAAACAGAACATTGAGACTATCACAGAGCAGATGCATTTATACGCAGCCTTCATTACACACAGGTGGATTATATTTATCATCATCAGTCATTTAGGACAACATTGGATCAGTCAAAGATCCTCAATGAACTTCCGGAGTGAGTTTGCTGCACTTAAAGTAAAGGGGACAAATAATATTGCACGCCCCAATTTTCAGTTTATTCTTTTTTACAAAAGTTTAAAATAAGCAATACATTTCGTTAAACTTCACAATTGTGTCCCACTTGTTGTTGATTCTTCACCATAACATTAACATTTTTATCTTTATGTTTGAAGCCTGAAATGTGGGAAAAGGTTGAAAAATTCAAGGGGGCCGAATACTTTCGCAAGGCACTGCATCTCTCCCGATACCTCCAAACACATGAGAATGATGGATATCTCTCCTGATTCCTCCATACACATGACAATATCTCTCCCGATACCTCCATACACATGAGAATGACAGATATCTCTCCCGATACCTCCATACACATGAGAATGACAGATATCTCTCCCGATACCTCCATACACATGAGAATGACAGCTATTTCTCCATATTCCTCCATTCACATGAGAATGACAGATATCTTTCCCGATACCTCCATACACATGAGGATGACAGCTATTTCTGCATATTCCTCCATTCACATGAGAATGACAGATATCTCTCCCGATACCTCCATACACATGAGAATGACAGATATCTCTCCCGATACCTCCATACACATGAGAATGACAGCTATTTCTCCATATTCCTCCATTCATATGAGAATGACAGATATCTCTCCCGATACCTCCATACACATGAGAATGACAGATATCTCTCCCGATACCTCCATACACATGAGAATGACAGCTATTTCTCCATATTCCTCCATTCACATGAGAATGACAGATATCTCTCCCGATACCTCCATACACATGAGGATGACAGCTATTTCTCCATATTCCTCCATTCACATGAGAATGACAGATCTCTCCCAACTCCTCCATACCCATGAGAATGACAGATATTTCTCCCTGTTCCTTCAAATCAAAAATGACAAATATTTCTCCCTACTCCTCCATACCCATGAGAATGACAGTTATCTCCATACACATGAGAATGACAGGAATGCTCGCCTTCTGTGTTTTCCATGAGATAGCTTAGGGCCGAACAAAAGTATCATCTTTTGACATTCCATTGACCGAATCACTCTCTGTTGTAACATCACCTGTTGGGGGAATGTCCGGAGCCCTCCATACACATTAGATTATTGGCTGTTCCTGCTGATATTAGCATTTTCACCTTACTTTAGGCTAATGTGTATGGGGCCTTTCCATTAAATTTGATCTAATGTTTATGACTCCTCAGCTCATGAGTATGAGTAGAAGACATACCCTACAACAGTATATCTATATTGCTGGGCGCCCAGTGTATGTGCCCTTGATTTTTCACCCAGTGCCCCGAATACCTAGATCCCCAAGCTGTAGCCATCCTTTTTTTTTCAGGCCATATACAGGAACTAAGTGTTTTGTTGCAGATGGAGCAAAAACGTGACTACACTGCATCATGTGGGCTGAGCTCTATGGATCTTTTGTGGACGGAAAGAGGGTCGTTATTACTCTGTTGGTGCAAAAAAAGAGGCATTAATATTTTCAAGAGGACACAACAGAAGCATTATTACTTTGTATGACACACAAGATGGACATTTTAATTGTGTAGTAAACAGTCTTATTACCATTTTGGGGTAAAAATGAGGGCACTATAATTGTCAAAAGGCATTATTACTGTATAGGCGATACAAAGCAAACATTATTTGTGGTGGGAGTTCACAAAGTTGGCATTATTAGTCTGTGGGGGCACAAAGCTGGAGCTCTGCTTTATAGGACATTAAAGAGAACTTGTCAGAAACTCTTCCCTCCGAAACTGAATACATGTAATATTAGGTATGGGGAAGTACTACGTGTACGGAGACAGGGAAGGGAAACCCTGTGTCCAGAGAAGGGGAAGATGGTGATGTGTCGCCCAGCGCTCGGCTGCTACCGAGCCGCTCGGGTCCGGACTTTCAGTGGGTGGCTCGAGGGTCTCCGGACCCGGGGGTCCTACGGTCACTCCGACCAAAAAGGGGTTGGCGGTTTGGGGACGTAGGTGTATGGCCGGAGACGTGTTTTAAGTTCGTGACGCCACCCATGGGATGTGGTGAAGGTGGACACCACCGCTGCAGTTACGGGGCACCCGGGGGAGATGGTATGCAGCAAGTTGTTAACCCCTCCGTGGGCAGGGATGATGGCCCCGGGACCCGTTGGGGGTGTTTTGGTGGTGCAGGGAGATGGGCGGCCGGAGGGCACTGGTGTACTCACTTTTAGAATGAAACACTCGAGTCTCTGGTAAACCAAGATGATGGTGGTCGGTGCCCGCAGTTGGCTGCAGTCGGGTTCCCCTACCCAGTTGGTGGTCTCTGCCTTTCTCCTGCACCTGTTTTGTGTTGTTGGACTACCTTGCAGCGTCAGGAGTCCGCTCCCCGGGTTGTGGATGTCGGAAGAGCCCATTTGCCCGCAGACGCTGGCCCGTGGGATCTCTGAGCCTTGGCGGTGGCTTTATATCCCCCTCGTTGGGCTGTTGTCTTCTATGAGAGACTTTGTGTGGGAAAGGACCTAAAGTCCAGACCGCAATCAGTTAATTAACTCAGTCCAGTAGTTTCTAGACCTCGTTTCAGGGTCTGAGTACCCCCTCTTGTGCTCCGGTTTACGAGTCGGTTCCCCGGGTCGGTACCGGCGGGCCACTACCCTGTCCCGGTCCACCACGGTTCCACCGAGCCGTCTTCCCGGCTCCTGCAGACAGAGACCTCCGTATGCCTCCTAGCCAAAAGTGCCAGTGCTCCAACCTTGGCACCTGTCAGTCTGTCACAGGCCTGTCGCACAGGTCTGACCTCCTCCACTCAACTCTCAGACTAAACTGCCAAACTAAACTGACTGTGTTTTCTCCTGCCTCAGGCTCTCTGAACTCCTCGCAGGCCATGTCCAACCGCCTGGCTCCACCCCCTGGTGTGCCCATTAAGCCCTGAGGGAGGTGACTAGGGTATTATGTGGTTGGCTGGTGTTACCTAGTGAGGGGACTGGTGTTGTGCGGGGCTCTATCTGTGACTACCTGGCTTGTCCAGTTACTCCTGACCAAACTTTCTGCTGACCCCTGGCTCCCCTGACCAGCCTACATAGGTTCCTCACCTATGCGCCGATCCGGATAACTGACCCTTACTAACCCTAGAACTGGGCACTAGGTAGGGAATGGATGGGGTGAGCACTTAGTCAACATTATGAAATGTTGTAAAACAAAAATTATACAGCTTAATATCTGTGGCATGAAAGAATTTTGTGGAAATTTGGTTTAACAATTCCTCAGTGCTGTCCCTGAAGACAGGAAGGGTTTTTAACGTGAGAGGTGAAATCTGTGGAGAACTTGGCATGACTGGAGGTCACAATATAATATAGATTGACAGGGGCGAGCTACCCCCTCACTTCACTCCACCACACTTCCACAAATTCAGCTTAATTACTGTATTAGGACTTTCTCCCGCACTTTCTCCATGGACTGTACCGAAGGGGCTGCTGTATCCTCCGTTGTACGGACATTGTATTGGGATCGGAACAAGATGCGGAATGCAAAACAAAAAAGTTTTCTTTTCTGCTTAGAAATAGTGATAATGAGGACAAGGCATAAGATTTTATTTTACCTGTTTGCATTTTTCTGAGCAAATGAGGCCAGTCAATACATACAGAACTGAGCAATACCAGACATAGGAAAGGTCTGGTCTCGTTTGAGCTTTAAAGACAGATATTCCTTTAGACAGCTGCCTATGGTGAGTGTAATAATTATGCATAACAAAGTGATCTACGCTGCTTTCCGGACCCTTATAGAAATGCTGAAAACCCACTGGACCCTTCCATGAAAATCAAGCAAAGCGGGTGCATTCCCCTCACTGTTCTGCTGGGATATCTGAAAGTTCTGCTTGTAAATAGAGAAATTCCTAACCTATCACTATATAAATATATGCAAATGTATGCAAATGTGAACCAAGACCTTAAAGAGGTTCCTTAAACTTTAAAGGAACACAAAACCAAGAGATGAATATAAAAATTAAATAATAAATATAGTTGTATCACTTCCTCAAGAAATCCTGCAAAGGTTAATCTCCGGCTAATCTGCTGTATATTCAGATAAAGCCAGGCCCTTTAGCAAAGGAGGCAGGACTTATGGATCTATTGTTCTACAGCCGACAAGAAAAGATGGGAGGCTCCTGCTGCAGTCACTTTTCTTATAACATAGGCAT
Organism: Anomaloglossus baeobatrachus; assembly: GCF_048569485.1. Taxonomy (NCBI): domain Eukaryota; kingdom Metazoa; phylum Chordata; class Amphibia; order Anura; family Aromobatidae; genus Anomaloglossus; species Anomaloglossus baeobatrachus. The sequence continues at coordinate 617,055,884 of NC_134356.1, read as the reverse complement.
GTGTAGCGCCCCTGAGGTTCTGGTTATGTCGCGGGCGGAGGAGGGGACGCCGCGCTCTCCCTACTGCTCGGGTCCGGCTGGCACTGCGGCCTGCTGCCGCTGCTCAGTGGCTCGAGCGATGGGCCGGTTCCCGGGGACTCGAGCGGCGCTCCTCGCCCGTGAGTGAAAAGGGGATTGGGTGTTGGGATTGTTGGGGTGAGTTTATTGTCTGTGACGCCACCCACGGTTGTGGTGATTTATTAACACCACCGCTGCTCTGTATGGGGATCCCGGGAAGGATGGTATGGAGCAGCCAGTTGTTATGTTGCCCCTCCGTGGGTAGGGGTTGGTGATCCCGGGGCCCAGTGATGAGGTGGGTGATGCAGGGCTTAGTGAGCGCAGGGACGCGGGGGCAGCTCTGTGCCTTGCGGCACTGTGGTACTCACTCAGCCTGAGACGATAACACAGTTCTCGGTAAAACACACGGCTGGAAAGACGGTTCCCACGGACGGCTGCACTTGCTTTCCCCAGTAGGTGACGGTCCCTCTGTCCTGCACCTATGTTGATATTGGTTGCGATGGGTTCCCACCGGTAACCCGCTCCCCGGCTTGGATATGGGCCGGAGGAGCCCTACTTTGCCCGCAGGCGCTGGCCCTGAGAAACTGGTGCCTTGGCGGTGGCGATGTCTCTCCTCAATGGTTGGACTGTTGCCTTCAATCGGGACTTGGTTGTTAGAAGACAGACGTCCCCTTCACTGATGGATTTGGCAAATTATGGCGACTTCTAGCCTTGCCGGGATCCGAGAGGCCCCTGCCCTGGTGCTGACTGTCCTTTGTATACTGCTCCAGACCGCCGGGCCACTACCTGTCCGCGGTCCTTCCAGCAACCTCCGAGCAGTCCCCCTCCAGACTATCACCGCCGTCTGCTGACCTTGCTGACACTGTCCAGGCACACAGCCACGGACCAACTTCAGGCTTTCTTAACTCTTTCTTGTTACTTCTTTACTCCACTTACAAGCTCCTCTCCTTTGCTCCACCACCACTTCACTTCCTTCTACTTTCACTTCCTAAACTCAACTTCACTCCTCCTCAGACTCTAGTCTGGCTTCAACTGCCTGGTTCTTCCCGCCTCCAGGGCTGTGTACTCCTCGGTGGGCGGAGCCAACCGCTTGGCCCACCCCCTGGTGTGCACAGCAGCCCCTGGAGGAAGGCAACACGGATTTTGGGTTAGCTTAGATGTTCCTAACTGGGGTGTAGGGTGTGGTGGTGTTGTGACCTGTGACCCCTGGCTTGCCCAGGGCGTCACATTCCCCCTTAGCAAAATGCAGACCGTCCGCGGGCTGCCCGTCCAACACCGGTTTTATTTTCTGAAAAATATATAAAAGTAAAACGGTAACATTTATACAAATCATGGCATCATCCCACAGCGGGAGGTTCATCTCTTAAACGTTACTAACGGTTTTATGGGTACGGTTTCCGCTCTCTCCCACCCAAGCAACCTGGCCCTGATGCTGCCCCTAAAACCCAGGCAGCACCCCTTTACCCAAGTCCAGCACAAGTCACCCGAGCGGGATCTGTCCTTCCCCTCCAGAGGGTAGCCACCGGTTCCTGTGGTGGCTGGGCCCCAGCCTGCTCTGCTGAGGGCCCTCCCTCCAACCTGCCTCTTCGGAGGCGGCAAATGCGGAAACGGTACGGTAAACCAACTATTTACATGCCACTAACGTTTGTGGTTGCCCTGCAAGTTCACGGGCTTGTCCATGGAAAGTCCTCCATGCAAACTTTTTAAACGGTCCCCACGGGGACAACGGTGCCGGCTACGGCCGGTTTTCTCTCAATCACGGTTGTAGACAATCTGATGAAACTTCGGTGATTATTTCTGCTTATCATTTTTCAACTTTTAAACTCTCAAACAAACACAACTCAGTGGTGGTCCCAACGGGGACTGGACAACGGTGCTCCGCTGCCCTACTCTGGACTTTCAGCTTCATCCGAGGGAGGGGGTGCAGGAGTCGTCATCTCTTGTTCCTGCGTCAGGCGGGTTACCGCCAGCTGCCGCAGCCTCCTGGTGTCCAGCATCCAGCACATCAGATCCCTCTGTAGCAGCACGGGGCAGCAGGTCAGGCGAGTTTACACTGATGCGCCCCAGGAGTAACGGCAAGGATGATGCATAGGTCGAGACTAGGCCGGGCCCCTCAGCCGCAGCGGCCGGTCCTGGTAGGACATAGGGACGTGGGTCACCAGTCGGTTCTGCTACATCTGTTCCCCCTCCGTACACCGGGGCAGTTGCAATCAGCATCTCCACCTCGTTGGTCCACTGCTCCATCATCCTGAAGATCTGATCCTGCTGACGTTGGTGGAATTGAATCACCCAGGCTTTCATCCAGGCCATGGCCCCGGACTCGGGGTCTGGCACAATCACCGCCGGAGCCTCCAACACATCTTTATCAAGGGGGCCCGGCTCCGGGGGCTTCTGGGGAAGCAGTGCAGGGCTGCCCCGGACGTTTGCAGCCGGTCGGTCCGCTTGGGCGGACGGGCAGGGTACCGCTATCGGTTGGGCAGGTAGCGGGCCTAGTGGCGGGGCGGCAGCAACTAACGCGGGTAGCGGGGGAGGCAGCAGGGTGAGCGGGTGTATGCCGGGCCCCTCAGCCACGATGGCCGATCCCTCCGGAATACAGGGACGTGGGTCTCTTACCCGCTCCTCCAAATCTCCCTCCACCTCGCATCTCCGCATAGCAGCCACCACGTCCGCCATGTCGGCCTCCCACTCCTCCAGGAGGAGCTGCATCCGGGCCTGCAGACGATGACTCAGCGGGGTAGTCCGGTTCTCTATCCACGCCGCTGTTCCGGGCGCGGGGGTCTCGCTGTTGTTGGCTGGAGCGGACATCTCAGTGGTCGGGCTTTCCAGGAACTGGCAACAAGATGGCCACAGGGTCCTGGCGTCCCTGCTTTTATAGCTGCGCTCACATGCAGCCAGCCGCCATCGCGTCCCCCTTAGCTTCTTTCCGGCCCCTCCTCTATTGGGGCGGAGTTTTGGCCTTCGCGCCTCTGCTACTCGAGAAGACGCTCGAGCGGGAACTTTTCGCGCCAAAGATGGCGACTTCTCAAATTTTTCAGCCGGGTACCTCTGGCGGTCACAAGGCGCACCTCTACCCAACGGCAGAGCGGTAAGATCCTGTTCGTGACGCCAAGTTGTCGCGGGCGGAGGAGGAGACGCCGCGCTCTCCCTACTGCTCGGGTCCGGCTGGCACTGCGGCCTGCTGCCGCTGCTCGCTGGCTCGAGCAATGGGCCGGATCCCGGGGACTCGAGCAGCGCTCCTTGCCCGTGAGTGAAAAGGGGATTGGGTGTTGGGATTGTTGGGGTGAGTTTATTGTCCGTGACGCCACCCACGGTTGTGGTGATTTATTAACACCACCGCTGCTCTGTATGGGGATCCCGGGAAGGATGGTATGGAGCAGCCAGTTGTTATGTTGCCCCTCCGTGGGTAGGGGTTGGTGATCCCGGGGCCCAGTGATGAGGTGGGTGATGCAGGGCTTAGTGGGCGCAGGGACGCGGGGGCAGCTCTGTGCCTTGCGGCACTGTGGTACTCACTCAGCCTGAGACGATAACACAGTTCTCGGTAAAACACACGGCTGGAAAGACGGTTCCCACGGACGGCTGCACTTGCTTTCCCCAGTAGGTGACGGTGACGGTCCCTCTGTCCTGCACCTATGTTGATATTGGTTGCGATGGGTTCCCACCGGTAACCTGCTCCCCGGCTTGGATATGGGCCGGAGGAGCCCTACTTTACCCGCAGGCGCTGGCCCTGAGAAACTGGTGCCTTGGCGGTGGCGGTGTCTCTCCTCAATGGTTGGACTGTTGCCTTCAATCGGGACTTGGTTGTTAGAAGACAGACGTCCCCTTCACTGACGGATTTGGCAAATTATGGCGACTTCTAGCCTTGCCGGGATCCGAGAGGCCCCTGCCCTGGTGCTGACTGTCCTTTGTATACTGCTCCAGACCGCCGGGCCACTACCCGTCCGCGGTCCTTCCAGCAACCTCCGAGCAGTCCCCCTCCAGACTATGACCGCCGTCTGCTGACCTTGCTGACACTGTCCAGGCACACAGCCACGGACCAACTTCAGGCTTTCTTAACTCTTTCTTGTTACTTCTTTACTCCACTTACAAGCTCCTCTCCTTTGCTCCACCACCACTTCACTTCCTTCTACTTTCACTTCCTAAACTCAACTTCACTCCTCCTCAGACTCTAGTCTGGCTTCAACTGCCTGGTTCTTCCCGCCTCCAGGGCTGTGTACTCCTCGGTGGGCGGAGCCAACCGCCTGGTCCACCCCCTGGTGTGCACATCAGCCCCTGGAGGAAGGCAACAAGGATTTTGGGTTAGCTTAGATGTTCCTAACTGGGGTGTAGGGTGTGGTGGTGTTGTGACCTGTGACCCCTGGCTTGCCCAGGGCGTCACAGTCACCACAGGGTACTGCAACTGAGTTAAGGAGCACCAGACACACCAGACACATTTCACATGCAGTTAGGTGCCTTCCCCACAGGGGGGTGGGCAGTGCCCTCCAGCACTTCCAGTTGCCAAGAAAAATTAAAGTCATAGATGCTGCATAAATGTTTTTGTTTTGCAGGTTACAAATGGACTTGAATACCAGGTTACTGAAATGTTGAAATGCTGATATTGCCTCCCGAAAGAGAAGGGTTTTCACAGTTATTAAGCATATGAAGATTTTCCGGTATGCACTGAGTTTTTGTATTTGCAACCCGGGAGTGCTGTTGTTTGCTGTTGGGAAATGTAGCGCCCCTGAGGATCTGGTTGCTACAGGGTACTGCAACTGAGTTAAGGAGCAGTAGCTATCTGGGGTAAGTGACTGGTTGTTTGCCGGTGCTCACACCAGACATATTGGTGTGGACTGGGGTGGGCAGGGAGAGTCAGCCATCCAGTAGCATGGGACTTCCCAGTCACCAAGACAACCACTGGGGGGGGCGGGTGCCACATAGGGTATAAGAGGAGGTAGCCATGACACATAGTGAGCTTTGCTGGAGGGGAGTCCCCTGAGATCAGACTGGGTGCAGGAAAGCACCAATGCTGGTGGGACACACACAGCTTATCGTTGTGGAGCCTGGGGCTTGTGAGCGGAAAGCTCAGCCCAGGTTCCTTCTGCCAGTCTCTGGACAAACAGGATATTTACGCTGACAGCAGTAACCGTCTGGAACTTGCATCGGACAACCAGAGACTTACCAGCAGTGAACCAGGACAATCTCGGGCAATCTCCTAACCAGTGAGTAAACACCTGAACTGGAGCTCTTGCCTCGTTTCCATTATTACCGGCGACGCTGTCACGCGCTCCGGCGCCCCCGGCCCACTACCAGACAGCCGGCCACCCTCTCTGGGCAACCACTCCGCCTGTGGAGAGTGACTCCGTCTTGGCTGCAATCAACATTAACCACCGGTGAGAAGAACCCTGCAGCGGCGGCCCCTTACCTGGTCGCACACCACAGGTCGCGTCACGACAAAAACTTTATAAACATTCCCCTGTACATAATCTCCCTTGTAAAGTGATCCCCAGAATCACGGAATCGAACATCGGCCATTACACACCTGTGACACAGCATCCCCATATATGTACTGCCTGGGACCGAGTACCCCATAGACCTGGGGCAGGTCACATGACAGTGAGGAGGATGAAGGGGTGAGTGCATGGCTCAGTTCCTAAGAAATTCAGAAGAGATTTAAAATAAGACAAATCTATCACCAAGATCTGAGAGCAGCATAATTTAGAGACATAGATCCAGATTACAGCAATGTGTCACATATTGGGATACTTGTTTTAATTTTGATAAAAATCAGTTTTATCAGCAGGAGATTATCACTAGAGAGCTAATAGTCCTACTGCCATGTAGTCCTTCATATTCATGAACTCTGTATAACCCTGCCCCCACCACTAATTTACAGCTTTCTGCCTATGCACAGTGTACACAGAAAGCTGCAGATCTGCTCAGCATTCAGAGAACCACTAGATCTGCAGCAGATAATAGTACCCATATGTATGTAGACCTTCAGTCTATAAGAGGTATAATACTAAGATACAGTCCCATCAAAGAAAGATCACCTTGCCCCGGTAGATGGGCATACATGAATTGGCCTATTTTTGAGCAAAGAACCTTAATATTTCTAAGTATATTCTATGTAGCATTTATGCAGTGTAAATTTCATATATTCTATGTTTGCATGTCTTGTCGCTTACAGAGTGCTGCTGTATCCCTTTGTGTTTTGTGTGGTTTTAGAAGTTAGCACCTGTTCACACTTGCAATATTTGAAGATGCAGTTTTTTGGGATTTTCTCAGTATATGTTGGAGGTGTAGACAGCCTCCTATTCTGACTGTGCTCCTCATTCACCCCACAGGGTGGTTTTAATTAGTGCCTGATCCTACCCACCCATATGTTTGTAGACTTTTAGTGCAGGAGAGGCATGAAACTAGCATAGGTCCCATCAAAGAAAGATCACCTCGCTATGGTTGATTGGCACACAAGAATTGGCCAATTTTTGTGCAAAAAACCCTCAATTTTTCTAAAAATATTCTATATATTATTTATGCAGCTTAAATGTCATACATTCTATGTTTGCATATGTCTTGGCACTTACACAGTGCTGCTGTATACTTTTGTTTGTGTTTCATGGTTTTATCAAAACTGCAGCAAGTGGCCCTGTAAGTGACACATCGCTGGAATAAGAGTCTCTGCCCCTACATTATGCTGCTCTCAGATGGATTAGCAAAAATCTGGTGACAGATTTTCTTTGATTAATTTTTCAGCTTTAACTTAAGTATGTGACAAAATGGTATCAAAGAAAAGGAAAAGATGAAAGGGGAAGAATTGGGTTTAATTGACATTTTTTGTCCATTTTCTGCATTGAGCACTAACAATGATGGCCTATATTTAGAATCATCTATGAATGATTGGTGGCAGTCTGACATCTGGGACCCCCAAAATCAATGGACGCTGCTGCAACTATCCTCACCAACCGCACCTCCGAGATCCGCTGCCGCTGCTTCTACAACCAGAGTCTGTTTGCGTCGGTGGCGCCACCTGCCGAGATACTCTTGATTCCCTGGGGCTTCCCTCTGTCAGCTACCTACCATCGTGTGTATCTATTGCCTCCTCCTGTGGCTTTAGCGAAATCTCGGTAGCTGTTCTAGTTTGCTCCTCCAGGCCCGTGATCGGTACCTTCAGTCCCCCGTGCTCGCCCCACAAACATAACACCTGTGCTTGCGCACCGACACTGGTTGACCCCAGTAAGGGTGCGCACACATAGTTTCAGTGCTGCTGCCCTCCGATCCCTCCTTGCTGTCTACAGTGGCCGCTTTCTACCCTTATTCTCAGCAGTCCCCTGAACTAGTGTATAAGTAGTTTATATCGAGTTTTGAGGGTGCCAGACTCCCTTTAACTTTGACCTGTAAACTCTCCTGACACTAACTGGTTAATAGTGCATAAAATAATAATTCTAGAGCAGGGGTCTCAAACATGCGACCGGCGGGCTGCATCTGAGGCTGCTTCTTGCCTTTCGTCCAAACCTAATGAGTGCCCCCTGGTCCTCTCTATAAGGTCTTTGGAAGGAATAAGTCATGTGCCAGTCCTTTATATTGACCACACATGTACAGTTAGGTCCAGAAATATTTGGACAGTGACACAATTTTCGCAAGTTGGGCTCTGCATGCCACCACATTGGATTTGAAATGAAATCTCTACAACAGAATTCAAGTGCAGATTGTAACGTTTAATTTGAAGGTTTGAACAAAAATATGTGATAGAAATTGTAGGAATTGTACACATTTCTTTACAAACACTCCACATTTTAGGAGGTCAAAAGTAATTGGACAAATAAACCAAACCCAAACAAAATATTTTTATTTTCAATATTTTGTTGCGAATCCTTTGGAGGCAATCACTGCCTTAAGTCTGGAACCCATGGACATCACCAAACGCTGGGTTTCCTCCTTCTTAATGCTTTGCCAGGCCTTTACAGCCGCAGCCTTCAGGTCTTGCTTGTTTGTGGGTCTTTCCGTCTTAAGTCTGGATTTGAGCAAGTGAAATGCATGCTCAATTGGGTTAAGATCTGGTGATTGACTTGGCCATTGCAGAATGTTCCATTTTTTTGCACTCATGAACTCCTGGGTAGCTTTGGCTGTATGCTTGGGGTCATTGTCCATCTGTACTATGAAGCGCCGTCCGATCAACTTTGCGGCATTTGGCTGAATCTGGGCTGAAAGTATATCCCGGTACACTTCAGAATTCATCCGGCTACTCTTGTCTGCTGTTATGTCATCAATAAACACAAGTGACCCAGTGCCATTGAAAGCCATGCATGCCCATGCCATCACGTTGCCTCCACCATGTTTTACAGAGGATGTGGTGTGCCTTGGATCATGTGCCGTTCCCTTTCTTCTCCAAACTTTTTTCTTCCCATCATTCTGGTACAGGTTGATCTTTGTCTCATCTGTCCATAGAATACTTTTCCAGAACTGAGCTGGCTTCATGAGGTGTTTTTCAGCAAATTTAACTCTGGCCTGTCTATTTTTGGAATTGATGAATGGTTTGCATCTAGATGTGAACCCTTTGTATTTACTTTCATGGAGTCTTCTCTTTACTGTTGACTTAGAGACAGATACACCTACTTCACTGAGAGTGTTCTGGACTTCAGTTGATGTTGTGAACGGGTTCTTCTTCACCAAAGAAAGTATGCGGCGATCATCCACCACTGTTGTCATCCATGGACGCCCTCACCAGTCAATTCCTTTTTTCTCAGAATGTACCCGACTGTTGATTTTGCTACTCCAAGCATGTCTGCTATCTCTCTGATGGATTTTTTCTTTTTTTTCAGCCTCAGGATGTTCTGCTTCACCTCAATTGAGAGTTCCTTAGACCGCATGTTGTCTGGTCACAGCAACAGCTTCCAAATGCAAAACCACACACCTGTAATCAACCCCAGACCTTTTAACTACTTCATTGATTACAGGTTAACGAGGGAGATGCCTTCAGAGTTAATTGCAGCCCTTAGAGTCCCTTGTCCAATTACTTTTGGTCCCTTGAAAAAGAGGAGGCTATGCATTACAGAGCTATGATTCCTAAACCCTTTCTCCGATTTGGATGTGAAAACTCTCATATTGCAGCTGGGAGTGTGCACTTTCAGCCCATATTATATATATAATTGTATTTCTGAACATGTTTTTGTAAACAGCTAAAATAACAAAACTTGTGTCACTGTCCAAATATTTCTGGACCTAACTGTATTTATACATATAAATGAGATCTCCTCTGAGACGTCTTTTTTTTCTAAGCTAAATGAGCTCAACTTTTCTAAACTCTCATTATAGTAAAGGTCTTCCATCCCTTGTGATTATTTAGTTGCTGCCTTTGAACTGGCTTTAATTTTCCAATATCTATTTTAAAATGTGGCGCCCAAAATGGGATGCCATAGTCAAGATGTGGCCTTACAAATAATTTATAGCGAGTTAATATTACATCGGAATCACAGGATTTCATCTCTCTTTTTATAAACTCTAAAATCTTGTTTGCTTTTGCAGCTGCTGCCTGACATTGAGTGCTGCTTCTCAACGTACTAGTAACCAGAATACCAAAGTTTTTCTCCTGTTCTGTAATTACGAGTATATTTCCATTTATTTTATATAGTGATATGATTATTCCTGCCACAGTGGATTACTTTACATTTATCTACATTAAAACTCATCTGCCATGCATTTGTCCATGCAAACAACTTATCCAGAACATTTTGCAATATTCCACAGTCAAGCTCAGTTTTTATTGTTCTACATAGTTTGGTGGCATCAGCAAAGACTGACAACTTTACTCTCAATTGCATCCATGAGGTCATTAATAAAGAGTTTAAAAATAATTGGGCCTAAAGCGGGCTTTACACGCTACGACATCGCTCAAGTGATCTCGTTGGGGTCACGGAATTTGTGACGCACATCCGGTCGCTTTAGCGATGCCGTTGCGTGTGACACCTATGAGCAATTTTGCAAAATTGCTCATCGGTGACATGGGGGTCCATTCTCTAATATCGTTACTGCAGCAGTAACGAAGTTGTTCCTCGTTCCTGCAGCAGCACACATTGCTCCGTGTGACACCGCAGGAACGAGGAACCTCACCTTACCTGCGTCCCGGCCACAATGCAGAAGGAAGAAGGTGGGTGGGATGTTACATTCCCGCTCATCTCCGCCCCTCCGCTTCTATTGGGCGGCGGTTCAGTGACGCTGCTGTGACGTCGCAGTGATGCTGAACGAACCACCCCCTTAGAAAGGAGGCGGTTCGCCGGTCACAGCGACATCGCAGAGAAGGTAAGTAGTGTGACGGGTCTGGGCGATGTTGTGCGACACAGGCAGCAATTAGCCCGTGTCGAACAACCAATGGGGGCGGTTACGCACGCTGGCGATATCGGTACCGATATCGCAGTGTGTAAAGCGGCCTTAAGACTGATCCTTGTGGTACCCACTGCTTCCGGCACAGATCCTTGTGATCCCCACTGCTGATTTTATCTAATTTAAAAATATATATCGTTTACAATGACTCTTTGTTTCCTTTCCCTTAACCAGTTTTTTACCCATGTGCGTCTAGTATCGCCTTGGCTTCTAGAACTTCAATATAAGGCTGTTTTGTGGTTTCATATCAACTGTTTTTATAAAGTCCAGCTATATCACATCAGCTGCATTGCCAAAAACCAGATTTGCACTTCACTCTTCATAGAAACCCAGAATGTAGGTTAGACATGACTTGTCTTTCATGAATCCATGCTGCTTGTCAGTTACTATATTATTATCTGCAACAGAATGTCACAATGTGGCTGCAAAATAAACAGGGGGCTCCTATACTGTACCTTATGCTAGTGGACCCTAAGCTATCCCTAACCTTATGGTTACCGCTAGTGGTGAAGATGCCTGAGTCTCATGCCTGGCTATTATCCTGACCAGAATTAATTTGTCCTTCCCCTCCAGGTTGGGAAGAGGGAGGAGTGTGATGGCAACATAGATTAAGACAGACATGGGAAAATCAAAACTAAAGGCTGCTTTACACGCAGCGACATCGCTAGCAATGTTGCTCGTGAAAGCACCCGCCTCCGTTGTTTGTGCGTCACGGACAAATCGCTGGCCATGGCGCACAATATCGTTAGTACCCGTCACACATACTTACCTTCCTAACGATATCGCTGTGGCCAGCGAACAGCCTCTTTTTTAAGAGGGCGGTTCGTGCGGCGTCACAGCGACGTCACACGGCAGGCATCCAAAAGAAGCCGAGGGGCAGAGAGCAGCCGCATGAAAGTCACGCCCACCTCATTGCCAGAGGATGCAGGTACGGTGTTTTTCATCATTCCCGGGGTGTCACACGTAGCGATGTGTGCTGCCTCAGGAACGACGAACAACCTGCTTCCAAAATCAGCAACGATATTTGGGAAATGGACGACGTGTCAACAATCAACGATGTAGTGAGTATTTTGCATCGTTAGCGGTCGCTCGTACGTGTCACACGCAACGACGTCGCTAAAGTGCATCACGAATTCCGTGACCCCAACGACATCACGTTAACGATGTCGTTGCGTGTAAAGCCCCCTTTAGACACACTGCAAACTCAATGGAACAAACAGTAAGAGACTAAGGGGAAAAGCAAGTGAAGGAAGGCAGCAACAAAAGGATAACAAGAGTTAACACCACAATTGCTAACAACAATATATACAACCACCAGTAAGTCTGGATCACACCTCCACACCAGACCAGTATAGACTAACCATAGCTGGCATTAATACAAGAGTCCAGCCAATAGGAAGGGAGCAGATGTGATTGGCCTCTCCACAGCATGTGATCAAATGAGATTAACAAGCAGCCCAGCAGAGATTAACTCTTGCTAGCCTGCCTATGAACTACAAGTCTGTGGGTCGATGCCCTCCTGCAGTGCCTCCTGCTCTGACAATTTTCCCTTGTGTTCATCCCCTTCAGGCCATCTGGTAGTGCCACTTGCTTTGCCCAAATAGGTACTGTAACAGCTTGCGACATTGCAAGACGGCTTAGTGGTGATAACCAGGGGGCTCCATTAAAAAGTTTTGTATGGGGCCCTTTTAGACATGCCCCTGTTATGCACATATGGTATGTCTGGATATGCAAGGAAACAACTGAGTAGTAAAGGTGGCCATGCTGGAAGGCACCCAACTTTCCAAGAAACAGAATTAGAGCCGTCTGATATTAAGTGTATTCTGAGGATGTAGCACATCACGCTGAGCGTATCTGAGCTGGGATCCATATGTGAGTGTGTGAGGCTGGGAGAAAATATAATGTGTGCCGAGGACAATCAGCAATGCATGGTCTTTGTGTCCGCAGATGCTGATTGGCCGGAAGTATCTCCTTTGTATGTGCAGATGTTGGATTGTATCCGTCGCTCCCGTCCTCTATCAGTCAGATAATGGGCCAAGCTAATCCAACGTCACCAGCACGCAGGAAGCTGCCACCGCAACCAAATTATCCCTCCCCCCCACCACTGCCGCCATCACCACTCTCATCATTAGCATAAAACTAGTTTTCTTTTTAAAGGAGACAGCTATTCTGTGAAATTAGAAGCGATCACTACCTGAATATGACAAGTACGAGAATTCCCTCGTGGACTGGAGCGCTGGCATGTGACTGAGCACACAACGCGGAAATGCAAAACTGAACATGGCATCCATATGTGATTGCTGAATATATCGCTCCAAATCAGTCGTCATTAACCCCTTCAAGACGCAGCTATTTTGAGGAGAGAGAGAACACTGTTTTCGTTTTATTTTTAAATCATTGTTCGAAAGTCAGAACTTTTTCCTTTACAATTTAATTATATGCGGGATTGTATTTTTTATTGTTTGTATTTTTAATTGTAGAGGAATTCGAAAAAAAAAAAATTCTGAAATTTTTGTGTGGTTTGTGTTTCAGGCTTTATCTTTCCGGCAGTCACCATAAGGTACAAATGACATGATACCCTAATTCTGCAGGTTAGTACAATCACAGGTTTTTTTTTTATTATTTTTAGCTTATATTTTAGTCATTTTGTATAATTAAACTTATTTTTTTAATTCGATCCTTATGTTGTCTTTTTCTGGAAGCCATAATTTTTTTTTCATGAATGGAGCTTGTTTTTTTCAGGACGAGGACTACCATAGTTTTCATTTGTTTAATTTCAAAGTACATAAGGGGGTGAATAAATAAAACCAGCAATGTTGTTTACCATCTTTGTGTCGTCCATTTTTCTTGTATTTGTCTTTTCTTAGCAACCAATAGAAATTGGGTAGCAGCTCAAATGATATCTCAGATGTGTTGTCTGTTCATTTGTGGACCCTCAAACTTGACCAAAGTTCATATCAGAAAAAACTGTGAAGAACACTAATAGGTCATGTACAACAAAAACACAAATGTCACTTCTGCCCAATTGGTTTCCATATGTGGAAACCAAGAAAGTGCATCTCCAAATAATACATGTGTGAACAGGTGCCAACTGCTATAACTACACGAAACACAAAAAAAGGCTACAGCAGCCTCTGTAAACCCCAAGATATATGCAAACATAGAAATGTATTACATTTAAAGTGCATTAATGCTATATAGAATATACAAGAAAAATGAAGGTATAAGGATTGCCGCTGGAGATGGTGAAGTGGCGAGCTAAAGTGGACCCACTGGACCACAAGGGGACCCTGGGCTTACCCTTTTGTGGGCAGGGCTTGACTAAGCGCCTACCACAAAGTGGTCGCCAGGTGCTAATCCCAGGGCAGGGACCGGGACTGTGGCAGCAAACCCCCTAGGGCAATGACGGACACAGGAACTGGCAGGCTGGGGAAGGTTCCATGGTTGGGATGGACAGTCACTGGTATGGCAAGGACCACTGGGTAGTTGAGGCTGGAGATACGGCTGGGGCAGACAGGCTCAGTCCCTCGTGTGGCGTAAGCTACCGGGAAAACGGAGGCTGGAGGCACGGCCGGACAGGCACAGTTTCTAGTGTGGCGTAAGCCACCGGGATAGCTGAGGCTGGAGACACGGTCAGACAGGCACAGTCTCTGGTGTGGTGTAAACCACCGGGATAGCTGAGGCTGGAGTTATGGCCGGACAGACACAGTCTCTGATGTGGCATAAGCCAGTGAAGTAGCCTGAGGGAAACAGTACACTGTGAGGAGCACAGCGGACAAGGAGACCTGACAACTAGCTGGCTAGGGCACAGGAACACTAGCTAATTAACCACGTTGATAAGGCACCTCCCTTAGTGGGAGATAGCCTTATGTACCCAGTGCTTCTCAGCGATAGGCTGAGAGGCACTTCCTACGAGTGAGGAGCTGGCCCTTTAAGAAAAGGGCAGCGGCGCGCGCGCCCCAGGAGCACTTATGGAGGACCTGCGCTGTGCGCACAGGGCCCGAGAGGGGGAAGCAGGCAGCGCACCTGTGGAGGAGTGAGAAGATGCCAGGACACATGTGTGAGCTGGCCGCTGCGGTGAGTGACTCGCGTCCCTGCAGGAGGAAGAGAGTGGGGAGCACAGGGTCACCGAGACACTTGTAAGAGATGGCACTGGCAGAGCGTGGCGCGTGTCTCTGCGGGAGGGAGAGAGCAAGGGAGCGCAGGGACACCAGCGCTACAGAAGGTTCTTTGCACAAAAATTGGCCAGTTCTTGTGTGCCCATCAAGGGTCCCAGCAAGGTAACCTTTCTTTGCTGGGACCCTATCCTACTGTAAAGCCTCTCCTGGACTAAAAGTCTACAAATATACAAATACAGTTAGGTCCAGAAATATTTCAACAGTGACACAATTTTCGCGAGTTGGGCTCTGCATGCCACCACATTGGATTTGAAATGAAATCTCTACAACAGAATTCAAGTGCAGATTGTAACGTTTAATTTGAAGGTTTGTACAAAAATATCTGATAGAAATTGTAGGAATTGTACACATTTCTTTACAAACACTCCACATTTTAGGAGGTCAAAAGTATTTGGACAAATAAACCAAACCCAAACAAAATATTTTTATTTTCAATATTTTGTTGCGAATCCTTTGGAGGCAATCACTGCCTTAAGTCTGGAACCCATGGACATCACCAAACGCTGGGTTTCCTCCTCCTTAATGCTTTGCCAGGCCTTTACAGCCGCAGCCTTCAGGTCTTGCTTGTTTGTGGGTCTTTCCGTCTTAAGTCTGGATTTGAGCAAGTGAAATGCATGCTCAATTGGGTTAAGATCTGGTGATTGACTTGGCCATTAGAGAATGTTCCACTTTTTTGCACTCATGAACTCCTGGGTAGCTTTGGCTGTATGCTTGGGGTCATTGTCCATCTGTACTATGAAGCGCCGTCCGATCAACTTTGCGGCATTTGGTTGAATCTGGGCTGAAAGTATATCCCGGTACACTTCAGAATTCATCCGGCTACTCTTGTCTGCTGTTATGTCATCAATAAACACAAGTGACCCAGTGGCATTGAAAGCCATGCATGCCCATGCCATCACGTTGCCTCCACCATGTTTTACAGAGGATGTGGTGTGCCTTGGATCATGTGCCGTTCCCTTTCTTCTCCAAACTTTTTTCTTCCCATCATTCTGGTACAGGTTGATCTTTGTCTCATCTGTCCATAGAATACTTTTCCAGAACTGAGCTGGCTTCATGAGGTGTTTTTCAGCAAATTTAACTCTGGCCTGTCTATTTTTGGAATTGATGAATGGTTTGCATCTAGATGTGAACCCTTTGTATTTACTTTCATGGAGTCTTCTCTTTACTGTTGACTTAGAGACAGATACACCTACTTCACTGAGAGTGTTCTGGACTTCAGTTGATGTTGTGAACGGGTTCTTCTTCACCAAAGAAAGTATGCGGCGATCATCCACCACTATTGTCATCCGTGGATGCCCAGGCCTTTTTGAGTTCCCAAGCTCACCAGTCAATTCCTTTTTTCTCAGAATGTACCCGACTGTTGATTTTGCTACTCCAAGCATGTCTGCTATCTCTCTGATGAATTTTTTCTTTTTTTTCAGCCTCAGGATGTTCTGCTTCACCTCAATTGAGAGTTCCTTAGACCGCATGTTGTCTGGTCACAGCAACAGCTTCCAAATGCAAAACCACACACCTGTAATCAACCCCAGACCTTTTAACTACTTCATTGATTACAGGATAATGAGGGAGACGCCTTCAGAGTTAATTGCAGCCCTTAGAGTCCCTTGTCCAATTACTTTTGGTCCCTTGAAAAAGAGGAGGCTATGCATTACAGAGCTATGATTCCTAAACCCTTTCTCCGATTTGGATGTGAAAACTCTCATATTGCAGCTGGGAGTGTGCACTTTCAGCCCATATTATATATATAATTGTATTCTGAACATGTTTTTGTAAACAGCTAAAATAACAAAACTTGTGTCACTGTCCAAATATTTCTGGACCTAACTGTATATGGGCAGGTAGGATCCAGCACTAAGCAAACCCACCCTGTGGCTGATGGGCGGATAGGACAGTCAGAATAGGAGGTTGTCTACACTATATACTGCAAAAACTTTCTATGTTTGCATGTCTTGGCGTTTACAGAGTGCTGCCTTATCCTTTTGTTTTGGTTTCCATATGTGGTGGCACTAAGATCATTATTAGGTTCCTACTGACTTTTCTTATTTTTTTACTTCAGAAAACCCAAGATCGTGTTCTCCACCCAAGTGCAAAAAATGTTAGGATCTACTAGGATGTGATTTATCGCAGCAAACTACCAAAGGAGAGGGGCCACCAATCCTTTCCCCGTCCCTCTGGATCAGAAACTCAAAGCGAGGGTTAGGGATCAGTGGCTTTGCCTTGCAGAAGCTTAGTGAGAGCCGGTCATGCTCACAACCTCCTCATGGGCTACCACCAAAGGGGAACTAGGAACTCAGTCTTGACCATCTCTCCTCCCATAGGAGAAAAGTCAGGAGGGCGTAGTTCTTGATGGTCACACTTTATTCCTAAGCTGGTCAGGAGGGATCCTATAAGGAAACAGTACCCCGAAAAGTTTTAGCAACAAACACATGTGGAAAGGACGATACACTGTGATAAACCAAAGTAAATAGTGAAGGTTTTTACAGTGTAACACTTTCCAGAACATTCACCAGGAGATGCAAAATTTCCTCCATCTTAGTCAAAAGGCCCAAAATAAGGGTGTGTGCTTGAAAAACTGAGAAAGAAGAAGCACGTGAAACTCAGTTGGGGTCCCACACCCAGTAACTTCAGATACGTCAAGGCTAACACTCTTGGAATACTGGAGCTTACAAACTTAACCCAATCTAATTGCTTTGATCTTGGGAGTCAGGGTCACCTAACCGTATGGCTAGGATGGCTAATGGACAACTAGACGATGGGAAGTATGTATCACAGAGGTGGGTATCCTCTGTGATATAAGCCCAGATACAAGCTCTAGTACACCTAGTACTAAGAGAGTTATTAGGGCGTCTTAGGGATTGGTTTTATGAGCATCTGGAGAAATAGGCGAGTCTGGCTACTCACATAGCCCACCCTTGGGAGTGGGAGTGGTAGATAATGTAAAATGGAGGTCAGTAGTCTTAGAATGTGTATATCTGTGGAGGTTGCTGCACCTCCAGTGGGACATCTGTGTCAAGGTAACATATTAAGGCAATCCCTCAGATAAACGGACTGTTTATATTCTATGTTTGAACCTTTGTGCCGAAAAAAGGCTTTATTTATGTTTTCCTGTGGAGCAGACTGAAAATAAATCAGCTGGACTTTTTAAATGAAATGGTTCCCGTGATACCTTACCAGCACTCAATTGAGTGAAAAATGTTACAGGCTATATAACCCACCTTGCGTCCGCCCTGAAGCTTCCGCCCACTGTTGATTTTTGCATCAATCTCCAGGAGCAGCTCCAGCTAGTAACTAACTAGTGATCATAACCTAAAGCCCGAAAAGTGATAAAGTCCATATTAACATTACAACCCATTGGCACCCCATGGTGATATCCTGTGTCATACACCTGCCTTCAGTGTATAAGTTTTCCCGGAGTGTTCCTTTAACGTACAGTTCGTTTTTTTCTGTGAAGGCTTTTCAATTGGTTTCCAGGACTCGTCTAGGGTGGTAGCCGGTGGTGTAGGAGGACCAACATTTCAATACCAATTTAGACATCTTGAATGCACATTACCATTACACCCAACACCTTTTTGAGGTCCGGTTTGCAGGACAGTCCCATAAAATTGGGACTGTTAGCATGTATAGGTGTGAGATTATGTACCGGACAGTGGGGGCTCTGTCCTGCTTCCTTTGTATAGCATATAGGGCACAAGCAGCGGGCTGTGATCTCTTGTATACGACTTCCTACGTCATGGTAGATCAGGATATAGACCGGAGCTATCAGTCATGTTGCACAACACATACCTACATACAGCTGCAAATATGATAGCAATTTCAAGATCTAGCTGAAGTATTTTCCTAGAAGTTGGTCTAGTCTGGTGACATGAAAGTCATTTCCAGGCACCTCGTCTTCTGCTGCAGGTTCACATATGACCTCCAGGGCAGGGGGCGGACATACCACTGGGGAATCCTGTGCAGCAGGGCCCCGTAGGTATGGAGGTTTCTCACCGGACTAGCAGCTTTCCACAAGCTATTAGGTTGCAGGTAAATGTGCTTTATGGTTAAAAATGATTATTCAATTGTAAGAGACCAAAGGGGATGTGATATGATGAGATGGAGGATAACATGGGGCCCACACGCTTTCTTACAAAGGGACCCCAAGCTGATGGTAACCTGCCTCTGCCCCAAGGTATTATATAAATGACCCGCCTGATAATACTGTTATGCTCACGTGTATTTCTACATGTACATATGTTGTGTGCAGTGCAAAAGTCAAGACGGTAATGTCACAGGCTAAATATAGTACTACTAGAAGGTGGCCCGATTCTAACTAACGTATCGGGTAGTCTAGAATGTGTATGTAGGTTAGCAGAGTGAATAATAAGGTAATTAATGGACTGGATGGGTTAGGTTTAATTTAGTACTCTTAGGGGGGCTTTACACGTTGCGACATCGCTTCCGAAATATCGTCGGGGTCACGTCGTTAGTGACGCACATCCAGCGCCGTTAACGACATCGCAACATATAAATTCTAGATGCGCCGATAAATGATCGCAAAAGCGTCGAAAATCGGTGATCTGTGTAGCGTCGTTCATTGTCATAATGTCGGGCCGACTGCAGGTACGATGTTGTTTGTCGCTCCTGCGGCAGCACACATCGCTGTATGTAAACCCGCAGCAGCGACAAACATCTCCTTACCTGCGTCCCGACGGCAATGCGGAAGGAAGGAGGTGGGCGGGATGTTACGTCCCGCTCATCTCCGCCCCTCCGCTTCTATTGGCTGGCCGATTAGTGATGTCGTGGTGACGTCGCTGTGACGCCGCACGCACTTCCCCCTTGAAGGAGGGATTGTTTGGCGGTCACAGCGACGTCGCCGAGCAGGTATGTGCGTGTGAAGCTGCCGTAGCGATAAGGTTTGCTACGGCAGCAATCACCACATATAGCATGTGCGACGGGGGCGGTTACTATTGCGCTCGGCATCGCTAGCCTATGCTAGCGATGTTGCAACGTGTAAAGTACCCCTTATAATTGTTTATTGATTTTAAAATGCTGGGCAGTTATTTCAATGGCAGTTAGTCAGGGCAGGAGGCAGGTAAACTACTCTTTGACACCGTCTGTTTCAACCATAACTATTATTCCTATCTCCATCATTCTATGTGCCTTTACAGTCCACTTTCACTGCCCTGTCCCCCCTCCATCCCCACTCATCCACATCAGTCCCTCTCTCCTCCCCTCTCCAATGTACAGCTCCCAGGCTCTTTTCACCTATTTAATAAATCTCAATCCCTCATGCTCCAGGGTCTTACACAAAAAGCCATGCCACAAGTTCAAAAACCATCTGATCTTTCTCCTTATACTCCTACTTCTTTCAGATGATATCTCTCCTAATCCCGGGCCACCCCATGCTAACTTTACCACCTCCCCCACCTCCCATAGAAACCCAGATAATCTTATTAACATTACTTGTACACCCTCACTTTCCTCTTTTAACTGTGCTCTCTGGAATCCACGGTCCATATGTAACAAGCTTCCTTACATCCACAATCTCTTTCTCAATAACTCTCTTAACCTTCTAGCCCTCACTGAAACCTGGATTCAGGATTCTTACACTACTTCCCCTGCCGCCATTTCTCATGGTGGTCTACACTTTTCCCATTCTCCAAGACCTGATAACAGACATGGTGGTGGAGTCGGTTTACTCCTGTCCCCACAATGCACTTTCCAGGTCATCCCCCCCAGCTCCATCACTCTCATTCCCACCCTTTGAGGTCCACACCATCAGGCTCTTCCATCCCCTCTCCCTCAGAGTGGCGGTCATATACCGTTCACCTGGCTCACCCACCCAGTTTCTTGACCACTTTTCAGCCTGGCTGCCGCACTTCATGTCCTCAGAACTACCAACCCTTATCCTAGGAGACTTCAACATCCTCATAAACAGCCCCTCCTCCCCATCTGCATCCCAGCTTCTATCTTTCACCACCTCCCTTGGCCTCTCACAGCTCTCATCCACTGAGACACAGGACGATGGTAACACCCTTGACCTGGTCTTTATTCGCCTCTGCTCAATCTCTGACTTTGACAACTCACCTCTTCCCCTCTCTGACTACAACATCCTCTCCTTCAAGCTCACAAGCCCTTGCCCACCCCAGCACACTCCCACCTTTCACACATTGAGAAACCCATACCTCCCAACCGTCCCGGATACAGCGGGACAGTCCCTCTTCTGAGCCTTTGATCCCGGGTCCCGCCCGTGAGGCTGTTTATCCCGGCTCCACCCACCCACTGTAGCCCCGCCTCGCTGTTTCTCCCTTCTACTATTCATTACAGAGCCGAGCGCGCACCTACTCCTGTGACTGCTGCTGAGGTATGAATCACCCCCTGCAGCAGAGCGACCCCCCTGCAGCAGAGCGACCCCCCCCTGCAGCAGAGCCCCCCCCCCTGCACCAGAGCCGACCCCCCCCAGTCCCGGAGCCTGCGTTTCTCTGCAGCTGTTCTCTGACTCCCCGTGTGCGGCTTCTCACTGCTGCAGATACGCGGGGAGTCAGGACGCTGAGGAGACCGTGCAATCAGCACTTATCTCTCCTGCAGATAGCACTGGCCAGTAATAACCTATGCAGAGTGACATCTGCAGGCTTCTATTAGCTTACCGATCAGTGGTCTCCTGCCTGTGGAGCAGAGCTGCTGGGTCCTAGCTTCCCAACAACTTCAGCTCTGCTTTATCCTGGCTGCCCTACCAGTTAAAGGGAACCTGTCAGCAGAAATTTCACAATAAAAGTAAAAGCTTCCCCTCTGCAGCTCCTGGGCTGCATTCTGGAAAGGTTCCTGTTGTTATTGTGCCCCCTTTGAGACCTACAAAAATACTTTATGAAGTCTTACCTTTTTGTATGCAAATGTGTTTTTATGGTCACGGGGGCGGGCTGTCTGGCGTCCGTTATTCCCCCTCCTGCCGCTTTACGCAGTCCCCCATTACTCATTTACATACACAAGGACACCTTCCTCATGTAACTGTCCTCCCGAAGTTTTGCGCATGTGAACGCTTTTTCAGGTGATTGCGCAGGCACGAGATTATGGGCGGCGCTGTGATTGTCATCAACAGCGTTAACCAAGTACCCGCCCATAATCTCGTGCCCGCACTTTTCCCTCTGACTCCACCGTTATGCGCAAGTGCTGGCCATATGAACCATGTTACCTATTACTGCTTGCACGAGATTATGGGCGGGTACTTGGATGACTTTGCTGATGACAATCACAGCGCCGCCCATAATCTCGCGCCCATGGTAATAGGTAACGTGGTTCATATGGCCAGTGCTTGCGCATAACGGTGGAGGCAGAGTGAGAAGCGCGGGCACGAGATTATGGGCAGGTACTTGGATGACGCTGCTGATGACAATCACAGCGCCGCCCATAATCTCGCGCCCATGGTAATAGGTAACGTGGTTCATATGGCCAGTGCTTGCGCATAACGGTGGAGGCAGAGTGAGAAGCGCGGGCACGAGATTATGGGCGGGTACTTGGATGACGCTGCTGATGACAATCACAGCGCCGCCCATAATCTCGCGCCCATGGTAATAGGTAACGTGGTTCATATGGCCAGTGCTTGCGCATAACGGTGGAGGCAGAGTGAGAAGCGCGGGCACGAGATTATGGGCGGGTACTTGGATGACGCTGCTGATGACAATCACAGCGCCGCCCATAATCTCGCGCCTGCGCAATCACCTCAAAAGCGTTCACACTTTGCACAGTGCTCACTCCCGCGAGAGTGGCACTGGGCATGCACAAAACTTCAGGAGGACAGTTACATGAGGAAGGCGTCCTCATGTATGGAAATGAGCAATGGGGGACGGCGTACAACGGCAGGAGGGGGAATAACGGACGCCAGGCAGCCCGCCCCCGTGACCATAAAAACAGATTTGCATACAAAAAGGTAAGACTTCATAAAGTATTATTTTAAGTCTCAAAGGGGGCACAATAGCAACAGGAACCTTTCCAGAAGCAGCCCAGGAGCTGCAGAGGGGAATCTTTTATTTTTTTTGCTAAATTTCTGGTGACAGTTTCCCTTTAAAGGGAACCTATCAGGTGCAATCTGCACTCAGAGCCAGGAGCAGTTCTGGGTGTATATTGCTAATCCCTCCCTAACTGTCCCTGTATACACTAGCATAGATAAAGGCATCTATAGAAAAAGTATTTTTAAAGAGCTTATATCTTATGCTAATTAGCGCGGGGACTAGTCCCAAGGGCGTTACTTCACTTGGCTAGTCGGCTCACATAGCGTGTTAGTACTCACACAGGGGCGTAATAACATGCTAACATGCTATGCGAGCCGACTAGCCAAGTGAAGTAACGCCCTTGTGACTAGTCCCCGCGCTCATTAGCATAAGATATAAGATCTTTAAAAATATTTGTTCTTGATCTCTTTATCTATGCTAGTGTATACAGGGACGGTTAGGCAGGGATTAGCAATATGTACCCAGAACTGCTCCTGGCTCTGAGTGCAGATTGCACCTGACAGGTTCACTTTAAAGGGAACCTGTCACCAGATTTGGGGCCTATAAGCTGCGGCCACCACCAGCAGGATCTTATGTACACATTCTAACATGCTGCATACCTCCCAACCGTCCCGGATACAGCGGGACTTTCACGCTTTACGTTGTTTGTCCCGTTGCCACGGGCGGGACGGCCGGCTCCCGGGCTCCGCCCACCCACTCTCTCTCCGCCTCCCTGCTTTTCCCTCCTACCATCCTAGTAGACGTGGCATAGAGAGGAGCGCTGCCTGTGCTGCTGCTGGTACAGTAAACTAATCTCCCCAGCGCTGATTTCCCTCCCTCCCCCCTCACCCCCGGCCGGAGCCTGTCTGTGCGGTCGGCCGGCCGCCTGTCTGTGCGGTCGGCCCGCCACCTGTCTGTGCGGGCGCCCCCCTGCCGCCTGTCTGTGCGGGCGCCCCCCGCCGCCTGTCTGTGCGGGCGGCCCGCCGCCTCATTCTGCGGGCGGCCGGCCGCCTCTCTCTGCGGGCGGCTGGCCGCCTCTCTGTGCGGGCGGCCCGCCGCCTGTCTGTGAAGGCGGCCGGCCGCCTGTCTGTGAAGGCGACCGGCCGCCTCACTGTGGCTGCCTGCGTGTCCGTGCTGGAGGCCCGCCGGCTGCCTGCGTGTCCGTGCTGGAGGCCCGCCGGCTGCCTGCGTGTCCGTGCTGGAGGCCCGCCGGCTGCCTGCGTGTCCGTGCTGGAGGCCCGCCGGCTGCCTGCGTGTTTGTGCTGAATGGGTGTGGATGGGGAGTGGATATGGGCGTGACTGTGAAATGGGTGTGGTTAGGGGGCGTGGCCTAAAAATTTGCCGCGGCGCGCTACGCGCGCCGCAAACTTTGTCCCTCTTTTCCTTCTTTAAAAGTTGGGAGGTATGAGAAACCTACAGGCCATTGACTCTTAAACACTTACAGACGCTCTACACTCAACACTTTCCCCTATCTCCTCACTTTCCTGTCCTGATCTGGCTGTAAAGCACTACAATGACACACTCAGGAGTACACTAGACCAAGTAGCGCCCCTCACCTTCAGAAAGACCAAATACAGAGTAAGGCTGCTTTCACACCTCCGGTTTCTGCAATGCGGCACAATCCGGCACTTTGCAGGAAAATCGCAACCGTTTTTTTTGCTGCCGGTTGCGTTTTTTCTGCATAGACTTTAATTAGTGCCGCATTGTACCGAATGGCCTTGCGTTCCATCCGGTTTTTGCCGCATGCGGCAGATTTAGCCGATGCGGCGGCCGGATGAAACGTTGCCTGGCACGTTTTTTTTCGTGCGGCAAAAAAACGCATTGCGCCGCATTCAGCCGATGCGGCACATTTTTCAATGCATGCCTACGGCGGCCGGATGCGGCGCGATGCGGCAAAAACCGCATTTGGCCGCCGCATGCGGTTTTTGCCACTGCGCATGCTCAGTAGCATGCCGCAAGCGGCAAAAAAACGGACTGGCTGCATGGGAAAAACTTATGCAAAGGATGCGGTGTTTTCACCGCATCCGTTGCATAGCTTGCACAGCCGGATTGAGCCGCACAGCTCAAGCCGGATGTGTGAAAGCAGCCTAAAACAGCCCTGGCTCACATCCCAAACTCTATTTCTTCAGAAATGCTCCAGGAGTGCCGAACGCCTATGGAGGAAAACCCGCAACCAGAAAATTTCATCCACTACAAGTTCATGTTAAAGACCTACAACTCTTCCCTTCACCTCGCCAAACAGACCTACTTCACCACCCTTATCTCCTCACTAGCCAACAATCCAAAAAAGCTCTTCGACACCTTTCACTCCCTCCTCAGTCTCAAAGTACAGACCCCAATCACAGACCTTTATGCTGATGACCTGGCCTTGTATTTCACAGAGAAAATAGAAAACATCCGCAGAGAGATCAGCTCCCAGCCACCAAGCGTTGTAAATCCCATCCCTTCCCTTATCCCATCCAGCTCACTTTCCACATTTGACCCAGTCACAGAGGAGGAAGTCTCCAGGCTCCTATCCTCTTCTCGTCCTACCACTTGCCCTACTGATCCCTTCCCATCACCTCTACTCCAGTCCCTCTCTCTGGTTGTCACTACTCACCTAACTAAAATCTTCAATCTCTCTCGTTCTTCTGGTATCTTCCCTTCCTCCCTCAAACACTCTATCATTACTCCATTATTAAAAAAAACCTTCTCTTGATCCGTCCTGCACAAGCAACTACAGACCAGTCTCCAATCTCCCCTTCCCTTCATCTCCAAACTCTTGGAGCGCCTGGTCTACTCTCGTCTCACCTGCTACCTCTCCACTCACTCTCTTCTAGATCCTTTACAGTCTGTCTTCCGCCCTTTACACTCAACAGAAACTGCCCTTGTCAAAGTGACCAATGACCTTTTGACAGCAAAATGTAACGGTGACCACTCTCTGCTTATCCTTCTTGACCTCTCTGCCGCTTTCGACACTGTTGACCACCATCTCCTTCTCTCTATGCTCCATTCTATCAGCCTAAAGGACACTGTTCTTTCCTGGTTCTCTTCCTATCTTTCTGGCCGTTCATTCAGTGTATCATATGCTGGCTCCACATCTTCTCCTCTTCCTCTCACTGTTGGGATCCCTCCAGGTTCAGTCCTTGGCCCTCTTCTTTTCTCCCTCTACACTGCCCCAATTGGAATGCCTATCAGCAGATTTAGCTTTCAGTACCATCTTTATGCTGATGACACACAGCTATACACCTCATCCCCTGAGCTCACCCCCGCTGTACTACAGAACACCAGTGACTGCCTGACTGCAGTTTGCAATATCATGTCTGCTCTCTATCTGAAACTTAGCCTTTCAAAAACTGAACTTCTTCTCTTTCCTCCATCCTCCAACCATCCTATACCTGACATCTCCCTCTCTGTGTGAGACACCACAATAACTCCTAGGCAGCAAGCCCGCTGTCTGGGTGTTATACTTGACACTGATCTCTCCCTCACCCCCCACATACAATCTCTTGCCCGCACCTGCCGCTTGCACCTCAAGAACATCTCTAGAATCCGCCCCTTTCTCACAATGGAAACGACAAAAACCCTCACTGTGGCCCTGATTCACTCTCGCCTTGACTACTCTAACTCTCTATTAATTGGTAATAAGGAGTTAATGGCAGCAGCCCATAGCTGCCACTAAGTCCTAGGTTAATCATGGCACCACTTTATTAAACCCCCAAAATACCCCTCCAGGTCCGACGTAATCCACAGAGGTCCAACAATGCTTTTAGCTCTGCTACATGAAGCTAACAGGAGCGGCAGTAGAACACGACCGCTCTCTATCAGCTCCACGCAGCAACTGAAGTGAGCCGCGCGATCAGCGGTGCCCTCATTCAGGTGACCCACGGATACAGCTCTTGGGTGACGGACTGCAACTGTGGCCGCGGGACACCTGAGTGACGGCACAGCTGATCGCGTGGCTCACAGTGGTCACTCAGGGGATTTGCGGTTACCTCTCTCTCTCCTCCTGACTGCAAATCTCCTTTTCCCGGCGAAACATAAAAAAAACATACAAAACGTTTTTTTACAGGAATCCGTTACTTTATGAGCACACTATTTGCAATGCATCTGTCATACAACGCACTGTGATGGATGACTCACAACGCAAGTGTGAAAGCAGCCGAATGGGTGCGGGGGCGGAGTGCGGGGTGGGTTGAGCCGAGCGGGCCCATGGCGCTAAGGACGTCAGTGCCGGGGACTGCGTGGCTGGGGACAGGTGACTATCTGTGTGTGTGTGTGTTCAGTGTATACATGCGGAGTTCGGGGGGGGGGGCAGATTTAGATTACAGCCTATAGTCTGCTGAAGGATCAGCAGGAAGATTGAAATGATAGTGTAGCGCCCCTGAGACACTCAGGGCACCTCAAGGATCTGCATCCTCTTGGGGATGCAGGACCTATCCCCTGGGACCTGGAGTATTAGTGCCGATACCACCAAAGCACAACCAAAATCCTAGTTCTCCACTCCACGCCGGGCATAGAGGGTTACCCATGTAAGGGCATGGTCGCCATAGAAAGGAACGAGTCCCTGGGATTAGCCAGCCTAATGGGAGGGGTCAGCAGTCAATAGAGAGTCTAGAGAGAGATAGCACACAGGAGAGGTGTGCGGACGTGCCTGAGCTGGGTCCGTGCAGCGGTGACCCGGGGGCACAGGAGAGAGGTCGCCAGGATGGGTACCGGGATACCGCTGGGACCGAAGCACGCACTGGGCACAGGGCCTTAGGTCAAATGTCAAGTTTCAAACAGTTTGATAAATACCTGCACGGTGAGGACATCTTCACGGACTTCATCGAACCAAATAATCCGGGGGCATCAGCAGTAAACTAGGATCAGGGTTCGGACACTTACTTCCCCGCAGGGTCTGCAATGCCCACCGTACGGAGGAGACTGTAACCCACAAGGGACAGTCGGGGTTCCCAAACGCTCCACGCAACAGGGACTCAATCTATAGAGAGTGTCGGGGATAGAGCAACCTGGGTCACTACATTGGCACTGATACTCCTGTGATCTGACCCGGAGAAAACACACGTATATTCACTCTACTGCGGGCCGGAAGCAGCAGCAGTGGGGAGTGGACAGGGCCGGAGACTAAAGATCAGAACCACGAACCGCAACGCCAGGGTCAGGTGAGTAGAAAGTTCCCGTTCTCCGTGTGTTATCACGGATACAATACGGAGAACACACGTGTGCCATAAACACGGCACACAGAGGGCAATACTCACCTTTGACACGTCCGTGAAAAACATGCGTGATTTTCACGGACGTGTGAAAGAGGCCTTAGACAGTGCAGAGTATACAGAGCAGAAGCACCACAGCGCCATACACTGTGTGGTGGCCATTCTCAGGTACTGCATCTCCAATCACATTCACTTGTACAGAGCTGTGCTGTACACTAATCTTCTGGTAGCCCCAGGACTAGCTAATAGTTGATCAGTGGCGAGTCAGATATTGATTATCTATGATTTCAATAGGCCATCAATATAAAAGCTGCTTTAAATGGGCCCTGGACTTTCAGAAAACTCCCTCCTTATTACTGACAACTACGGTAGGTATCTTGCTTCTGTGAGAATCACCAATAATGGTGAGAATAAGCTCACATTCACACATCCGTGTCTCTTCATCCATGTAAAACGGGCCATTCCTCTCTCGTGTGTCATCCCTTATGTCTTTATTCATTGCCTCTTAGCAATGGATCAGTGAAAAACGGATAGAAAACTGAAGCACAAAGGAGGTCTTGGGTTCTTTCAACCATTTTTAAATGCATCCCAATAGACTTTAAAGGGGTATTCCCATCTCGAAGATCCTATCCCTATATGTAGTAGGTGTAATAAGAAGAATATTAGCAAATTCCTCCAATTAAAAATGTAGTATAGTTCTCCTGATTCACTATGTCTCTTACCTCATATGCAGGGCATTGCAGGACTTTAGGTATCCATAGTTATGACCACTAGCAAGTAACTCACTAACTAAGGCCGGAGTCACACTTACGAGTGACTTGCGCGAGTCTCGCATTGCATCACCCAGCATGGCCCGTTGTTCTGTGGACAAAAGCGTCTCAGCTGCATAGAAATACATGCAGCTGACCCGCTCCTGTCAGGAGAGTGTGCGGCAGTGCCGGGTGATGCGATGCGAGACTCGCAACTGTGAGTCTGGCCTAACTATGCCTATATGTGTGGTCATATATGACGTGCCCCAGGGATTGGGGTACTCGGTCCCGGGCGTGTGTGACACTCAGGGGGATAGTCGTGGTTGTGGCCGGTGCCCGGTCCCTTGGGGAATCGGTCAGAAAATAATAAAATGGAACACACACACAGGTACTCAAGCAGCTTCGGCTCCTGCCAGCT
The DNA here is from genome assembly GCF_048569485.1 of Anomaloglossus baeobatrachus. Lineage (NCBI taxonomy): Eukaryota > Metazoa > Chordata > Amphibia > Anura > Aromobatidae > Anomaloglossus > Anomaloglossus baeobatrachus. The sequence goes on along the minus strand of NC_134356.1, from coordinate 617,026,970 downwards.
CTGGGGCTGCCGCACCAGCAGACCAACTGGCCTCTCTGGCCCCTCACTGCTCTTTGCTCCTCTCCTGCCCGCTCCTCTGGTCCACCCGACACCGGTGGCCAGGACGGACTCCAGCCCTCACATTTCCCGGACTGCGGGTCCCACAGAACTCTCCTTTCAACTTCTTGTTCTTCTCACACCTCACTTCTGACTCAAACTGAAACTACTTCCTGCCAGCTCCCATCTACCACACCACTGTACCTGATGGTGCTGGTGTGTTGTTAGTGGCTTTTACCGACACAGGAGTCCTTAGAATTCAGGATGGGTATCACACCTCCAGGAGATGCATTACACCGTGGCAACCTGGTGTCTCAGGGGCGCCACACTCCCCTTGGTAAAATCCAGCACGTCCGCGGGCTGCAAAGACAAATACACAAAGAGAAACCGCAATATATATATTTTTTTCAGAAACATTAACATTATTACGACCACATTCCCTTCCACCAGCCACAGTTTCTGAGGCCATGGTCCAGTGGGCCCTCTCCCGGAGTCCTTGATGATTTTTCCCTGTGGGGGAAAAAAGGGGAAAAATATGGTGGGCAGTCCTAGAGGAGCACATCACCGGTCTCCTTGGTGATGGTGGTGTGTCGCCCTGGGCAAGCCAGGGGACACAGGTCACACACCACCACACCCTACATCCCAGCTAGGAACACCACAGCTAACCAAAAATCCTTGTTTCCTTCCTCCAGAGGCTGATGATTCACACCAGGGGGTGGGCCAGGCGGTTGGCTCCGCCCACCGAGGAGGACACAGCTCTGGAGGCGGGAGAAACCAGGCAGTTTAGCCCAGTCAGGGCTCAAGTGCAGTGGAGTCCAGGAGGGACATGAAGGAGTAAACAAGTAGTGAAAGTAGAAAAGTGGTAAAGGAGGAAAGCAAGTGAGGTGACAGAAAAGAAAGAAAGCCTGAAGGGTCCAGCTGTGTGTAGGACAGGTCAGCAAGGTCAGCAACGGCGGTGACTGTCTGGAGGGGGACCGTTTGGAAGTTCCTGGAAGGACCCCGGAGGCTGTGTGCCCGGCGGTCTGGAGCAGTGTTCCGAAGGACAGTCAGCACCAAGGCAGGGGCCTCTCGGACCCCGGCAAGGCTAGGAGTCGCCATAATTTGCCGAATCCGTCAGTGACGGGGACGTAGATCCCCCAACAACCAAGTCCCGATTGAAGGCAACAGCCCAACCAGAGTAGAAGAGACACCGCCACCGCCAAGGCACCAGTTTCTTAGGGCCAGCGCCTGCGGGCAAAGAGTAGAGCTCCCCCGGTCCAGCTTGAAGCCGGGGAGCGGGTTACCGGTGGGGACCCATCGCAACCAACAAGTACACAAAGGTGCAAGGAAAAGGGACATCACCGTCACCTACTGGGAGAGCAAGTGCAGCCGTCCATGGGACCGTCTATCCAGCCGTTTGGTTTACCGTAAAAACTGTGTCAACGTCTCAGGCTGAGTGAGTACCACAGTGCCGCAAGGCACAGCGCTGCCCCCGCGTCCCTGCGCCCACCACGCCCTGCACCTCCCTCACCATCACCGGGCCCCGGGATCACCAACCCCTACCCACTGAGGGGCAACACAACACCTGGCTGCTCCGCTTCACCATCCCCGGGAGCCCCGTATAGAGCAGCGGTGGTGAAATCACCACAACCGTGGGTGGCGTCACGGACAATAAATACTTCCCACACCCAACAAACCCCTTTCACTCACGGGCGAGGAGTGCCGCTCGAGAAACTCCCGGGATCCGGCCCACCGCTCGAGCCACCACTGAGCAGCAGCCGCCGGACCCGAGCAGAAGGGGTGAGCGTAGTGTGCTGACACCCTCCTCCCCGCCCGCGACAATTGTCCCAGCCTGCTCCGCTGCAGACTCATCATGCTCCTTCCTGCTATCCCATGGGAATTATCAAAGTTCATACATTTCAAACTGGAACAACAAACCTGGTAGCCAGGTGTCAGCTACCACACATTTCAATACTTAATGCTGGAAACAGGGGAGGAAGCGGGGAATTATACTTCAGCTGCGACCTCTGCTGGCCGAACCTCCACATCCAGGCATACCAGTCCCGCTCCCCACTTTGGGGTCAGTCCGGAAACGCTCAGTCCCGGAGTATCATCTTCCGGGTCCGGGTGGTCCGCTGCCGGGTCCCCAGCAGCGAGTTGGGACACAGCCTGGTCACCGGCAACTTCTCGCTCTGTTGTCGGGTCTTCCGGTGCTGGTCCTGGGGTCATCAAGATTGGTTGCATGGCGGCCTGGTCCTTCGCGGCCGGATCGAGGGTCTGGGTAAGGGCCGACTGGGTTGGGAGCAATGGTGGGGCCAGGGAGGATGTTGAGCTTACCTCCCCTGCGTGCAGCGCCCTGGTCTCGTGGGCCCGCGTGGCCGCCACCGCCTGCATCATGCCCGCTCCTCGCTCCTTGATCTGCTGCAGCTGCTGTTGCCGTCTGTCTTGCTCTCCCCCTTGGTGTTTCTTCACCACTCTCGCGTGGCTGGAGCACTGTGGGACTTCCGGGTCAGGCGGCTGTGACACTTCTGTCCTCGGAGGCATCGTGGGCGGGGCCTCTGGTTTCGAGCCCTTGCAGCTTTCGCGCCCTTTTGCAGTTGTGGCGCAGCAATATTTACAGTCCAATATGGCGGCACTTTGCAAACTTTAAAATAAAACAGTCTATAAGGAACGCTTGTCACCCATTGTGGCGGGTCTAGTTTGAATCCTGCCGACTACGCCAAAAACTGACGCGCCCCAGGTCTTGGGGTACTCGATCCCGGGCGTGTGCGACACTCAGGGGGATAGTCGTGGTCGTGGCCGGTGCCCGGACCCTAGGGGAATGAAAATAAAAAGGGGATTTGTAGTGACTACGCCACTTTCGGTTTGCAGCCAGATTTGGAGGCCGCGGCTGCAGGGTCCTGCTGGAGCTGATGGAATATCCAGCTCTGATGACTTGGGCCCTGCGCAAGTAGGGCCACGCCCCGGCAGGTGATGATGGTGGTAGTAGTGTTCGGAGCTGGTGTTGCGGTACAGTGTGCCAGCAATAATTCAGTCCACACGCGTGCTGCGGTTGATGTCACTTTACTCACAGTAAAAAGGTGCAGCCGCCTGGTACTGTCTTCTACCAAGGTGGACTCCAGGGAATCCCTTCTTCTCAGACTCCCGTGCCGGTACCGTGTCAAATGAACCCTTCCTGTGCCTTCAGTTTCACCAGCGGTAAACAGACTGAACCTGGGCTGAGCTCAGTTACCAGTCCCAGGCTACACACAGGTACTCAAGCAGCTTCGGCTCCTGCCAGCTTTGGGGCTGCCGCGCCACCAGACCAACTGGCCTCTCACTACTCTTGTCCTCTATTCCTCTCTGCCTGCTCCAATGGTTCACCCGACACTGGTGGCCAGGCCAGACCCCAGTCCTCACATCGCCCAGACTGCGGGTCCCACAGAACTCCCCCTTGAACCTCTTGTTCTTCTCACACCTCACTCCTGACTCAAACTGAAACTACTTCCTGCCAGGTCCCATCTACCACACCACTGTTCCCTCCCCCTGCTGGGTCTCTTACCCCCCCTCCCTCCCCAGTTGGCTGCCTGATAGCTCACAGTGCCCAGCCCTGTCACCTGGTTCTAAGGGAGTCCCCCAACCTGGTTTTGGGTGTATGTGTGTACCTGATGGTGCTGGTGTGTTGTTAGTAGTGGCTTTTACCGACACAGGAGTCCTTAGAATTCAGGATGGGTATTACACCTCCAGGAGATGCATTACACCGTGGCAACCTGGTGTCTCAGGGGCGCCACATAACCATGGATATCTAAGGTCCTGCAATGCCCTGAACATGAGGTAAGCAACATAGTGAATCAGAGTAACTATACTACATTTCTAATTGGAGTTTTTTGCTAATACTATTATTACACCTACTACATATTGGGACATGATCTTGGAAATGGAAAAACCCGTTTAAGGCTGAGTTTGATCTAAACAGATTACTATAGGACCTGCTCTGAGTCTCATGGATTCGTTTTTGATTGAGTATGGGTCTATGAAACTCTATGGGTCTGAGCTGTATGTCTAAGAACCAGACAGCACATGGACGACTACAGTGGATGGAGACGCGGCACCACTAGCGTAGCACTGCATCACCTAGAATGGTCCCTTTGGCTGTTCAGAGACCTAGAATGGAGCCATGCCGCAGATATGGCACAACCAGAGAGCTTGGGGCATCTGTGAGAGGAAAACAGTGAATGGGAAATCAGTTTGTTGAGGGTCTCAGAGGTCAGACCCTCATGGATCATAAAGTGTTGGTGTATCCTAGTTAGATGGGAAGATATGGAAATCAATTGAAATCTTCAAGCGGTAGCTGGATAAACATATAGCTGGATTCCGTGGCGTAACTAGAGTTTGAGGGGCCCTGATGCAAAATTTAAACCTAGGCTCCACCATCCTGCATGTTGGTGAGATGTATGTATACATTTAGAGTTCTAAATCCTATAAAGACATACGAGTTGCCCTTCCCCCATTATGTAGTAATGTCCCCCATCCTGTTCTAATGTCCCCCATACTGGGCTCCTTCCTGGTAAATATGTCCTCCATCATGGTAAATGTCCCCCATCCTGGTATATATGGTCCCCCTCCTGGTATATACTGTCCCCCTCCTGGTATATATGTTCCTCTCCTGAGCGCCTCCTGGTATATAGTGTCCCACATCCTGGTATATATGGTCCCCTTCCTGGGCTCCTCCTGGTATATACTGTCCCCCTCCTGGTATATATGTTCCTCTCCTGAGCACCTCCTGGTATATACTGTCCCACATCCTGGTATATATTGTCCCCCTCCTGGGCTCCTCCTGATATATACAGTCCCCCTCCTGGTATATATGTTCCTCTCCTGAGCGCCTCCTGGTATATACTGTTCCCCACCTGATATATATTTTCCTCTTTTGGTACCCTCCTGGTACATACTGTCCCCCTTCTGGTATATATGTTCCTCTCCTGGGCCCCTCCTGGTATATATTGTCCCACTCCTGATATATATGTTCCTTTTCTGGGCCCCTCCTGGTATATACTATCCCCCTCCTGGTATATATGTTCCTCTCCTGGGACCCTCCTGGTATATCCTGTCCCCCTCCTGGTATATATTGTTCTCAACCTCCCCAATAGCACGTCGTCCCCCGGACACAGTTGCGATCTCTGCCACCACAATCATTCCGCCCCTGGCTGGATGATTTAGGAAAATCTGCACTCGCAGGGGGTTGGACCCGATGGCCCTTGAGGTCCCTTCCATCTCTACCATTCTATGATTCTATAAATATGCCGTTAATATTCCATTATTCTGGGTTTGGATTCTGCTTCCCTGTGACGATTCTTCTCACCTGCCAGTGTGTTTTTTACTGTCTGAGGACATTGAAGTGCCCCGGAGGGTGCCCACAAGAGCGTGCCAGCCCGGCCCGCGCTGTGTATATAGATCACTGTACGCACTGCTCATACATTTTCTATTTATTCAGCTGATTTAACAATGTATCAGAGGAGCGGTTGATATTTCCTCCTAGCCGGGAGTAGGTTTCTTCCCTTTGTGTCTGCCAGGTTGAGCAACGCTTGCTAAAAAAAAAAAATAATAAAAAAATTGCTTATTGTAAAAGGGGCACATGTTCCTCCCACATGGTGACACACACACAAACATCCCACCGCAGAGCCGCCCCCCCCCATAGGCCTGAGCAGCATAACAATAGGGGTAAAGGACGAAGCCGGAAAGTTTGGTTCAGGCGCAGGCGAAGAAGAAGAAGAATAGGAATTACAGGAGACGCAGCTAAGGGCGGGAGACGAAGCCGAGAGAGAATGAGGACAGGGGTAATCATTCTCTGCCCCCAGGCGCATAGATATGGTGGCTGGTGACAGTGACCAGTTACTGTGCTCATCCCGTCAGCGCACATCGCCCCCCGGCACAAATCTGTCAGTTTTCCCCGCAGGGCAGATCAGCACTAGACCTATTAGGATAAACAGCGTCTCTCAGTGACAGAATCAGAAAGCGCTCACCCATCATAACAAGGTGCATTTTATTCTATGATTTCTCCGTATGTTAGAGACGCCAAACCTCCCGCCATCTCTATTCTGAAGAGCTTACAATCTAATCAACTCAGGGTTAAATGATCTTATACCATAGGAATGTCCTATTGTTAGGTGTTTCATCAAAATGCATACAGCTGCACACTAAAAAGCCAACAATGTATAAGGAAACTCTGATATTGCATTACTGCTATAGGAATAGATGAAAAAAAGAGATGTTTGGTTTATGAATTGGCCAATGCATGTGAGCCCAGTCACCACGGCATGGTATATCTCTGCAAACCAGGAACCTAACTTGAAATGCCACTATCTGGGGTAAAAACATCCCTGTCTGGACAGTCAGACTAAAGGGCCATTTACACACTGCGACATCGCTAACGATATATCGTTGGGGTCACGGTGATTGTGACGTACATCCGGTGTCGTTAGCGACGTCGCAGCGTGTAACACGTATGAGCGACCCTAAACGATCGCAAAAATCGTTGGTATGTGAGACGTCATTCACTTACCAAAAATCGTTGCCTATTCAGTAGCGAGGTTGTTTGTCGTTCTCCTGCGGCTGCATTTATCGCTCCATGTGACACCGCAGGAACGAGGAACAACCTCATACCTGCGGCCACCCGCAATGAGGAAGGAAGGAAGTGGGCGGGATGTTTGTCCCACTCATCTCCGTCCCTCCGCTTCTATTGGACGGCTGCTGTGTGACGTCGCTGTGACGCCGCATGAACCACCCCCTTAGAAAGAAGGCGGTTCGCCGGCCACACCGACGTCGCAGGGAAGGTAAGTCTGTGTGACGGGGGTAAGCGATGTTGTGCGCTACGGGCAGCGATTTGCCCGTGACGCACAACCGACGGGCACGGGTATGCTCGCTAGCGTGTAAAGTACCCTTAACTATTGTTAGTTGTTGGCAATGTAGACAATTACTTAAAGGGATGTTCCATTTTGCCCTGACACGGCTTATTTACAGTATAATGAGAAGTTACATGACGACTCCATATACTCGGGGCAACGATTTCTCACAGTTTCCTACATTTCTGCTTGTTTTCGTTGAATGGGAGACTTGTTTTTTGACTGCCAGAAGCTAAAAAAAAAATCTGTCAAGTCCTGGTCATGTGACGGACGCACAGGTGCAGGGCTCGTCAGTATCAACATCCATTCTCTGTGTTATTACCTCCGTCACTCCAGATAGAGAAAACGGGAGGGAATTGCTATGTAGGCAACTCCCTAATATTACACTCAAAGGGTTTTCTTAGATTATACAAATTTAGTCCAAAGGTAGGAAATGTTATAAGAGAAAGAAATCGTTATTACTTACAAACTTCAACGTCCAAAGTGATGATGTCATGTTCACCAGTCACCCGACCGCTGCAGCCAATCACCAGCCTTAGGCTAGTTTCACACTTGCGCTATTTTGACGCAAACGGAATCCGTTACTAATGTAGTACAGTTCATTTATTTACAGTGGAAGCGCGTTACTATGGCGCGTGTGTGTGTCATGCAGTACCCGCTTGTGTCCACACGATGTCGCGCTTCCACTGTAAATAAATTAACTGTACTACATTAGTGACGGATTCCGTTTGTGTCAAAATAGCGCAAGTGTGAGTGGGCCCTTAAAGGGAACCTGTCACAGGAAAAAAAGCTATTAACCTGCAGATATGGAGCTGATCTGCAGGTTGAAGGGAATCTGTCAGCAGGTTTTTGCTAGGTAATCTGAAGACAATATGCTGCAAAGGTTAAAACATAGAAGTCAGGGGTGCCTGTCTTGTCAAGGTCCAATTGTTTATTTGCTATGTTTGTGACTTATCTTTGCTCGGACTACAATGTAACATGTACAGCAGTCTGGCACGTCCCCGCCTCTGATCGACACCGCACCATGTCACTCTCTATAGAAAGCTTGGTGTGGGTGGGGTTAGCGCTCTCAGCTCTGCTACATGACTAAATCTAAACATTCTGATTGGGTCAAAACGGCTGCACCCAGTAATCTAAGTGATACATCGTTTGATTCAGTATCTCTTTGCCTGGGAACATTCCAATTTCAGTCATGGAGGTGGCGCCGGCGCGGATTCACTCACCACTCTGTGTATGGAAAGCAACTGCTGTAATCGCTCCCTGCACTGATTGCCAGCTTCCTCTACTGCTGAGCAGCTGTCAGTCAGTGCAGGGAGGAGGGCAGTTATAGCTACTGTGGCGCCCCTGACCTGGTCAGGCACCACAGAGTATTGCACCCATGCGGGAGCAATGCTTCCAGGTAATCTCCAAAGGCCAGGATGAGGTGCACACACAAACATATAGTGACCAGGCCTCCCACATTACCAGAGGGGACCCTTGGGTAGCCACAAGGGGTTAACTTTCAATTCCCAGCTGGGGGTGTGTTCAGGGGCTGGTTGCTAGGAAGCAGGGCAGAGAGAGAGAGGAAGAGGAGAGTCTGGAGGAAGAAGTTGAAGTGTGAGGAAGCAGGGCAGAGGAGCTCTAGAGTGTGAGACAGGTCCTGAGGAGTGCAGTAGCTGAAAGCGGGGGAGAAAGGAGTACCGTGGGTCGGCCTGAAAATCATCCAGAGAGAAGGGTGGCTGAGTACGGAGATCCCGGTATCCGAGCACACAAGGGGAACTAGGTCCCCAGTACAGGCAGCAGATCATCCAGAGCTGCTTAACCTACAGGTGGGGGGGGTACTTCATGCCCTCACCACGACTACACAGAGCTTGAGCCAAGCAGCAATCACCAGGCCCATAAGGGGACAGGGCCAGAAGCCATCCCACCAAGGCCACGCTGCCGGCAGACGAGCCAGAGAGAGGGGAGCAGGGTGGTAACAGCTTCCCTGGAGGGGTCCTACCACGCTTCAAGCAAAGGATCCTCCTAAAACAGAAAGAGTGCAAGGAAGGCGAGTGGACAGCTACCCTCAGAACGGCCTCCTGGAATTCCTGGTTCAACCTGGTTATCACAGTGTCGCCCGGGCATCTCACCGTGACCTCCAAGCAGTGAGTAAACACGTTGAAAGACTTCTTGGACTGTGTTTGAGTCATTCTGCGACCTGTGGTCCCACACACATACACCGGGGCCTGGGGCTTGCCTCACTCTCAGGGGGCTAATATACTGACTGCACCCACCATCAGCCCCAGGCATCCCTTAATCTGCAGTGGCGGTCCCCGCTGACCGCAATACTGAGAGTGGCGTCACGACAATCCTGAAAGAAGGTTCCCTACCTGTGACCAGACTGTTCCATCCACGTGGAGTCCCTGAAGGTACTGCACCGACACATACTAGCGGGGCTTCACAACTTCTGGCGTCACGAACAGGATAAGGACTAGACCTGTTCAGACAGGTGACCGTTTGCCTCAGAGGTCCGACCGCAAAAATTGAACCGCCGCCATATTGCCATCTTCAAAAGCGCGCGCTGCAGCCCGCGCGAGGGAGAAGAGCACCGCCCACGAAGAGGTGTGGCCGCCCCAGAACCCCCACAATTCAGAGAGCGTTCTGATCCAGGAAGTGGAAAGGGGGCGCGGGGATTTCTGAAGAAAAATGGACGCTGCAGGAGGTAATGCCCCTGGTCAGGGCGACGCAGCCCAAGCGATGCCAGCCCCCGTCGCGCTGGACGCAGCAGCGCCTGGTGCCGGTGCCGCGGTCGCAGCTGCGCCGGCCGAAATCTCCCCCATAATGCCAGTTTCCTTGCTGTATGTCCCAGGAGCGCAATGGCTGCCCCAATACGCCGGTAAAATAGACACGCTGACCGGGTTTAAGAAGAAGATCAACACCCTGCTAGACATGCACGCGATGACTGGTAAGCAGAGGGCCGCTGTGGTGCTGGGACAATTGACTGAAGCAGCAGAATTGGAGGCTGAGTCCTGGACCAATGATGACCGGGGCTCTGTTGAGACCATCTTTGCCAAACTAGCAGCTGCTTTTGAACACCGCACAGAGGGAGAGCTGAGGACGGACTTCTATAACTGCCGTCAGAAGCCCCAAGATAGCATAAGAGCCTATGCCCTCAGGCTGCAGGCTGCACTACGGGCTCTCAAGCTGGTGGACCCTGTCAGTGATCAGGAAGGAAACCGGATGATGAAGGAACAATTCTTGCGGGGCCTGCGTTCTCCTGAGGATGGGAAGCAGATGAAGCTGTGGTCCCTGGAACACCCTGACGTGGACTTTGCCATTCTGAAAGACAGGGCAGTGAAAGCACTCCAACCTCCTGTGGACACAGACCCCGTCGCACCAGCATGGCCTGCCAGTTCCACGGCTGCAGGAGCGGAATCCTCCTCGCAGGCCCTGGTAACTGCAAAAGGACTCAACACGCCAGCAGAGACCATAAATACACTATCCTCCCAGGTGCAACAGCTCACTAAGGACGTCGCACAAATCCTGAAAGCAATGCAGTTGCCCTCAGAGACCAAAGTCCCTCATCGGATCCTGCTAGCTGACAACCCAGAGGACGTCCCTTGGATGCGGAGGAGAAGAGGTCCCCCAACCCGAGGCAGGAGCAGTGATCGCTATGACTCATCTGGACAACCCATCTGTCGTCGTTGCCAGGAGGCAGGACACTATGCAAGGGCCTGTCCTTTAAACGAGCCAAACCTGGGGCCGGGGGCCAGTCCTCAGGATTAAGAAGATCAGGCCCAAGTCGCTGCTGTGATCAGTACGTGGGTGGACGTCCTGTCCTGTCCATCGTCCTGGACGGGATCCCTACCCCGGCGTTATTGGACACCGGCTCTCAGGTCACCACGATCCCGTATGTCCTTTATCGGAGGTTTTGGTCGGACGACGATCTCCGACCACCGGACCCCTCCCTCACCATCTATGCTGCCAACGGACAACCTATAGACCAGATCGGGGTCAAAGAGGTAACCATAAAGGTGGGAAGGCAGGAAATGAAGGGACAAGGACTGATTGTTGTGGACACTGATATTAGAGAAAGGAACCCGCAAATGATTTTAGGCACTAATGTCATAGAAAATTGCCTAGAGGAAGTGTTGTTGTTGCTTCACCAGATTGTTGAAGGTGCTGAGGGCAGGTCGCAAAGAGCCTTGCAAAAGGAGATCCGAATCATTCTGAGGAAGCAACAGGTAAAACAGACTGGAGGTGAGATTGGTAGTGTACGGGTGATGGATGCAAACCCCATTGTGATACCCCCACGGAGTGAAATGATGATGTGGTGTAGAGCAGCGGTAGGTCTCAGAGGACAAGACTACCAGGCTGTACTAGAGCCCACTCATTCAGACCACTGGCCCACGATTCTGACAGCCAGGGGGGTAGTTGATGTACACAAGGGACGAGTGCCTGTACGAGTGTTGAACTGTGGGGAGGAGGAAGCCAGACTACCAAGGTACGCTACCATAGCCAAACTGTTTACATGCTCAGATGACGCCATAACACCTGTAGGTCCCCTGACACAAGCTGACTCAAAAGAGGGCGAGACCTCCCAAAAGCAGTTAGAGGATTGGTGCCAGAAACTACACGTGGGGACTGACTCTACACCCGACTACCAGAAACATGGGGTTTACAGGGTCGTGCAGGAATACGAGCAGGTCTTTAGTAAGAACCCACTAGACTTTGGTAGGATCAAAGGGGTGCAACATCACATACCCACAGGCAGTCATCCTCCCATTAAGGAAAGACATAGGCCTATTCCACCAGCCCATTACCAGCGCACAAAGGACATGCTGAAGGACATGAAGGAGGCAGGCGTCATAAGGGACAGTTGTAGCCCCTGGGCGGCTCCCCTGGTCCTGGTAAGAAAGAAGGATGGCACGATGAGGATGTGTGTGGATTACAGACGGATAAATCAGATAACACACAAGGATGCCTACCCTTTGCCAAGGATAGAGGAATCCCTCGCTGCCTTGAAAGCCTCTAACTACTTTTCTACCCTAGATCTTACTAGTGGCTACTGGCAAGTATCTGTAGCAGAAGAAGATCGGGAGAAGACGGCCTTCACCACCCCAATGGGCCTCTGTGAGTTCAACAGCATGCCATTTGGACTCTGCAATGCCCCCGGGACCTTCCAGAGGCTTATGGAATGCTGCCTAGGGCACCTCAACTTTGAAACCGTCCTGCTCTACCTGGATGATGTCATCGTGTACTCCAAGACCTACGAGGACCACCTGAAACACCTGGCTGAAGTCTTTGAAGCACTATCCCGATATGGAATGAAGCTGAAACCATCCAAGTGCCATTTACTGAAGCCAAAGGTCCAGTACCTAGGTCACGTGGTCAGTGCAGAAGGAGTAGCACCGGACCCAGAGAAGATCACAGTCATCCAGGAATGGCCCACACCTACTACCGTCCGGGAGGTACGTCAGTTCCTTGGCTTGGTAGGCTACTACAGAAGGTTCATCAAGGGCTACACGAAAATGGCAGCGCCTTTGCAAGAGCTCCTGGTAGGCCACCCAAAGAAGAAAGGAAAGATCTCCGGCCCGCCATTTCACTGGGGAGAAGCAGAAGAACACTCCTTCAGACAAATGAAAGGGGCCTTGACGGGTGAAGAGATCCTAGCCTACCCTGACTACGGTCTGCCATTCGTACTGTACACCGATGCCAGTAATGTGGGACTGGGAGCAGTGCTTTCACAGGTGCAGGGAGGCAAAGAGCGTGTGATTGCTTACGCCAGCAGGAAGCTCAGGCCTACTGAAAGAAACCCGGAGAATTATAGCTCATTCAAGCTAGAGTTCCTGGCCATGGTATGGGCTATCACAGAGCGGTTCAAGCACTACCTGGCAGCCACCAAATTCACTGTCTTCACGGACAACAAACCCCTGACCCACTTGGATACTGCTAAATTGGGTGCCATGGAGCAGCGTTGGGTAGCCCGACTGGCGAATTATGACTTTACTGTCAAGTATCGAGCTGGCCGCAAGAACGGCAACGCAGATGCTCTGTCCAGGATGCCTCACCTAGCAGACGAGGGTGAAGATGTAGATGATCTTGAAGAGATTGAGCTGCCAGCGTTCCATCGCCATGGAGCAAAACAGTGTCGGCAGTCGCGTGCCAACCGCCAAGAGGTGACCCTGAACCCACTACCTCACTACAACTGGAAGGAGACCCAGGAAAATGATCCAGCGGTAGGCTTGGTAAAGAAACTGATCAGCCAGCCGGGCGCCAGCCTTGACAAAGGAGCCCCACCTGAGGCACAGTACCTATGGAAGGAGAGGGGTCGATTATTCATCTATCAAGACAAACTTTACAGGAGCATCATTGACCCGAGGACGCATGAGAAGGTGTGGCAAGTGATTGTACCACAGAAGGATACGAGGATGGTGCTAGAAGCCTATCACAATGGTGCAGGCCACTTTGGTTGGAAGAAACTGGAGGCCCTACTTAAAGTAAGATTCTACTGGGTGGGTATGAGATCTGCCCTAGAGAAGTGGTGTCGAAACTGCGGGCCCTGCAATCTTAGAAGAAAAGACCAGCACAGCCAGAGAGCACCACTCCAGCCAATCCAAACTAAACGGCCCCTGGAGATCGTGGCCCTGGACCATGTAAAGTTGGCACCCAGCAGACAAGGCTACAACTACGCTCTCACTATGGTTGACCACTACTCCAGATTCCTGGTGGTAGTACCAGTCAAGGACTTGACAGGTCAAACTGCAGCCAAAGCTTTCCAGACACACTTCTGTCGACCACATGGCTATCCAGATCAAGTGCTCACTGACCAAGGACCAGCCTTTGAAGCTGAAGTGTTTAAGGAGTTTTGTCCCCTATACGGCTGCCAGAAGATCCGTACTACGCCTTACCATCCTCAGACCAATGGCATGTGTGAGAAGATGAACCACATCATTCTCGACCTTCTGAAGACGCTCCCACTAGAAGAACGAAGTCAGTGGCCGGAAAAACTGCCCGATCTAGTGGACATGTATAACAACATCCCTGTGAGTTCCACGAACTGCACACCGGCATACCTGATGAGGGCCAGACCAGGGAGATTGCCAGTAGATCTGGAAATGGGAGTTGAAACCCCTGAAGACCATCTACAAGGTGCTGATTGGGATTCCAACCGCCAAGCCCAATACAAGAAAGTACAAGAGTGTGTGGAGCGAAGCCTGACTCAGCAGCGTGAGAAACAAGAAAAAGCCTACAATCGAAAAGCACCTGCTGTTCCTTTGATGCCAGGAGATATAGTTCTCAAAAGAAAGAGAAGACGTCATAAACTTGACAATCACTGGGAAGAAGAACCCTATACTGTGTTACCATCGACGCTTAGCAGTGAAAAGATATGCCTTATCAGCAAAGATGGAGGAAAAACAACAGCTGTCGTTTCTAGAGATCGCCTAAAGAAATGTCCTGAACAACTAAGAATCCCTGAAGAAATTCCCAACCCTTTGCCAGTTCAAGAACCAAAAGAAAAGATGATCCATACTGTACTTGGAGATTTCCCAGCAAGTTGGCCTCAATACAATGGAGCAGTAGTTATTCCGGTTATTACATTCCCTCAATCTGGAGAAGTAAGAGACCCAGAAGAACCTGTTCAGAACCTGGAAGAGCCAAATGTAGCTGAAGCAGAAGACCATGCACTGGTATCAATACCTAGTACACCTATTATTCACATCGAGACACATACATCGGGTGGGAGGACACAACCTCAGACAGATGACAGTGTAGTACTGCGTAGATCAACCCGCAGCAACTTTGGTCAGCTCCCATTACGCTATAGAGAAAGTACAGTTTAGTTCAAAGTGACGGTATGAAATGTAATGTTTAACCTGTTTACAGTTAGGTAACGTTTAAGTGAAATGTGCCCACAAGGACTATTGTGAGACCTCCTTAAAATGTTAGACCACTGGTTATGAACTGGCTTTAACCACAAACTTTTGCATTGTAAAAAGTTACCTCCTTGGTATCAACCACTGAGTCTGCCTGTTGAGGGGCATGGCTCTGCACCAACAAGGGGGCACGCCTGTTTATGGGGCCTGCCCTCCAACACTCGGAAGCGGGTACGCCTGTTTATGGGGCCTACCTTACACCACTCTCCTCAGGAGAGGAAGATTGGAGGAAAGGTCTGGGGAATGTGATGGCCCAGCCCTGGTCACCAAAAGGACCGGCGACCTACCTCCTGGAGGTTTTTGGGTGGGGTTCGGACATGTGGGTGGTTGGTGGTGGAATGGTACCTGGCATGTTTAAATGTAAATAATTGCCCCTGTGAGGGAAAAGTTTGTATTTACCTTTTTCTCTTGTCTTTGCAGCCCGAGGACGTGCTGATGATAACTAAGGGGGAATGTGGCGCCCCTGACCTGGTCAGGCACCACAGAGTATTGCACCCATGCGGGAGCAATGCTTCCAGGTAATCTCCAAAGGCCAGGATGAGGTGCACACACAAACATATAGTGACCAGGCCTCCCACATTACCAGAGGGGACCCTTGGGTAGCCACAAGGGGTTAACTTTCAATTCCCAGCTGGGGGTGTGTTCAGGGGCTGGTTGCTAGGAAGCAGGGCAGAGAGAGAGAGGAAGAGGAGAGTCTGGAGGAAGAAGTTGAAGTGTGAGGAAGCAGGGCAGAGGAGCTCTAGAGTGTGAGACAGGTCCTGAGGAGTGCAGTAGCTGAAAGCGGGGGAGAAAGGAGTACCGTGGGTCGGCCTGAAAATCATCCAGAGAGAAGGGTGGCTGAGTACGGAGATCCCGGTATCCGAGCACACAAGGGGAACTAGGTCCCCAGTACAGGCAGCAGATCATCCAGAGCTGCTTAACCTACAGGTGGGGGGGGGTACTTCATGCCCTCACCACGACTACACAGAGCTTGAGCCAAGCAGCAATCACCAGGCCCATAAGGGGACAGGGCCAGAAGCCATCCCACCAAGGCCACGCTGCCGGCAGACGAGCCAGAGAGAGGGGAGCAGGGTGGTAACAGCTTCCCTGGAGGGGTCCTACCACGCTTCAAGCAAAGGATCCTCCTAAAACAGAAAGAGTGCAAGGAAGGCGAGTGGACAGCTACCCTCAGAACGGCCTCCTGGAATTCCTGGTTCAACCTGGTTATCACAGTGTCGCCCGGGCATCTCACCGTGACCTCCAAGCAGTGAGTAAACACGTTGAAAGACTTCTTGGACTGTGTTTGAGTCATTCTGCGACCTGTGGTCCCACACACATACACCGGGGCCTGGGGCTTGCCTCACTCTCAGGGGGCTAATATACTGACTGCACCCACCATCAGCCCCAGGCATCCCTTAATCTGCAGTGGCGGTCCCCGCTGACCGCAATACTGAGAGTGGCGTCACGACAATCCTGAAAGAAGGTTCCCTACCTGTGACCAGACTGTTCCATCCACGTGGAGTCCCTGAAGGTACTGCACCGACACATACTAGCGGGGCTTCACACTACCTCTCTCCAAACCCAGCGGTGACTGAACTCGTTATGGCACCGCACACATGACTGAAACTGGATCGCTGCTGGGAGGAATAAAGCTAATTTCTTCCTGTCAGCGGGGTTTAATGGGCCGGTTCAGAATGCTATTAACCTGCAGAATACCCTCATAGCTGCAGGTTAATAGCATTTTTCCACGTGACAAATTCCCTTTAAAGGGGTGATCCGACACCAAACATGAATTCCCTAAATGGTTATCAGTTTAATGTATTAATCTAAGCAGTTTGTTAATATACCGTTCCTTCTCTATTTCCGTCTTTTTTTACACTTTGGATGATATTTCATTGGCGAATGCCCAGTGCATTCTGGGATACCCAAATGTGACGTCATCAGGGGTCCGAGGCTGCGGCTACTGCTGCAGTCCCAGTGTAAGATGCAGGTGGATAGGCGACTATAATACTGATGATGGAGTAGAGTTCAACAAAGCTTTACTTAATGGAGATCAGGAAAATGGCAGTAAATGTAGGTAATGGAGGAAATAGCAAATGTAAAGTTAGACGCTCTTACACTGATGGGTCCTGAAGAAGGGGGGACAGGTCACAATGTGAGGAAGCAGTCCTGAATACCTGCAGTCACAGATGGAGGGCCCCGGTTCTTGCTTCAGTGGTATATGAGGGTGTGATGCTCTTCTCCTGTATATGGGGAAGGCCCTGGTGCTGGACTCCTGCTGCCCTGTGCGCAGCCTCTTTCTTTGTCACTCTGTCTGGCTGTCCTCTCCTAGGAGCACACACAGTCTGTCTCCAGCTCTCTGACACTGCTGTGGTGGCTGCTGTCTCCACCAGTTGCTTCTCCCCTTCTCTCTCTGTTCCCCACACACCTTCACCTGAGCATCTTACTAAATCTTCACGCACAAATTCTTGAAGGAAAGTTCCTCCTGGGTTCTTTACTAAGCACTACAGGGAGGTTATGGCTCCATCTAGTGGTCACTGCAGGTACATCTTTCTTGCATATTTTCCAGTAATTTGCAGCATAGCTCCCAACATTGAAGAACAGAAATTACGTGGCGTGCTAAACGTGGCAGTGAGGGACATTCAGTAGACTCCCGATACTGCAGGGTGCAGACCCAAATCCAGGACTGTCCCCTGTATCCAGTACGGTTACAACTAGAGATGAGCGCATCGACTCACGAGACTCCGGTCCAGTGTCCAACTTTAGGCTAGGTTCACATTTCCGTTGTTTTAAATCCGTCAGGTCCGTCAGCAAGGGATGAGTTGTTTTTTAGATGTCAACTGACGCAACGGATGTGTTTTTCACAGGAATCCTGTGAAAAAACGGATCCGTCACATCCGTTACATCCGTTTTTTGACGGATCAGTCATGATCCGTTTGTGTTTGGGAAAGCCCAGTGGGTGTGCCAAACATGTTGGGCATGCTCAGCAGAGCATGACGGAATCCAGCACCATAAACATACATTACAAGCGTGACGGATGGCGACGGATTCCTGCGCGGTGCGTTAATTTTGACGGCCCGAAAAACTTTACATTCTGCGTTGCACCCGCCCGGTGGACAGTCAAAAAACGACTGACCGCGACGCAGCGGATGCAACGCAAGGTCATCAGTCGCAATCCGCCACTAATACAAGTCTATGGGACACAACGGAATCCGCTAAACGGATTGCGTTGTTTACCATAGCCGCGGATTGTGACTGATACATTTTAACGGAAATGTGAACCTAGCCTTAGGGGTACTTTGCACGCTGCGACATTGCTAGCCGATTGTAGCGATTCCGAGCGCGATAGTCCCCACCCCCGTCGCAGCAGCGATATCTTGTGATTGCTGCCGTAGCGAACATTATCGCTACGGCAGCTTCACATGCACTCACCTGCCTTGCAACGTTGCTCTGGCCGGCGACCCGCCTCCTTCCTAAGGGGGCGGGTCGTGCGGCGTCACAGCGACATCACACGGCAGGCGGAAGCGGAGGGGCGGAGATGAGCGGGATTTAAACATCCCGCCCACCTCCTTCCTTCCACATAGCCGGCGTGAGCCGCGGTGACGCAGGTAAGCTGATGTTCCTTGCTCCTGCGGCTTCTCACACAGCGATGTGTGCTGCCGCAGGGGAACAAGGAACAACATTGTACCGTCGCTGCAGCGCAATTATGAAAATGTCGGACACTACACCGATGATACGTGTTACGTCCGGGTGGTGGAAACACTGGACCGTACACCGGGTTCCCCTGATGAGGCAGCCAGACTGGTCACCCCGCCAGAGGGCCTTGATGCACGGCAGCCGAAGCACTATTGGTAGCAAGACAGTCCGTATGAGAGCTGGAAAGTAGATGTCGCTGGGAACACAGAGTTCTAGACGGTAGTCCGGGTGACGAGGCTCGGGGTCCGAGGCCGGGTTGTAGGATCAGGCGGAATCCGGAACCAGCTGAGCGAGAGGACGGGTCACCAAACAGAGCCAGGGACTGGAGACTGGCGGAGCTGAAGAGGTGGTGGAACATCCACCAAAGTCACCGTCAGAAGTACTGGAGCGGACGTGGTCAGGACCGGCTGGCGTGGCAGGAAAGGCTCTGCGAGACAGACAGGGGTTAATACTGGACACAGCAATACGGGGACCTGAACTCCTTGCTTACTAAACACGTAGAACAGGCCCCGCCCACCAGGAAAGAGAATCCTAATATACCCTGTACCTGTCTATGCAATTTCCTGTTTCTAGGTGCTGGCCCTTTAAGAGAGGGTCAATGACCGCGCACGCGCCCTAATGCACATGCGCGAGGCCCGTGTGCCAGAAGCCAGTACAGGGAGCGGTGCAGAGGAAGCAGGAGTGCCCGGCTGTGAGTCCCGCGTCGCAGAGGGGCGCCGGGAGCGGGGGAGCAGGACACATGGAGGGTGCAGGCGAGGAAGAGGAAGCCGGGACCGGAGCGGTGAGCAGGGAACGCCGTCGGGAACCGGAGAGTGGGGCACGGGAACCGGGGAGCGTGCCACGGGGACCGGAGAGCGTGACAGTACCCCCTCCCCCACGCCCCCCTCCCCGCAACCGGGACAGAAAGGCACGTATCAGAGGGAGTGCCAACATTCTCCCGGGGCTCCCAGGACCTATCCTCGGGACCATAACCCGCCCAGTCCACTAGGAAGAATTGGCGACCTCGCACGGTCTTCATGGCCACGATATCCCTTACCGCATAGATGTCATCGTCAGCGATGGGAGGAGGAGAAGTACCGAGACCAGCGGAGAAGGGACCAAGGACAACAGGCTTGAGCAAGGAGACATGGAAGGAGTTGGGTATCCGCATCGTGGCCGGGAGCTGCAGCTTGTAGGAGACAGCATTAATCTTGCTGATGACTTTAAACGGCCCGATGTAACGAGGACCCAACTTGTACGATGGTAACTTCAGTCAGACATATTTGGATGCAAGCCAGACCAGATCACCTGGGGAGAAACACGGGGGATCCAGGCGCCTCTTGTCCGCATGTCTCTTCATCTGCAAGGAAGCACGCTCTAGGGAAGTCTTGACTGAGTTCCATATAGCTGAGAAGTCCCGGACCAGGGCATCTGCAGTGGGGACATCTGAAGCCGAGGATACTGGCAACGGGATAGAAGGCTGAAGTCCGTAAACGACCTGGAAGGGAGAGCTGGAGGTGGACTCGCTGATGTGCTGGTTATGGGAGAATTCAGCCCAAGGAAGGAGCGTGGACCAATCGTCGTGATGGATGTTGACGTAGTGGCGCAGGAAGGAGGTCAGGATCTGATTGACCCGTTCCACTTGGCCATTCGACTGAGGGTGGTAGGCCGAAGAAAAGTCCAAGGTTACTCCCAGATGTTTGCAGAGAGCCCTCCAGAAGCGCGAGGTAAACTGAGTTCCTCTGTCGGACACAATGTGTGTAGGAAAGCCATGCAATCGGAATATGTGTTGTATGAAGGAGTCAGCGAGCTCCTGGGCAGAGGGCAGCCCGGCCATGGGAACGAAGTGAGCCATCTTTGAGAAACGGTCCACCACAACCCATATGACCGTGTGTCCGGAGGACAAGGGTAAGTCCGTAATAAAGTTCATTGCAATGTGTTGCCACGGAACAGAAGGAATGGGCAGAGGCAGAAGACGTCCATATGGTAGGTGCTTGGGTGTCTTGTTCCGGGCACAAGATGGACAGGCTGAGACGAAGGTTGCGACGTCTTTACGGAGGGACGGCCACCAATAGTGATGGACAATCGTACTCCAAGTCTTCTTCTGACCAGCATGGCCGGCGATTTTTGAGGCATGACCCCAGTGTAGGACTCTTTGTTTGTCAGTATCTGAGACATAGGTTTTCCCAGGGGGTATCTGAGCCAGAGTGACAGGAGCCAGCGGAATAACTTTACTGGAGCTGATGATGGGCTGGAACGTCTCCTCCTCCTGCTCTACGGGCACGAAGGACCTAGACAAGGCGTCTGCCCGCACGTTCTTATCCGCGGGCCGAAAATGGAGTTGGAAATCAAATCGAGCAAAAAACAAGGACCAGCGGGCTTGTCGCGGGTTCAGTCTTTGGGCTGACCGTAGGTACTCCAGATTCTTGTGGTCCGTGTAGATGATCACAGGGTATACTGCTCCCTCCAGGAGGTAGCGCCATTCCTCCAAGGCCAGCTTGATGGCCAGTAGCTCTCGATCACCGATGGTGTAGTTGCGTTCGGGTGCCGAGAAGCTCTTGGAGAAGAATCCGCAAGTGACCATCTTCCCGGTGGAGGATTTCTGCATTAGCACTGCCCCGGCCCCTGAGGAGGAGGCATCCACCTCCAAGGTGAACTGTCGGTTCAATTCAGGGCGATGGAGAACCGGGGAAGAAGCAAACGCTTGTTTTAAAGAGCAGAACGCGGCATCGGCCGCAGGTGGCCAGTCCTTAGGATTAGCTCCCTTCTTAGTCAAGGCAGAGAGAGGCGCAGTCAGGGCAGAGAAGTGCGGGATGAATTGACGATAATAGTTTGCAAAGCCGAGGAAGCGTTGGATGGCCTTCAGCCCGGAAGGAGGAGGCCAGTTGAGGATGGAAGACACTTTCTCTGGGTCCATCTGCAGGCCAGTGTCAGAGATAACATAACCCAGGAAGGGAAGAGACGACTTTTCAAAAACGCACTTCTCATACTTGGCGTACAGGCGGTTCTCTCTAAACCTTTGGAGTACTAGCTGCACGTTCTCTCTGTGGGTCTGTAGGTCCGGAGAGAAGACCAGGATGTCGTCTAGATACACCACGACACAGACATAGAAGAGGTCTCTGAACACGTCGTTCACCAGTTCTTGAAAGACTGCCGGAGCATTACACAGACCAAAGGGCATGACACAATACTCGTAGTGCCCATCCCGAGTGTTGAATGCGGTCTTCCATTCGTCTCCAGAGCGAATGCGAACCCGGTTATAGGCCCCACGGAGATCCAACTTGGTGAATACACGAGCTCCTCGGAGCCGATCGAATAGTTCAGGGATGAGTGGCAAAGGGTATTTATTTTTCACGGTGATCTGGTTTAATCCCCGGTAGTCAATGCAGGGGCGCAGATCACCTTCCTTCTTCTTGACGAAGAAAAACCCTGCTCCAGCAGGGGACGAAGATCTCCGAATGAACCCCTTTGCCAGGCTCTCGGTGATATAGGCAGACATGGCCCGTGTTTCAGCAGGGGACAAGGGGTATATCCTTCCTCTAGGAGGCGTAGTTCCCGGCAGTACGTCTATGGCACAGTCGTAGGGACGATGAGGCGGTAGTATCTCGGACTCCTTTTTATCAAACACGTCCGTGAAGGACCAGTAGGCGGAAGGCAGTCCTGGTAGAGACTCTGGAACCGGAGGTCGTCGGATGGGCTGTATGGATTTCAGGCATCTCTTGTGACACGAGGAGCCCCATCGGGTAATTTCCCCTGTACTCCAGCTGACCGACGGTTCGTGTGCCCGTAACCATGGAAGTCCCAGCAGGATTTGATGAGACATGCGCGGAGGACGTAGAAGGTGATCTTCTCGGTGTGCAGGGCACCGATCCGTAATTCCATAGGCCTGGTGATCAACGAGACGGTGTCAGAGAGGGGTCTCCCATCTACAGAGGCGATCACCAGCGGTTTTTCTAGTGGGATAACAGGCACCTGGTACTTATCCACCGTAGCCTGCTGGATGAAGTTGCCTGCTGCTTCGGAATCGAGATACGCCTCTGCCATGAACCGGTTCTCTTCTGTAGTCACTTGAACAGTCCATGTAACGGAGTCTGAGAGAGTCCCAGCACCTAGGGTGGCCTCTCCTACCAAGCCTAGGCTTTGGAGTTTCCCGGCTTCTCGGGACAGGAGCGTAGCAGGTGTGTGCCATCTCCGCAGTAGAAGCAGAGACCCTTTGGTAGTCGTTCCGCTCTGCGTTGCTCAGACTGCCTCAGGCGGTCAATCTGCATGGGCTCGTGGGCAGAAGCGCCAGATGAGGCCGACTGGGGAGCGATGGACTTCAGTGGTGGGGAGGAGTGCCGTATCGGACGCCTCTCGCGGGACACCTCTTTGGATCGTTCCTGAAAGCGAAGATCCACTCGGGTCGCTAGAGCGATCAAGGCATCCAGGGTGGAAGGCACGTCACGACCAGCAAGCTCATCCTTAATACGGCCCGAGAGTCCCTCCCAGAAGGCGACGGTTAGGGCCTCATTGTTCCACCCTAATTCTGAGGGCAAGGTGCGGAAGCGGATAGCATATTGGCCCACCGTCAAAGTCCCCTGACGTAGCCTGAGGAGCGATGAGGCAGACGCGGAGGCACGTCCGGGCTCGTCAAAGGTAATACGAAAAGCCTGCAGGAACTCCTGGATGTTGGTGGTTACCGGATCCTCCTTCTCCCACAAGGGGTTCATCCAGGCCAGTGCCTCTCCCTCTAGATGGGACATCACGAACGCGACCTTGGCTTGGTCGGAGGCAAAAAGGTGCGGCAGCAGCTTGAAATGGAGGGAGCACTGATTTATGAATCCACTGCAGGTCTTGGGATCTCCGGCGTACCGGGGTGGTGAGGCCAAACGGAGTTTGGAAGTATCCGAGGAGGCTGCCACGGGAGCTGCGGACGTGGATTGAGTCGCCAGAGACGTGGCAGTCGCTTGCAGCGTATTCAGGTGGGTGTCCACGGATGTCATGAAGGCCAACATACGGGATTGGGTCTCACGTTGTCGTCCGAGTTCCTGCTGTAATCCAGCCAGCTGGGTTGCTAGTGCATCGGCGGGATCCATGGCCTGTTCTAGCTGTTACGTCCGGGTGGTGGAAACACTGGACCGTACATCGGGTTCCCCTGATGAGGCAGCCAGACTGGTCACCCCGCCAGAGGGCCTTGATGCACGGCAGCCGAAGCACTATTGGTAGCAAGACAGTCCGTATGAGAGCTGGAAAGTAGATGTCGCTGGGAACACAGAGTTCTAGACGGTAGTCCGGGTGACGAGGCTCAGGGTCCGAGGCCGGGTTGTAGGATCAGGCGGAATCCGGAACCGGCTGAGCGAGAGGACGGGTCACCAAACGGAGCCAGGGACTGGAGACTGGCGGAGCTGAAGAGGTGGTGGAACATCCGCCAAAGTCACCGTCAGAAGTACTGGAGCGGACGTGGTCAGGACCGGCTGGCGTGGCAGGACAGGCTCTGTGAGACAGACAGGGGTTAATACTGGACACACGTAGAACAGGCCCCGCCCACCAGGAAAGAGAATCCTAATATACCCTGTACCTGTCTATGCAATTTCCTGTTTCTAGGTGCTGGCCCTTTAAGAGAGGGTCAATGACCGCGCAAGCGCCCTAATGCGCATGCGCGAGGCCCGTGTGCCAGAAGCCAGTACAGGGAGCGGTGCAGAGGAAGCAGGAGTGCCCGGCTGTGAGTCCCGCGTCGCAGAGGGGCGCCGGGAGCGGGGAGCAGGACACATGGAGGGTGCAGGCGAGGAAGAGGAAGCCGGGACCGGAGCGGTGAGTAGGGAACGCCGTCGGGAACCGGAGAGTGGGGCACGGGAACCAGGGAGCGGGCCACGGGGACCGGAGAGCGTGACAATACGATTATGACGCTTTTGCGCTCGTTAATCGTATCATAAACGATTTACACACTACGATATCGACTGCGATGCCGGATGTGCATCACTTTCGATTTGACCCCACCGACATCGCAGCTGCGATATCGTAGTGTGCAAAGTACCCCTTAGTGGTACCCGGAAAGCTGCTAATCTCTTATCATCTAGCGACTCGGCGCTGCTTTTGATTATCCTGGCTGCAACATCATCTGTGCTTCCTGGTCATCTATAGTTGGGACTTGGGGATTTATTTTTTTATTCTTTTGTTCATAGTCGGAGCAGCCAGAACTTTCTCTTCATTATGTAGCTTCATTACTGACATGTTGCTCTTTTGTGTCTATAAGGCTCTGTGCCCACGTTGCGTATTTGCGTGCAGTTACGCTGCGTATTGCACCGCAGCGTAACTGCATGCGTCCTGCGTCTCCAGCACAATCTATGAAGATTATGCATAATCCATGTGCACGTTGCATTTTAGAACGCAGCGATTTGCATGCTGACAAATCGCTGCATTCTAAAAAGCAACATGTCACTTATTCCGTGCGCTGTGGATGCAGCTCCCGCTCTGTCTATGGTGGGGGCTGCATCAAGAGCGCATGAAATCGGCTTTTTCACTGCATTCATTATGCAGTGTTTCTGCAGCGATTTGAATCGCACATGTGCTGTTCAAATCGCTGCAGAAATTTCTGCAGGGACACAATGCAACGTGGGCACATAGCCTAAGAGGTACTTTGCACGCTGTGTCATCGCTAGCCGATTGTAGCGATGCCGAGTGCGATAGTCCCCGCCACCGGCGCAGATGCAATATCTTGTGATAGCTGCCGTAGCGAACATTATCGCTACGGCAGCTTCACACGGACTAAAGGGTGCTTTACACGAGACGATCTATCGTGCGATAGATCGTCGTGGTCACAGTTTTTGTGACGCACATCCGGCATCGCTTGCGACGTCAGCCTGTGTGACACCTCCTAGCGACGCAGTATCGCTCACAAATCGTGAGTCGTGTACTCGTCGCTAGGTTTCATAATATCGTTTATGAAACATGGCGCCGGTTGTTCATTGTTCCCGTGGCAGCACACGTCGCTCCGTGTGACACCCCGGGAAAGATGAACAGATCTTACCTGCTTCCCGTGGCTCCCGCCGGCTATGTGGAAGGAAGGAGGTGGGCGGGATGTTTACATCCCGCTCATCTCCGCCCCTCCGCTTCTTTTGGCCGGCCGCCGCGTGACGGCGCTGTGACGCCGAACATCCCTCCCACTCCAGGGAGTGGATGTTCGCCGCCTACAGCGAGGTCGCACGGGAGATAAGTACGTGTGAGGGGTGGTTTACGACTTGTGCGCCACGGGCAATCAATTGCCCGTGACGCACAAACGACGTGGGCGGTTACGATCGCTCGTGCAATCGCACGATCGGTCATCCCGTGTAAAGCAGGCTTTACCTGCCCTGCGACGTCGCTCTGGCCGGCGACCCGCCTCCTTCCTAAGGGGGCGGGTCGTGCAGCGTCACAGCGACGTCACACGGCAGGCGGCCAATAGAAGCGGAGGGGCGGAGATGACCGGGACGTAAACATCCCGCCCACCTTTTTCCTTCCTCATTGCAGACGGGACGCAGGTAAGGAGATGTTCCTCGCTCCTGCGGCTTCATACACAGCGATGTGTGCTGCCGCAGGAACGAGGAACAACATCGTACCTGTCACTGAAGCGAAATTATGGAAATGACCGACACTACACAGATCACCGATTTTCGACGCTTTTGCGATCGTTTATCGGTGCTTCTAGGCTTTACACGTTGCAACGTCGTTACCGGCGCCGGATGTGCGTCACTTTCGATTTGACCCCGACGAGATCGCAGTAGCGATGTCGCAACGTGCAAAGTACCCCTGTGAGGTAAAGCCTGGGATATGAAGAGGAATTATGACGAGAAGTCATAATTGCTCTCATCACTCCCTGGCAGTGCCCCCCTCCCTTCTTATTCTCAATGTGCAGCATCTGTGAAGGTGTCACATTCCACTTACACATCCATGGCCATGTCCTGTGATATGGAAATGAGATGATGTGAGGACAATGGATCCAGGATGACTCCCTGCCGTCACCCTGTAGCTGGGGCTGCTATCTCATTAGCAAGGCTATGGAAATAGCCAGACAGAACGACTCCAGTAAAAAATGGTTCATATCTCGCAAGCCATATTTCCGATAAATATGGCAACCATAAAAATGGTGTCTCCGCATGTGGACGATGCTGGCACACCCTTTTTATGGAAGTAGGACATTGGGAAACACACCAAACGTGATATCAGCCATATGGGAACTGGCAGACAGGTCATGAGTCCCCTCGTTCTGTAGCTAAATTCATAACTGTCACAATGAGAGCATTGGCGTCTGCCTACGACGCTCCCAGGCAAAGTTATAGCCAAAATCCCCTTTGCTGGATAATTCTGATCCATGCAGGGGGAGTGGCAGTGCTTCCCTGTGAGGTCACTAAGGTAGGAGGGGACCTGGATCTGCCCAGGTTGATAACCCTACTTCGGCCATTTTCCAGCGTTCTTCTGCTCGGGGGCCTGGTTGGGACAGACCTGTGAGAGAGTTCCTGGAAACCTGGTCTACAGCGCCCCCCTGTGGCCAGACGCACAAGGTAACTGATTGAATTGCATACCTGTTGTAAACCATGCTTTATCTGTAACTGTACTCTGACATAACTGTATATTCTGTAGATTCCCTATTGTATATATTGTAGTTTCTAGTGTGCTTTAGGCTGATTAAATTATATAATTAATCTTGGGCTGTTCTGTTATCTCGATCTTGAATCCCACCGCTGCCACCAATATGTCACAAACCACCGGGGGGGTCACTCAGAAATCCCCCGCGCTGGCTACCAGTACGTCACAATCGGGGGGTAGCAAGGGGGGGTCACCCCTCCTTTATACCTCCCGACCGACAGACAGAGCACGTGACGCGCTCTCTAGCGCCCCTCTTATAGTCAGGCCAATTATGGAATTGCCCGACAATAAGCAAGGAGGCCGCTATACTACTTATGCCGATTATTGAAGGGTCCCCGGTGAGAGTAGGGTATATATTCCCCCGACCTCCGCGGGCGGAATATATAAAATCTCCCCGAATCTCACTGGCCTCCCCACAATAATCCTTGGCACAACTCGCTGCCACCAACCGATTTACGGTAACTATTAGCCGAACACACAGACGTGGGATTCAAGATCGAGATAACAGAACAGCCCAAGATTAATTATATAATTTAATCAGCCTAAAGCACACTAGAAACTACAATATATACAATAGGGAATCTACAAAATATACAGTTATGTCAGAGTACAGTTACAGATAAAGCATGGTTTACAACAGGTATGCAATTCAATCAGTTACCTTGTGCGTCTGGCCACAGGGGGGCGCTGTAGACCAGGTTTCCAGGAACTCTCTCACAGGTCTGTCCCAACCAGGCCCCCGAGCAGAAGAACGCTGGAAAATGGCCGAAGTAGGGTTATCAACCTGGGCAGATCCAGGTCCCCTCCTACCTTAGTGACCTCACAGGGAAGCACTGCCACTCCCCCTGCATGGATCAGAATTATCCAGCAAAGGGGATTTTGGCTATAACTTTGCCTGGGAGCGTCGTAGGCAGACGCCAATGCTCTCATTGTGACAGTTATGAATTTAGCTACAGAACGAGGGGACTCATGACCTGTCTGCCAGTTCCCATATGGCGGATATCACGTTTGGTGTGTTTCCCAATGTCCTACTTCCATAAAAAGGGTGTGCCAGCATCGTCCACATGCGGAGACACCATTTTTATGGTTGCCATATTTATCGGAAATATGGCTTGCGAGATATGAACCATTTTTTACTGGAGTCGTTCTGTCTGGCTATTTCCATAGCCTTGCTAATGAGATAGCAGCCCCAGCTACAGGGTGACGGCAGGGAGTCATCCTGGATCCATTGTCCTCACATCATCTCATTTCCATATCACAGGACATGGCCATGGATGTGTAAGTGGAATGTGACACCTTCACAGATGCTGCACATTGAGAATAAGAAGGGAGGGGGGCACTGCCAGGGAGTGATGAGAGCAATTATGACTTCTCGTCATAATTCCTCTTCATATCCCAGGCTTTACCTCACAACCCCTAAGGCCGTGTTCACACATTTCATAAATCCTATGTTTTTTGTTTTCTGCAGGTGTCTGCACTAAACTACACAATAACAATATTCCCTTATTATTGCATTTTTTATTCCTTTTCACCTTATTTGATGTGTTTTTGGTGCAGATGTGAAGCCGCGTTTTAATGTGGTTTTTATAGTACAGAAAAGCTTTGATTCATCACTTAAGGTAACTGCAGTTTTTTTTACAGCATTTTTTTATAGGTTCCACATTGAAACCTCTAGAGCAGGGGTCCCCAACCTTTTATACCTTGAGAGCCACATTCAACTTTGAAAGTTGGTCGAGCGCCACATTGTAGAGATGAAGACGTAGTCAAAGCCAATTTAGCAGTAGAAAACAGGAAACAACAATTGGACATAAAGAATCTTCCCCATATTGATATCAGAGAGAAAAAGTGACCTCCAGACATAACACAATCCACTATACCAAGACCAATAATATCACATACAAGGGAGAAATATCACCACACCATTACCAGAATAGAGGCACATACAAGGGAGAAATACCGCGATACTATGACCAGATAACATTTTACCAACACATAGTGATCAAATACAAGCACATACAAGAGACTAATACCACCACACCATAATTAGACCGCGTAGTAACTGAATATTACCACATACAAGGGAGAAATATTGCAACACTATGACCAGGCCACATATCATATCCCCGATCATGGATATAGCCTGGTATATATGGCCCCATTCTGGTATATATAGCCCCATCATGGCCCCTTCCTGGTATATATGGCCCCTTCCTGGTATATATGGCCTAATCCTGGTATATATGGCCCCATCATGGCTCCATCCTGGTATATATGGCCCCATCATGGTATTTATTATTATTGTTTATTTATAGAGCACCATTGATTCCATGGTGCTGTACATGAGGGGCTTACATACAGAATACATATACACGTTACAATAGACAGACTAGCACAGAGGGAAGAGGGCCCTGCCCTTGCGGGCTTACATCCTAAAGGATTTTGGGGAGGAGACAGTAGGTGGGGTGTAGGTTGGGCGGCAGCTCCGCATGGTGGTGGGGCGGCAGCTCCGCACGGTGGTGGGGCGGCAGCTCCGCACGGTGGTGGGGCGGCAGCTCCGCACGGTGGTGGGGCGGCAGCTCCGCACGGTGGTGGGGCAGTGAGGTCATTGTAGATTATAGGCATTTCTGAACAGATGAGTTTTCAGGGTCCGTTTGAAGTTTGCAAGTGTAGTAGATAGTCTGACGTGTTGAGGCAGTGAGTTCCAGGAGACTGGGGATGCTCGGGAGAAGTCTTGGAGTCGGTTGCATGAGGAGCGAATGAGAGAGGAGGAGAGAAGGAGATCTTGGGAGGACCGGAGGTTACGTTTTGGAGTGTAGCGAGAGATTAGTTCAGAGATATATGGAGGAGACAGATTATGGATAGCTTTGTAGGTCAGGGTTAGTAGTTTGAATTGGATATGATAGAAGATTGGGAGCCAGTGGAGGGACTTGCAGAGAGGAGAAGCGGGGTGGTATTGAGGAGAGAGGTGGATCAGTCGGGCAGCAGAGTTAAGGATGGACTGGAGAGGGGCGAGTGTGTTAGCAGGGAGACCACAGAGGAGGATGTTGCAGTAGTCGATGCGGGAGATTATGAGGGCATGCACTAGCATTTTTGTAGATTGGGGATTGAGGAAAGGGCGGATTCTGGAGATATTTTTGAGTTGAAAACGGCAGGAGGTGGTGAGGGATTGGATGTGCGGTATGAAGGACAGGGCAGAGTCAAAGGTCACTCCGAGGCACCGAACTTTGGGTGCTGGGGAGAGCGTGATGTTATTAATTGTAATGGATAGATCAGGTGGAGAGTGCAGGGGAGATGGAGGAAAGATGATCAGTTCAGTTTTGGCCACATTGAGCTTTAGGAAGCGAGAGGAAAAGAAGGAAGATATAGCAGATAGGCACTCTGGGATTCTGGACAGCAGAGATGTGACATCTGGACCAGAGAGGTAGATCTGAGTGTCATCGGCATATAGGTGGTACTGAAAGCCATGGGACTTTATGAGTTGTCCCAGGCCAAATGTATAGATAGAAAAAAGTAAGGGTCCCAGGACAGAGCCTTGAGGGACACCAACAGAGAGAGAACGGGATGAAGAGGTTGTGTGGGAATGGGAGATACTAAAAGTGCGGTTGGAGAGGTATGAAGAGATCCAAGAGAGGGCGAGGTCTCTGACACCAAGGGAAGAGAGGATCTGTAGTAGCAGGGAGTGGTCAACAGTGTCAAAGGCTGAGAATAGGTCTAGAAGTAGGAGTACAGAGAAGTGGCTGTTAGCTTTGGCGGTAAGTAAGTCATTTGTGATTTTAGTCAGGGCAGTTTCAGTGGAATGATGTGGACGGAAGCCGGACTGTAGGTTGTCAAAGAGAGAGTTAGAGGAGAGGTGGGAGGAAACTTCAGCATGGACGTGCTGTTCCAGGAGTTTTGAGGCAAGTGGGAGTAGCGATATGGGTCGATAGCTGGTAGTAGAGGTTGGGTCGAGGGAAGGTTTCTTTAGGATAGGTGTGACTGTTGCATGCTTAAAGGCAGAAGGGAAGGTACCAGTTGTTAGAGATAGGTTGAAGAGATGGGATAAGGCTGGAATAAGGATAGTGGTGAGGTTGGGGAGGAGGTGGGATGGGATGGGGTCAAGTGCGCATGTAGTGAGGTGCGCTTTTGAGAGAAGATGTGCAAGCTCTCCTTCGGTGATGGTGGGGAGGAAGTTTATGGGGGAGGAGCAGTGGTCTGTTATATGAAGGGGTTGTGGTGGTTCAGCAGAAAAGACTTGTCTGGTTTGGTCGATCTTTTCTTTGAAATGTGTGGCAAATTCTTCTGCGGAGATGAGGGAGGTTGGAGGGGGCAGCGGTGGGCGAAGGAGGGAGGTAAAAGTATTAAATAGCTGTTTGGGGTTGTGTGTTAAAGAGGATATGAGGTTTCTGAAGTATTCCTGTTTAGCGGCGGTAAGGGCCAAGCGAAATGTGTGAATTGCATTTTTGAATGTGGTGAAGTCTTCCTGGGAGTGCGTTTTCTTCCAGCGCCGCTCTGCGGCTCTAGACACTTGCCGTAGTTTTTTAGTGAGGCTGTTGTGCCAGGGTTGTCTATTGATTCGTCTTGCTCTGCCGTTCACAAGAGGAGCGACTGAATCAATAGCTGATGTGAGAGTGGCGTTGTAGAAAATGGTGGCACTGTTTGTGTCGTGGAGTGAAGATATGGAGGACAGCGGTAGGATAGAGTCAGAAAGGGTGTGTATGTTGATGTGTGCAAGGTTTCTGCGGGGGTGTGATACGTGCTGGACAGGGGGGGCAGGTGAGGAGGACAGGGCTGAAAAGGTCAGCAGATGGTGGTCAGATAAGGGGAGAGGGGAGGTAGTGAGGTTAGATAGAGAGCAGAGACGGGTGAAGATAAGGTCTAGTGTGTGGCCATCTTTGTGGGTGGCAGAGGCGGACAACTGAGTTAGACCAAAAGATGAGGCGAGGGAGAGGAGTTTGGAGGCCGCTGACTGGCGGGTGTCAGTGGGGATGTTGAAGTCACCCATGATGATAGTGGGGATGTCAGCAGAGAGAAAGTGTAGAAGCCAGGCAGAGAACTGGTCGATAAAGGCAGTGGTTGGGCCCGGGGGTCTGTATATGACGGCCACTTGGAGGTTGGAGGGAGAATAGATGCGGACAGAGTGCACTTCAAAGGAAGGCAGGACAAGGGAGGGTAGAGGTGGCATTGGGGTGAAGCTGCAGTTGTTAGAAAGGAGGAGGCCCACTCCTCCACCCTGTCTATTGCCAGGGCGAGGAGTGTGGGTGAAGTGGAGGCCGCCGTAGCACAGCGCAGCAGGGGAGGCAGTGTTGGATGGTGTCAGCCATGTTTCGGTGAGGGCCAGAAAGGATAGATTGCTAGAGGTAAAGAGGTCGTGAATGAAGTGCAGTTTACTACAGACGGAACGGGCATTCCAGAGCGCTCCAGAGAGAGGGGGCTGCGGAGTGGCAGAGAGGGGAATGGATTTTATGTTGGAGATATATATGCTCCATCATGTCCCCATCCTGGTATATGTCCCAAGCATGTCCCGATCCTGATATATAGCCCTCCATGCTGGTATATAACCTGCCCATCCTCCTGGTATATAGCCTCCCCATCCTCCTGATGTATAGCTTCCCCGTCCTCCTGGTAGATAGCCTCCCTGTCCTCCTGGTAGATAGTCCCACCCCAGCACACAGTTAAAAAAATAAAATAAACGATTGTACTCACCTACCCTGTGCTCCACTGGAGTCCTCCTGCGACACTAGCAGGGCAACTGACCAACGTGCAAGAGTCGCCGCGCATGACATCAGTGTGATGCGCGGCCACTTACAGCACTGGCAGCATATTCTCTGCTCCCCATGCCCACAACTGTGTGCATAGGAAGCAAGGAATATTCATGGCCTTATTCGGCGGCCGGCACCTCACAATACAGGGACCCAACGGGTCTCTCTGCTCCGATGTATTTCAGCTGGATGCATGCCCTCGGACACACATCCATCTGAATCAGGGACTGAGGCAGGCCTGGGCCCGTTCGCAGTGGTAATGTCTTCGACCGCGATAGTTACTCCCCTGCCTACATGTCATCTTCGGCTCCTACTGGAGCACTTACCTGTGCCTGTGCGTCCTCCTGCTCTTCTCTGCAGCTCCAGCCCTGATGATGAGGGTATGTCGCGGTGCAGGGCTGAGCAGCGCTCCTCTGTCTCAGTCCTGTCGCCGCACTGTTCAAATGCGCCTGAAAGACGCACATACATTTGAATAGAGGCGCGGTCTCCAGGTCCTTGACACTGCACATGTGCAGGTCTGGGGACTCCCGCAGTGCAGCACTAGGACCTTAGGTGAGTTACATGACTGTGATGTCGCCAAAGGTCATTCTGCAATTGCGGAAGCTTCAGTGATCGTACAGAACTTGTACTATCGCTGAAGTTTATGACTTAAAGGCTGGGGGCCCCTCAGAGCGTGGGGGCCCTGAATCAGCTGCCCAGTCTGCCCACCAAGAAACGCTGGCCCTGAGAAACAGACGGTCCGCGGCCATGTACTGCTACATTTCCGGGGACCGATGGCGAGCCACATGGCAGGAGCAGGTGAGTCCCACGTGGCTCGCGAGCGACGGTTTGGGAACCCATGCTCTAAAGAAAAAAAGCAGCAAAACCGCAGAGGCATCTGTAGACGCACAGTGAGCGCAGTTCTCATGAAATTCCATCCACTTTTCTTTGGACAGTTAAACACAGCAGAGTTTTTGTGCAAAAAAAGCAGCAGAAAAAAATAGAGCATTTACGCTAGATGCAGGAGCGGAACGGGATTGCAACTGCGACTGGGCCCAGGGGTGCAGGGACCCGCCGGCCCCAGCCCCTGCTTCAGCTGGATGTGTGTGGCGCCCCTGAGGCTTCCGTCGCCACAGAGACATTGCACCCCAGTCAGAGGTGTGATGTCCCATCCTGGGTAAGGAAAGGGGTACATCCAGTTCACAGGTAAAACTGCACTACACCCATTGCTAGGCACACACTGGGACCAGGGACAGTGGCAGTAACCCTCCCATGCTGCATGCTGGGAGGGGTCGTAAGACCCATCCCTGCTCCCATAGGGTGGTAGCTTAGCAACCGGGGGGTGGGAAGAGCCAGCCGAGAGTAGAGCAGAGAGGAAGGTCAGAGTTTCAGTTTACCTCAGAGAGTGAGAGAGTGAGGAGACAGCATGTAGCTGTGAAAGAGAAAGGAGCTCTGTGAGTTCAGAGTGTCCGCAACAGAGAAAGAAAACAACAGAGAAGGAGAGAAACAGAGAGTAGAAGAAGAGCTCTAGTCAGGCAGGAGCTCAAGAAAGAAGAAAGTGACGCTTCCTGGTGAAGACCCTGGGACTCGGAGGGTCCAGGTGACACCAAGCAGGGAACGAAGGGATTCCAGGCCACAGATAGCTTCAGAGCTGGTGGCCAGTGAAGTCAGCTGAGAAAGGACACAATTAGAGGGGTGCACTGGCATTTACCCCCAGATCTACCCGGGATCGGCGGAGGTCTCTGACGGTGGTCCCAGCAGTCCAAAGGCTCCTGCAGGCCTAGACAAGAACTGTGAGTAAAGACCTTGAAACTGCACCCCTGGTGTTGCCTCAGTTATTTCTCTGCATAGACACTTCCAAGCACCAACAGTGTCCCCGGGGCACCGCTCCACCTGTGGGGAGCAGTACCACCATTGCTGCCATTCCATCACCCCGGAGGCCTCATACAGCAGCAGTGGCGGCTTAATAGCCGCATACCACAGGTGGCGTCACGAACACAAACGTTATTCACCCCAAGTCACCAGCCATAATTAACTGACACCCACCAGGACCACGGAGCCGGGCCCTGCCACCACTGACTACCCCCGGACTAGTCCGGCCCGGCACCGGGTGTCCCATAGCCCTGGGGTGGGCGAGTCATGTGCGTCCAAAGCTGCACATCCGGCAGAAATGCATCGCGTTACAGAGACCAATCGGGTCACTTTATTGTGATACACGCTGCCTGAAGCTTTCATCTGTGTCCCAGTGACTGAGGGCGGCGCATGGCAATAATGTCATGCATTGCAATAGCACTGACACTGATGATAGCTTCCAACCACTGTGCGCTGGCTACACAAGAGGACACTGCATGACGTGGGAGCCAGGGAGGCTGAGTACAATGTTGTTGTTTTTTGCATTAGACAGAATGGAGACATATGTACGAGGATTGGAACATATATACCAGGAGAGGGACAGTGTATACCAGGATGGGCCCAGTAGGGGGACAGCACATACCAGGAGGGGGACAGTAGATACCACGTGGGGGACAGTAGATACCAGGAGGGGCCCAGTATGGGAACATATATACTAGGATGGTGACATAGAGATCCAAGAGAAAGAAA
Source organism: Anomaloglossus baeobatrachus (assembly GCF_048569485.1). Classification (NCBI taxonomy): domain Eukaryota; kingdom Metazoa; phylum Chordata; class Amphibia; order Anura; family Aromobatidae; genus Anomaloglossus; species Anomaloglossus baeobatrachus. Next base: position 616,991,603 of record NC_134356.1, on the reverse strand, counting down.
TATCCAGCATCCAATTTCCTTAAAAATGATCTTCTCTCGGGTGGGGAGGAGAGTGTTGAGTAGAGGTAAGGGAGTGGGGGGGGGGCAGGGTTGCCAGACTTTAAAAAGTACCACAAGGCGTCTCTTCTGCTGAGACTAATGGATTGGCAATTTCATAGGAGCACTAAACAATGGGTGAGTCTGGAGCAGGTTTGCTCCGAAACGCCCCTGCAGTTCCTCCCGTGGATCACACCGCTGCGGAGGGGACGGATAAATGGAGAGGTGGAGTTTCTCAGGGCATCCCTGGGACGTTGAGTGCAGGCGGGGATCTCTCTCAAGGGGTCCTGGTCCACTCTCACCGCTTTTCTCTAACCCGGAGTTCCCCCCAGGGATGGGAGTCGAGCGTTTCTTATGTTGGAGGAGGGGTGAGGACACACGGATAGCCCAGACTTTGCACGGTTTGGAAGTACCCCCCTTTTCGGCCCTTTTGCTCCCAGAGGGTCGGCATCCAACGGCTTGGCTGGAATACCTTCAACTTAGGTCCTTCTTGAGGGTTGACAACAGACTTGGGCTTTTTGCGGCTCAGCCCACAAAATTTGAACAATTGTTTTTGCGGGAGGATTCTCCCGGGCATCTCTTGTCTCTGGTTTACTCCTTCCTGATTACAGAGGCAGACATGGGAGACCTTAAATATATCGAGAAGTGGAATAGAGATTTGGGGACTTTCATTCTTGAGGAGGACTGGAAAAAGTCCTTTATCCTCACTCATAAATTTTCCATCGCCTGTGCAGCACAGGAAAAAAATTATAAGATTCTGACCCGTTGGTACAGGTGCCCGGATACTCTACACGTAATATTTCCCGGGGTCTCAGATAGCTGCTGGAGGTGCGGAAGGGGAAGGGGGACAATGCTGCATATCTGGTGGGACTGCCCATTGATACAACCTTTCTGGAGGTCCGTGTTCAAAGCATACGCTGTGATTTGCGGAGAGCAGTTGGTGGGTTCCCCTCAGATGGCGCTGCTTTCAATTCTCCCGAGATCGCTTAAATCACAGAAAGCGGGCCTTCTGAGATACTGTCTTACGGTGGCACGCATGGTGATCCCGAGATACTGGAGATCGACTGGGGTGCCATCTTGCCATCTGTGAGGGAGTGGTATGCGGAGATGGCCATCATCCACAGGATGGAGTCCCTAACGGCAGAAACCAATGACTCAGTGGATAAATTTCTTAGGATCTGGACCCCCTGGACCCTGGCTCTTGATTCTCTACCATTTCAGAACCTTATTGTGGTAACGCTTGACGCGTGTTACGTTAGTCCAATGTAGCGGCCCAAGTACTGGGGAAGTAATCCCTACCATGCCGTCCCTCCCTCTCTTTCTGTTGCTCTTCTCTCCCCCTTTTTCTTCTCTTCTTTTTCTTATCTTTCCCCCTTGCTACTTGCCTTTCTCTCTGGTTCTCGTTAAATTTTCAAATTTTTTCCTTTTCTTTTTTGTTTTCGGCAGTAGCCTCACTTTGTTTGAGGTGTAGTTCTCATTTGGAAGGAGATTGTCTGTATTATAAAAGGTGGTTACATGTCATATGGGTGCCTTATGATAGTAAGAGAAGGGGCGTTAGTTAGGATGTGGCTTATACTCTTCTCTGTAAGTTGACATGAAGTAATCACGTATTTGAATCTTCTTTTTTTTTTCTTCCAGTAAATTCTCTTGTTTACTTTAATAAAGAAAGATTAAACATAAAAATGATCTTCTTCTTTATTGTAAAGATTAAAAAAATTCCATTTCCATGGGTAAAAAGCAATGCATTGTCAGCACAGGTACAAGTACGCGTTTCGGATGTTACACATCCTTAATCTGAAACATACTGCACTCGCAACGAGTGCAACAAGTACATAATCAAAACTTTTTCGTAGTATTAAAAAAAGCATTAAAAATGATGATTTACATCTGCACCAAACATGTATCAGATAAGGGGGGAAACGCATAAAAGAAAAGCGACAAACACGCAATAATGAGAGATTATTGTTATTACTTTGTGTGGGTGGACAACTTGAGAAAATATGCAGAAAAAATCAGTAGAAAACGCAGAGCTTGTGAACACGGCCTCAGAGTTACATTTCTATAACATTTTAAGGGATTTATTAGAGAAAAATCAATCACGTCATGCCATTTTTTTACACCTTTTTCCGATCCTCATAAATAATCTGCTTTCTGTTTTCTTCTGGTCGTTACGAGTACAGGGACACCAAATATGTCCATGTTGTCTGACGATTTGTGATGTAAGTATAGCAAATTCTCCTATCTTCATCATTGTGGGCTGTGGCTTAAAGCTAGAGCTCCTGCATCTGAACATGGAGGTTGTAAGTTTGTTTCTTGGGGAGTCCAGATCAGAGGAGAAGATGGTAGTTGTTTATTTAATTTATGTGGCTAAAGATTCCCTCCAAGGAGGATGACCTACAGAGATGGCGAAGAGAGTGAGAGGATGTCCGAACAAAAGCTTGATCTGCCTTTTGGGAGCTGTGATCTCTAGATATTACAGCACCTTTATCATGTGTTACACCCATCCTGAAATGAAGCGTCATTGTCGCGGGCGGCGGGGTGCTGCGCTCGCTAACGCTCGGGTCCGGCGCTGCTGCTGCTCGGTGGCTCGAGCGGTGGGCCGGATCCGGGGACTCGAGCGGCGCTCCTCGCCCGTGAGTGAAAGGGGTGGTTTGGTTTGGGGATTTGGTCCGTGATGCCACCCACGGGTTGTGGTGAAGGTGGGTACCACCGCTCCTGATGACGGGGATCCCGGGAGCGATGGTAGGGAGCAGCTGGGATGTTGTTTTCCCCCTCCGTGGGTAGGGGTTGGTGGTCCCGGGGCCCGGTGTTGTGACGGGGAGGCAGGGCTGGCGAGGTGTAGGGTCGCAGGGACAGCGCAGCGCGGTGCCGGATGGCACTGGTGTACTCACTCACCAACAGATGCACGCAAAGTCTCTGGTAAACCAAACGGCTGGATGGACGGGTCCCGCAGCCGGCTGCTGTGGCTTCTCCCAGACAGTTGGCGGTGGCTGCCTTTCCCTGCACCTTTGTGTATGTTCGGCTCCGATGGCTTCCCACCGGTAACCCGCTCCCCAGCGTATATATGCCGGAGGAGCCCTTTTGCCCGCAGGCTCTGGCCCTTGGAATTCTAGCTGTGGCGGTAGCTGTATTTCCTTTTGCTGGTCGGACGGTTGCCTTTTATCGGGTCTTGGCTGCTAGGAAACCCCTGGGGTTCCGGTCACTGACGGATTTGACCTTTGACGGCAGCTCCAAGCCTGGTTGGGGTCCGCAGGCCCTGCCTGTGTGTGCTGGCTTCACTTCGCTCCCCGGTTCGGTACCGGCGGACCACCGCCCGACCCCGGTCCTATGGTTCCGCGTTGATTCGCCTCTCCTGCAGACGGCCACCACCGTCTGCCAACCTTGCTCTTAGTGCCCGGGCCACACACCCGGACACGGTCAGTTTACTCCTCCACTTCTACTTCACTCCTCTCTCTTTCACTTCCCTAACTCATCTGATCTGACTTCCTTTTCCCGCCTCCAGGCCTGTGAACTCCTCAGTGGGTGGGGCCAACCGCCTGGCTCCGCCCCACCTGGTGTGGCCATCAGACCCTGGAGGGAGGCAACAAGGATTTTGTGTTTGGCTGTTGTGCCTGTCTCGGGGTGGGGGTGGGTGTGTTGTAGTACCTGTGACGACCTGGCTAGTGCAGGGCGCCACATCCTCAGTGACATCCGTTTCGGGGCCAGGCTACTGAGCATGCTCCGGTGTCAATATGAGGTCACTGCTCAATAGTCTTTAGAATGCTCTTCCTGCACGTCGTATTTTCTCCTTTTCAATGTGCACAGACAGTGTGCTCGTTTGTCATTTTTCTTTAGTCCTGGCGAGGGAACGCAATGTTAGAGAGCATATAACGTTGTGGCGCCCCTGAGTCGCCACGGGGTACTGCACCTCATTTAAGGTGCAGTATTCACCTCGGGTAAGGAGGGATTATTCGCCGGTGTTCCACATACACTTTACATATGTGACGCCCTGGCAAAACCAGGTTGTCACAGAGACTGCACAAATCCTTCTGGTGCAGGACTCCATCCTTCTTGGCATACCAGCACAACACCACACACAGGTAACACCAGGCACAAAAGCCTAGTCACCCCGCTTCCCCCCGGGACAATAAGGACACACCAGTGGGCGGGACCAGGTGGATGGAAAACGCCCACCTAGGGGTCCTGAGGTGTCAGGGGAGGGAACACATCAGTTGGTGGAGGAGAGTTGAGTCTGGAGGGAGGAAGTGAGAGGAGTGGAGTGGTAGTCAGGGGTTGGAGCCCCTGGACTACCGGACTACCCGCGCTGACTAGGTGGTAGACGGCAGAGCAGGGCCACAGGCGACGGAGATCCGGTCGTGGAAGACCTTGAGTGGACCGAGGCAGGGTTGTAGCCCGCCGGTGCTGATAGAGGGAATCCGGTCCGGAGGCCGTGCACAGTTGGGGTACCTGGACCCCAGGGCAAGGACTGCTTCAAGCACTTTACCAATTAGCCAGCAGGGGACAAGGTTCCAGATTTTGTCCCACGAGTAGCCCAGAGCGAAACGGAAGCCCAACGAGGGGGATAGGGTGTCCACCAGAACCCACAGAGATCCCACGGGTCAGATTTTGCGGGCAACGGCTCCCACCGTATACAAACAACAGGGGAGTGGATTTCTCCAATTTTATGACGGCTCCCACAGCAGTGCAGGATGACGGAGAAGCGGCGGGTCCCGCTCTGGTCGCAGGAGCAGTGGACCCTGTGGTCCCGGTGGTCACGCAAGTTATATCACCTTCCCCGTCTATGACAGCCGCTGCCGCTGAGACACTGACCACAGTACCGGCGGTGGGTCCCTTGACTACAGATAAAGGTGACCATCCCGCGGCCTCTGACCAGGACAGCCCAGTTGCTGAGGACTCGGAACCGGAGGAGCAAGAAGAAGGAGATTCAGGCTCCAGCACCCCAGAAGCTGCCTGGGTGCCGCAGTTTGGAGGAAAACGGCTACAGGATGTCCCTGTCCTCCTGGGTGATCCGTGAGTGGGAAATGTATGAGGTGGAGGCGGAGTCCACTTCAGAAGAAGAGCCCCCGGCCGCTGCTGTTGATGTGGTGGTGCCAGTATGTTGGCGCTGTGGTCTGTCCGGGCACTTTTCCACAGTGTGCACAGGATGCACCCGGCGTTAAAGTGATCGGAACCTGCAAGTTTTCAAGTTGTTTACAGACTGTTTACCCTTGTTGAACGTCCTCGTGTTCTGTGGAGGAGGCCATCTGGATCCCCAGGTGGAGGGTGGCAGGAGAGTTAAAAAGTTAAAGGAGCACCGTTCTTGTTCAACCTCTTCACCCTGCCTGTTAAAGATGAAGAGGCCATCAGGGTCCGGAGCAGCGTGCCACGTGGAGGTGGTACCAGTAGCCCTTGGTGGAGGAGGGTGCCGAACCAGTTAAAAGTGTGGGAAGGAAAGCTGCAACAGGAGGCTGCCCCGGCAGCGGAGTTAAAAATGTTTATGTCTGATGGACCACGGCCTCTGGACTGGTAGAGGCCACCCAAAAACGCTCTTGGGTCTCTGTATATACCCCCATCTACCTTCTTGTTATCCCATCACCAGAACTGCAACACCCGCTGGAGAGGACTGGTTGGAGGAAGGGCCTGCAGTAGAGTCGGCCGAGGCCCAGTCACCAGAAAAACCGGTGGCTAACCTCCAGGCCAGGGGGTTCCGGAACTTTGGGACCCTTTGGGGTTGTTTGGAGGGTAAGCAACTTATGCCCCGTCATCAAGGACACCAACAGGAACTCGGGGCGGTGTGACACCAGCGTTAGCGGTGGCACTGGGGGGGGGTTCAGGTGTTTTGGGTGGCGGGTTGAAGGGAGAAGGAGATGTTGTTTGCAACGTTCAAGAAAATGTGCCTCCCTATAAGGAAAGAAATGTTTAATGTGTTATGTTTTACTGTTTTTATATCCTATTAGATGCAGTTAAAATAAATACCGGTGCCGGACAGCCCGAGGACGGGCTGTGTTTTACCAAGGGGGAGTGTGACGCCCTGGCAAAACCAATTTGTCACAGAGACTGCACAAATCCTTCTGATGCAGGACTCCATCCTCCTTGGCATACCAACACAACACCACACACAGGTAACACCAGCCACAAAAGCCTATTAACCCCCCCGGGACAATAGGGACACACCAGTGGGCGGGACCAGGCAGATGGGAAACGACCACCTAGGGGTCCTGAGGTGTCAGGGGAGGGAACACGTCAGTTTGTGGAGGAGAGTTGAGTCTGGAGGGAGGAAGTGAGAGGAGTGGAGTGGTAGTCAGGGGTTGGAGCCTCTGGACTACCAGACTACTCACGCTGACTAGGTGGTAGACGGCAGAGCAGGGCCACAGGTAACCGAGATCCGGTAGCGGAAGACCTTGAGTGGACTGGGCAGGGTTGTAGCCCGACGGTGCCGACAGCGGGGATCCGGTCCGGATACCATGCACAGTCGGGGTACCTGGACCCCAGGGCAAGGACCGCTTCAATCACCTTACCAATTAGCCAGCAGGGGACAAGGTTCCAGATTTTGTCCCACGAGAAGCCCAGAGAGCGAAACGGAAGCCCAACGAGGGGGATAGGGTGTCCGCCAGAACCCACAGAGATCCCACGAATCAGATTTTGCGGGCAACGGCTCCCACCGTATACAAAACAGAGGGGAGCGGATTTCTCCCATTTTATAAGGGTTAAGTCAACACACAAGAAACTACAAGTGCAGGAGGAAGGGCCCCTGCCCTGTGAGCCCGTGTGCGGGACCAAGCACACCCCTCCAGAGGCTCCTGGCATTTGGCCTTGGTTTACCACATGGACTTTGTGGGATTTATTACCACAGTGAGTACACCGGTACCATCCGGTCCATTCCTAAAGACTGCTCCCTGCAACCCCGCACCATCCTCCGGGCCCCGAGACTACACCTTCCCTACCCGTGGAGGGGATTCCACCTTGCTGCCCTGCTCCATCAGCCCCGGGCGTCCCATACCAAGGCAGCGGCGGTGTCACCAACCATCACCACAACCCACGGGTGACAAACTCTTCCCCTGTAAATACCCCTTTCTTTTGTTGTTTTGGGGGCGACGGGCCACTGCTCGAGCCCCAGTTCCGGCTGCCACTCGAGCCCCAGCCACGATCCCGGATCCGAGCACCTCGGGTAGCCTTCCCTGACGTGGTCAGTCACCTCCTGCCCGCGACACATACAGCTTAGGAGCCTTCTCACTGGGGAGCTGGCCTAGGGTAGGCAGGGGGTTGGCCATCACGAAGCTTGTTACTTTCCAGTCACTAGGAGAACTGTGCCGCCCCTGCAGCGGTCGAACCGCTCGGATCCAGGGGTGATAATTACTCATGGTTCGATGGTCTCTGGACCCGGGGGCTAGGGGCCAAACTCAAATGAAGAAGGGGGTATTTACAGGGGAGATATAGTTCGTGACGCCACCCGTGGTGTACGGTAATTGGGAGTACTGCCGCTGCCGTTGGGAGTACCCGGGGTGATGGAGTGGGGCAGCAAGATGACGTTACCCTCCACGGGTAGGCAAAGGCCCCGGGACTCTGGATGGTGATACGGGGTGCAATGCAGGGGGAGCGCAGGCTCGCTGGTTGCAGGGGTAAATCAGGTACTCACTCAGCAATAAAGCAGACGCTGACAACAGGGTAAACCAAGTCTCTGGGTGCCGCTGCCCTCTTGGGGGAGCTCGTCCGGGTCCCGTCCCCTGCAGCACTGCCTGGTGGTCCGTGACCTGCCTCCTGGCACAGAATTTAGAGTGTCCTTTGTGGCCCGTCAGCTTGGAGCTTTCCGGGCCCCGCTCCCCACTATGGGTAAGTGAAAGAGCCTGCTCTCAGGAGCTCACGCTTGGGATTTCAGCGGGCCGCTTGTTTGGAAAGCCCTATCCCCCTCATTGCGCTAGTGCCCCAGATCTCTGAGCTTCGTGGGAACAGTCCATAAAGGCCCTGTCCTCCACAGGTTAATTTCCGGGTCGCCTGAAGCGTCTCCCCGATCTAGGGTCCGTGTACCCCGACGTGCCTTTGGTCCCGGACTGGTGATTAGGCTCAAGCTGCTGACCATCCTCCAAGACAGGTCTCAGGCACCTAGCCTCAATCCCCTGCGACTAGGGGTCCAACTCCACTAGGTCCAGACCACCGTCTGCGACCTAGTCAGCTTCTCCTCTGGGAGCTACAACTCCCAGCTTCCTCAGAGCTCCTCATAGCTCGAGGGCTACCACTCAACTAACTGACACCACCCACCTCCCTGCCTGACCCCTACATGGGCGTCCCTATTCCTGCTTAAGCAGCCCACTGGTGTGCCTGACAGGGTGTGGTGCAAGGTGTATCTAGGATTTGTGAATGCTGTTGGAGTCAGTACTGCAAAATGGAGGCCCAGAACCATGGGGGTTTGAATCCTGCACTGAAGCGAAAGAACGTGCAGTACCCTGTGATGACCTGAATAGTCCAGGGGCGTCACACAACCATCTGGGGGGCGGGTTCCACTTGGGGTATAGGTAGAAGCAACTCACACACACCTGGCAGTCAAGTCGGGACTTCAGTTCCGTCGACACGACAACACTTCTCCTTTTTCTTCTCACGGGGCCTGAGGCTTGGAGCGGGACGCTCAGCCCGGGCTCCCCCTCTCCTGAAGGGACACCCCTCGGATACGACACTTTCTAAACACCGGTGGCTTCCTCCAACTTATCCGAGGTCGACGGGGCCCAGCACGGCGGTGACCAGTGCCTCCTGGGCAATACAAGGACAGTGAGTAAAGACACCTGGAACCGCAGCAGCCAAGTCGGACTCTTATTACCGGCACCCCGTGTTTCGGCGCCAACAGCCACTGCCACTACTACTCCCCTCATCGTCCTCCCCGGGTCCCGCTCCACCTGTGGGGAGTGAAACCATTTTTCCTGCTATTAGCATCCGCCCCGGAGGACAGCAAAATCAGCGGCAGCTAATCCCTTGCCGCATACCGCAGGTGGCGTCACGACAATCATCCCACTACAACCCCCATCATCCCATCATGCCTTTTACTGTAAACCTCGGGGCCAAGAAGCAGGGCAGGGCGACTCATGACATCCCCAGACCTGACATCCGCGACCCGGCGACGAGTATTTAACCCCTACCCCGTGGGTGCTACAAAGTCAGTTCAGTATAGTTAAGGGTGCCACACACACCAGACGCATGTAGGGGCTACATGCTGATCGGTGCATTTTTTATGATGTTAGCACTATTTTAATGCACTTCAAAATAATAAAGCCTGGAATTTTTTATTCAGTCTTGAGCTGGATCAACCGCATATTCTTAAAAAGTGAAAAGTTGGCAACTATGGCTTGGGAGAGCGATGGGCTGCAGCGGTCAGGTGATCAATGGATGAGAAGTCATAACTATTGGTAATAGAGGAGACCACCATAGAGGTAGCACTAAAACGGTTCATTCATGAGGCAAAACAATTTTATTTTCTAAAATCCCACTTTAAAGAAAACCTGACCAGGATTTTACATTATCACCACTGAGCCCTTATATACAGCATTCCAGAATACTGTATATAAGAGCCCAGGACGCTGTGTATAACGTAAGAAAAACCTCCATAATACTCACCTAGGAGATGGTCCGGTCCGATGGTTGTTGCTGCTCTCGGTCCAGCACCTCCTCAATCTTGTGAGATCGCTGTCCTCATGCCCAGCCCTGTGTGGATGACGCATACTATGTCATCCACACATAGACCCCCATTATGCTCCTGCGCAGGCACACTTTCATCTGTCTGGCTGAGGGCAGATCAATGTACTGTAGTGCGCATGCATGGGAGTGTAAGGGGGTCAGGTCAGGTATTGCTATCTATTCCCGCCCCTGTCTGCCGTCCTGGCTTTCCTCCCCCTGTCGCCGTCTTAGACGTTAATTCCGGCGCAGGCAGACAGACTGGGGCAGGAATAGATAGCAAGACCCGACCCTCATATTCTCTTCCTGTTGCACCTGTCAATCAAATAGCAGTGCATTGCTGGAACTTTACTTGCACATATTTCTGAAATTAAACATACAATTTCTGAACAAAAGCTATGCTTACATTCAGCATGATAGCCCCAGTATAGCACTGGCTTTACTTCATATATGAAAAGTCTGCTGGTTGGCTCCCTTTAACTATATACCTAAAAATTAAGGGGCACTTTGCACACAACAACATCGCAAGCCTATGCTTGCGATGCCGAGCACGATAGTCCCCGCCCCCGTCGCAGCAGCGATATCTTGTGATAGCTGCCGTAGCGAACATTATCGCTACGGCAGCTTCACATAGACTCACCTGCCTTGCGATGTCGCTCTGGCCGGCAACCCGCCTCCTTATTAAGGGGGCGGGTCGTGCGGCGTCATAGCGACGTCACACGGCAGGCGGCCAATAGAAGCTGAGGGGCGGGTAGCCGGCGTGAGCTGCAGGACGCAGGTAGGAGATGTTCCTCGCTCCTGCGGCTTCACACACAGCGATGTGTGCTGCTGCAGGAGCAAGGAACAACATCGTACCTGTCGCAGTCGCGTAATTATGGAATTCCCAGACACTACACCGATCATACGATTACGACGATTTTGCGCTCGTTAATCGTATCATCTAGGATTTACACACTACGATGTCGAGTGCGACGAAGGAAGTGCGTCACTTTCGACATGACCCCTCCGACATCGCACCTGCGATATCGTAGTGTGCAAAGTGCCCCTAAGTCTCAGACGACCCCTTTAAGTTCAATGTATAACCAGTATGCAATAAGCTCCAACTAGTGGTATCATATTAGCAAAAAAGCAAAACCCTGACAGATCTAAAAAATATAATCAGAGCGTTAAACCTACTTGTCCCCATAACTCTTATTGTTCTCAGAATTCGGCAGCTACGTTCCAATAATACTGGTGAATTAGGGCAATATTATTTATGCAATTCCCTGATATATTCTTTAGAGATAGTGCTTTGCTTTAGATAGAAGCAGAAGTGTGCTGGACGGAGAACAAAGTATTTATTGTGCAGAAGAAAGCTGTACGGAGTCTGACCCCGCAGTACACATGTATGATCCGCTCATGTATGAGTGTCAGTCACAGCGCACTGAAGTGCCATTGTGCGGAGACAGCTCAGCTGCACCATTCATTATTTATGGGCGCATGTGTTCTTCATACTGTGCTTGGATGAGCCGAGTTTTTTTTGTCTTTTCTTCTATTTGTCTAGTAACATCAAAATGCCAGCAGTGGTGTTGTTTCTCCTTTTCTTTTACACTCCTGGTCACTAGACGCGATCTTCCAATTTCTAATTTGTGGTTTTCTTCTATTTTAAAGACAATTCCCAGTAGAATAAAATCACCAGTAACGTCCATCAGTTGTTTTACCTTTGCAGTTGTCGCGGGCGGAGGAGGGGACGCTGCGCTCTCCCACTGCTCGGGTCCGGCTGCCGCTGCTGCTGCGGCCGCTGCTGCTCGGTGGCTCGAGCGATGGGCCGGATCCCGGGGACTCGAGCGGCGCTCCTCGCCCGTGAGTGAAAAGGGGATTGGTTTTGGGGATTTATTGTCCGTGACGCCACCCACGGTTGTGGTGATTGTGTGGACACCATCGCTGCTCTGTATGGGGATCCCGGGAGCGGTGACAGGGAGCAGCTTTGTTGTTATTTCTCCCCTCCGTGGGTAGGGGGTTGGTTGTCCCGGGGCCCGGTGATAGGGTAGGGGTGGGTGGCAGGCCGGGTGCGGGGCCTGGTGAGATGCAGGGTCGCGGGGGCAGCGCTGTGCCGTACGGCACGGTGGTACTCACTCAGCCTGAGACGTTGACACAGTTCTCGGTAAAACACACGGCTGGAAAGACGGTTCCCACGGACGGCTGCTGTTGCTTTTCCCCGGTAGTTAACGGTGACTGTCTCTTTCCCTGCACCTTGTGTAATGTTGGTAGCGATGGATTCCCACCGGTAACCCGCTCCCCGACTTGGATATGGGCCGGAGGAGCCCCTCTTTGCCCGCAGGCGCTGGCCCTGAGAAACTGGTGCCTTGGCGGTGGCGGTGTCTCTCTCCTACGGTTGGACTGTTGCCTTCAATCGGGACTTAGCTGTTGGGAGACCCGGAGGTCCCCTTTACTGACGGATTTGGCAAATTCACGGCGACTCCTAGCCTTGCCGGGATCCGAAAAGCCCCTGCCAATGGTGCTGGCTTCTCTTCGTATACCGGTCCGGTACCGCCGGGCCACCACCCGTCCACGGTCCTTTCGGCAACCTCCGATCAGCCTCCACTGCAGACGGTCACCGCCGTCTGCTAACCTTGCTGTCTCAGTCCGGGGCACACACCCGGACCAACTTCAGGCTTTCAAACTGTCACTTTCTCCTTCACTTCAACTCCTCTCACTTGCTCCTCTACCACTTCACTCTAACTTCAACTTCAGCTCCAACTCATCTGCCTGGTTTTCCCGCCTCCAGGACTGTGAACTCCTCGGTGGGGGGAGCCAACCGCCTGGCCCACCCCCTGGTGTGGACATCAGCCCCTGGAGGAAGGCAACAAGGGTTTCTGGTTTAGCTTTGGTGTACCTATCCGGGGTGTAGGGTGTGGTGGTGTCATTACCTGTGACCCCTGGCTTGCCCAGGGCGTCACATTCCCCCTTAGCAAAATGCAGACCGTCCGCGGGCTGCCCGTCCAACACCGGTTTTATTTTTCTGAAAAAAGATAAAAACATAATACAAATAAAATAACATCATCCCACAACGGGAGGCACTTTTCTTAAACGTTACGGTTTTAACGGTTACGGCTGCCGCTCTCTCCCACCCAAGTAACCTGGCCCTGATGCTGCACCTAAGAAACAGGCAGCACCCCTTGACCCCAGTCCTGAACCAAGTCACCCGAGCGGGATCTGTCCTTCCCCTCCAGAGGGTAGCCACCGGTTCCGGTGGTGGCTGGGCCCCTGCCTGCTCCACTGCGGGCCCTCCCTCCAATCTGCCTCTCTGGAGGCGGTAACGGTAAGCTGCAACAAAACATTATTTACAAGCCACTACTTTGTGGTTGCCCTGCAAGTTCACGGGCTTGTCCGTAAGGAGTCCCTTACGCAACTTTTCAATTGGTCCCCACGGGGACAACGGTGCCGGCAACGGCCGGTTTCAAATCACGGTTGCAGACAATCAGATGAGACTTCGGTGGTCATTTTCATCTTTCTCATATCTTTCAGAACTTTCAAAACTTTAAAACACACATATTCTTTCCCCCCTTTTAAAGAACGGTTTCCCTGTACCTAAGTGGGGGTCTACCTAGGTTGGGGCGGGTGGACCTCCGGGGTCCAGTATCAGTGGTGACAGGCAGCGGGGAAGAGGGAACAATCAGTCTCTCTTCCCTGTTATCGTGTGGGGCAGGTGGAGGCATAGGGGAGCTGGGCACAGGTTCATCCCTAGGCACTGGCACTGGTTCTGGCTCACGGTTGACCGCCTCCATCATTTCTTCATCCACGGGTTGTGGGAATAGTATCACTGGAAGAATCACCGCGCCGTTCTGTATAGGCCAATCCGCTGGGAAGTCACCCATCACGGTGTGGATTACCTCTTCTGCCTTCTCTGCTAGTGGAGGAACCGGTACTTCAGCCGTTGCCCTCAATGCTGGTGGGCACCTTTTCAGATGGTCCCGGGAAACCGTGGCCAAAGTGCCCCCTTGGTCACGACTGATCTGGTAGGCCTTCCAATCTTCCCATCCTGCGGGCTGTATGACGTATGATGTTTGTTCCCATTGATCATCCAGCTTGTGGGTTATCCTCTTCCGCTTCAGCACCACATCTCCAGGCTGGAAAGGGCTAGCGGACGCCTTTTGGTTAAAGCGCCGCTCCTGTTGTTCCCGACTCCGACTTAAGTTCTTCTCCACATATTCCTGAATCTGTCGGTACTGAACCCTCCGCCGGGTGTCCCATTCAGCCGTCGAGGGGAGTGTTTCTGGGGCTTCCAGTCCCATTTCTAGGTCCACCGGCAGTCGGTCGGGGCGAGCCCTCATCAGATATGCTGGGGTGCACTTCGTTGAGCTGGACGGGATATTGTTGTACATGTCGACCAAGTCAGGCAGCTTCTCCGGCCACAGGTTCCGCTCTTCTAGCGGCAACGTGTTGAGGAGGCCAAGGACCAAATGGTTCATCTTCTCACACATACCGTTGGTTTGGGCATGGTAAGGCGTGGTCCGGATCTTCTTGCAGCCGTACAGCTGACAGAACTCATGGAACACCTCCGCTTCAAAGGCTGGGCCTTGGTCAGTAAGCACTCAGGGTATCCATGTGGTCGACAGAAGTAAGCTTGGAACGCTCTAGCGGCGGTACGGCCGGTTAGGTCTTTGACCGGGACAACCACCATGAACCTTGAGTAATGATCGACTATGGTAAGAGCGTAAGTGTACCCACTTCGGCTGGGGGTGAGCTTTACATGGTCCAAGGCGATCAGCTCCAGCGGCTGATGTGTAATGATCGGGTGTAGGGGCGCCTTCTGGCTAGCTTCGACCTTCCTCCTCAGCGTGCAAGGACCGCACTCTCGACACCAGGCCTCCACAGACTCCCGCATCCCACTCCAATAGAACCGCTCTCTCAACAGCATCTCCAGCCTCTTCCATCCGAAGTGTCCAGCACCATCATGGTATGCTTGCAGAACGGTGGGTACATTAGCTTGGGGAATCACCAACTGGTGGATTTTCTCATGAGTCTTTGGGTTAATCAGCTCACGGTACAACTTCCCTTGGTGTACATACAGCCGGGTCCGTTCCTTCCAAGCGTTGGGCTTCAGCTGGGGCGGCAGGGTCTATTCCAGCAGCGCCTCGCTCCACCAGGGTCTTGACTAGGCGGACAGCGGGCTCCTGGTTTTGAGCTTCCTGCCACTCCTGACTTGGCAGCGGGTCCAGGTTCACCCGTTGTTGGTGGACATGTACTTTCTCAGTTGGCGGCTGGTGAAATGCAGGCAACTTGATCTCTTCAAGGTCGTCATCTTCGCACCCTTCTTCTGACCAATGGGGCATCCGAGAGAGTGCATCAGCATTAATGTTGACACGACCGGCCCTGTATTTGATTGTGAAGTCATAGTTGGCTAGCCTGGCCACCCACCGCTGCTCCAACGCGCCCAACTTGGCCGTATCCAGGTGAGTCAGCGGATTGTTATCCGTGAAAGCGGTGAATTTTGCTGCGGCCAAGTAGTGGCGGAACCGCTCGGTGATAGCCCATACCAGTGCCAGGAGATCGAGCTTGAAGGAGCTGTAGTTCTCAGGGTTCCTTTCAGTCGGCCAGAGCTTTCAGCTAGCATAAGCAATCACTTTTTCCTTCCCGTCCTGGACCTGGGATAGGACTGCCCCCAAACCCACGTTGCTGGCATCAGTGTAAAGGATGAATGGGCAGCTGTAATCAGGGTACGCTAGGACCTCCTCTCCGGTCAAGGCCGCTTTCAGCTGGCGGAAGGATTCCTCATGCCTTTCTTCCCACACCAGTGGGGCTCCGATGGGTCTACCACCTTTGGTCTGTCCCACGAGGAGGTCTTGCATGGGGGCAGCCATCTTCGTGTACCCCTTGATGAAGCGTCGGTAGTACCCCACCAGACCCAGAAACTGCCTTACTTCTCTCACTGTGGTTGGTCTCGGCCAGTCTTGGATGGCAGTAATCTTCTCGGGGTCGGGGGCGACACCTTCTGCACCCACTACATGCCCCAGGTACTGCACTCTGGGTTTCAGCAGGTGACATTTAGAGGGCTTTAACTTCATCCCGTATTTGGCAAGGGACACGAACACCTCGGCCAGGTGCTCCAGATGGGCTTCATACTTCATCACATCATCCAGGTATAACAGGACGGTCTCGAAGTTTAGATGCCCCAGACAGCACTCCATCAGCCGTTGGAAGGTTCCAGGGGCGTTGCACAGCCCGAACGGCATACTATTGAATTCACATAGCCCCATTGGGGTAGTGAAGGCAGTTTTCTCCCGGTCCTCCTGCCTGTGCCACCGCCACTTGCCAGTACCCGCTGGTGAGGTCAAGGGTAGAGAAGTAATTCGCAGTTCTCAGTGCGGCCAAAGACTCTTCAATACGGGGCAGTGGGTAAGCATCTTTATGCGTTATCTGGTTAATCTTCCGGTAATCCACACACATCCGCATGGTGCCATCCTTCTTGACCAGTACCAACGGGGCGGCCCAGGGACTACAGCTGTCCCTAATAACCCCTGCCTCTTTCATGTTCCTCAACATGTCTTTGGCACATTGGTAATGCGCAGGGGGAATAGGCCTGTACCTCTCTTTGATAGGGGGGTGCTCACCGGTGGGGATGTGGTGTTGGACCCCTTTAATCTGCCCAAAGTCTAGTGGATGTTTGCTAAAAACTTGCTCATACTCCTGTACCACCCTGTATAGCCCTTCTTTGTGATGTGTAGGGGTATCGTCAGTGACCCGTGTAGCTGTTGGTGCCACTCGTCTAACTCCCCTTGGGGCGGGTGAGTGCTGGTAGCAGGTGGGGAAACTGGAGGAGCTGCCCCGTGGATGGTGTGGGGATCCAGGGTGAGCAACTTGGCAAGGGCAGCATACCGGGGAAGCCTGACTTCTTCCTCCCCATAGTTCAGCACCCTCACGGGCACTCTCCCCTTCTTTACATCTACCACCCCTCGGGCGGCCATTACTGTGGGCCAGTGCTCGGAGGGCATGGGCTCTATCATGGCAGGGTAGTCACGCCCCTGAGGCCCTACTGCTGCCCTACACCAAATCATCATCTCACTGCTAGGGGGCACTATCAACGGAGCAGCATCCATCACTCTCACCCCACCAATCTCTCCTCCTGTTGAGTTTACATGCTGGCGGTACATCAAGGCTCGGATCTCACGCTGCACAGCTCTCTGTCGGCTCCCCGCCGCCGTGGCGGCTAGCTGCTGCAGTAGGGCCAACACATCACTCATACAGTGCTCCATCACATTGCTTCCCAGCACTATCTTCGGGTTATGATCACTGGGTTCATTCATGATCACAATCATACCCTGGTGTTGCAGTTCAGCTCGCCCCACCATCATGGCCACTTGTTTATACCCCACATGGGTCAGTGGGAGTCCATCAGCAGCAATCAGTGTTATACTAGTATCTGGGGGAGCCAGCTCGTCTGTCCCCCAATACCGTTGGTACAATGTGTATGGTGGTTACCTGTGATCCAGTGTCCAAGAGAGCCATCACCGGTATGCTGTCCACAGCCACGGGGATGATGGGCCGGGCCCCGATATACTGGTCCCGCCAGTCTGGGGGGCCACGGGGTTCTACTCCTGAGGATTGGCCCGTGGCCCCAGGGGTTGCTCGTTTAACGGGCACTGTCGGAAGTAATGGCCAGGCTTGCTGCACCTGTAGCAGGTTGGAGGTCTGTTCCGCGAGTTGTTAGCACTTCTCCGCTGCATCCAGGGAACATCCTCAGGGCTGTCGGCGAGCTGTATCTTGGTTGGAGGCTGGGATCTGGTCAGAGGTTGGAGTGCGGCGAGAATCTTGACGAGGTCTCCATCCATGTGGCGGACCTGGGCAGCCAGCTCTTCCATCGTGCTGCTTGGAGCTGTAGGTACTGGAGAGGTTGGTAGGGCAGGGGCCACCACGACGGGGGCAGTCTCGACTGGCCACGGGGCTGGCTCTAAGACTTCCGAAGCTGGGGGTTGCAGAGCTTTAATGGCCCGTTGCTTTAACACAGCAAAGTCCACATCAGGGTGTTCCAGGGCCCACAGCCGGAGTTGTTTGCGTTCCTCAGAGGACCTCATCCCCTGCACAAATTGCTCTACTAACATTTTGTTGCTGTCCGCCTCATTGATGGTGTCCACCCGCTTCAGTGTGCGGAGGGTGGTTTGCAGACGTAAAGCGTAGTCCCGAATGCTATCCACAGGCCGTTGCCGGCATTGGTAAAACTGCATCCTCAGCTCAGCTTCGGTACGGGTCTCAAAGGCAGTCTGTAGTTTCTCAAAGATGGTGGCTACAGAGAACCGGTCCCCCTCGGCCCAGGTCTCCGCCTCCTGCTCAGCCGCGCCGGTTAGCTGGCCCAGCACTACCGCTGCACGTTGCTTATCAGTCAGGGGGTACAATTCCAGGAGCGGGTTAAGCTTTTTCCGGAAGACCTGTAACGCATCAGGCTTCCCGTCGTACTGCGGTAGCCAGGTAGCTCCGGGCACATAGGGCAAGGAGAACGGCATCACCTGAGCGAGCGCTGGGACCGCGGCACCTCCCGCCAGCGCGGCCGGGACCTGGGCAGGCCCATTCCCATCCACGGGTGCCACTGCGGCTGCAACCACCGCTCCTCCAGTGGCTCCGTCGGGCGCAGACATCTTGTTTCCGTCCCCCTTAGCCTCTTTCCGGCCCCTCCTCTATCGGGGCGGGGTTTTGGCCTTCGCGCCTCCGCTACTCGAGAAGATGCTCGAGCGGGAACTTTTCGCGCCGAAGATGGCGGCTTCTGAAATTTTCCGGCCGGACACCTCCGGCGGTAACAAGGCGCACCTCTACCCAACGGCAGAGCGGTAAGATCCTGTTCGTGACGCCAAGTTGTCGCGGGCGGAGGAGGGGACGCTGCGCTCTCCCACTGCTCGGGTCCGGCTGCCGCTGCTGCTGCGGCCGCTGCTGCTCGGTGGCTCGAGCGATGGGCCGGATCCCGGGGACTCGAGCGGCGCTCCTCGTCCGTGAGTGAAAAGGGGATTGGTTTTGGGGATTTATTGTCCGTGACGCCACCCACGGTTGTGGTGATTGTGTGGACACCACCGCTGCTCTGTATGGGGATCCCAGGAGCGGTGACAGGGAGCAGCTTTGTTGTTATTTCTCCCCTCCGTGGGTAGGGGGTTGGTTGTCCCGGGGCCCGGTGATGGGGTAGGGGTGGATGGCAGGCCGGGTGCGGGGCCTGGTGAGGTGCAGGGTCGCGGGGGCAGCGCTGTGCCGTACGGTACGGTGGTACTCACTCAGCCTGAGACGTTGACACAGTTCTCGGTAAAACACACGGCTGGAAAGACGGTTCCCACGGACAGCTGCTGTTGCTTTTCCCCGGTAGTTAACGGTGACTGTCTCTTTCCCTGCACCTTGAGTAATGTTGGTAGCGATGGATTCCCACCGGTAACCCGCTCCCCGACTTGGATATGGGCCGGAGGAGCCCCTCTTTGCCCGCAGGCGCTGGCCCTGAGAAACTGGTGCCTTGGCGGTGGCGGTGTCTCTCTCCTACGGTTGGACTGTTGCCTTCAATCGGGACTTAGCTGTTGGGAGACCCGGAGGTCCCCTTTACTGATGGATTTGGAAATTCACGGCGACTCCTAGCCTTGCCGGGATCCGAAAAGCCCCTGCCAATGGTGCTGGCTTCTCTTCTTATACCGGTCCGGTACCGCCGGGCCACCACCCGTCCACGGTCCTTTCGGCAACCTCCGATCAGCCTCCACTGCAGACGGTCACCGCCGTCTGCTAACCTTGCTGTCTCAGTCCGGGGCACACACCCGAACCAACTTCAGGCTTTCAAACTGTCACTTTCTCCTTCACTTCAACTCCTCTCACTTGCTCCTCTACCACTTCACTCTAACTTCAACTTCAGCTCCAACTCATCTGCCTGGTTTTCCCGCCTCCAGGACTGTGAACTCCTCGGTGGGCGGAGCCAACCGCCTGGCCCACCCCCTGGTGTGGACATCAGCCCCTGGAGGAAGGCAACAAGGGTTTCTGGTTTAGCTTTGGTGTACCTATCCGGGGTGTAGGGTGTGGTGGTGTCATTACCTGTGACCCCTGGCTTGCCCAGGGCGTCACATTCCCCCTTAGCAAAATGCAGACCGTCCGCGGGCTGCCCGTCCAACACCGGTTTTATTTTTCTGAAAAAAGATAAAAACATAATACAAATAAAATAACATCATCCCACAACGGGAGGCACTTTTCTTAAACGTTACGGTTTTAACGGTTGCGGCTGCCGCTCTCTCCCACCCAAGTAACCTGGCCCTGATGCTGCCCCTAAGAAACAGGCAGCACCCCTTGACTTCCTAAGGGGGCGGGTCGTACGGCGTCACAGCGACGTCACACGGCAGGCGGCCAATAGAAGCAGAGGGGTGGAGATGAGCGGGACGTAAACATCCCGCCCACCTCCTTCCTTCCTCATTGCAGCCGGGACGCAGGTAAGGTGATGTTCCTCGCTCCTACAGCTTCATACACAGCGATGTGTGCTGCCGCAGGAACGAGGAACAACATCGTACCGACGCTGCTGCAAAATTATGGAAATGTCGGACCCTACACCGATCATACGATAATAACGCTTTTGCGCTCGTTAATCGTATGTAAAAGGATTCACATACTGCGATGTCGACAGCGACGCCGGATGTGCGTCACTTTCGATTTGACCCCACTGACATCGCACCTGCAATGTCGTAGTGTGCAAAGTACCCCTTAGTCCTTAGAAAAGACAAAATAACACTGGAGGTCTGCACACCTCCACACACAGACACAGCATCTGACAACTGCAAAAATGTTTCACGATTAAAAACTCTTACAGATCGCCTCAAAAACAAAAGAAGAGGATTTCCTGAAGCGGTTTCCACTAGAAAACTCCAGTGTTGTTTTGTCCTTTTATCCTTAGAAAAGACAAAACAATACTGGAGGTCTGCGCAACTCCACACACAGACAGAGAATCAGACAACTGGTCTCCTTTCTACCTGCCGTACAACACCCAAGGGTAGGGATATGTGAGAAGCCAGCCCTAACCATCTCGCTGAGTGCTTGTAAGCCTGGCCATAACAAAGCCTATTAACCCTATTAACTTTCTCAGCACTATATGTACTGGAGCCTGCTCCAGACTTACATCACCAAGGCTGCAAAAATGTTTCAGGATTAAAAACTGTTACAAACTTCTTCAAAAACAAAAGATGATTTCCTAAAGCGGTTTCCACTATAAAATGTCAGTGTTATTTTGTCCTTAGAAAAGACAAAAACAACAATGAAGATCTGCACACCTCCACACACAGACACGGAATCCGACAACTGCAAAAATGTTTCATGATTAAAAACTCTTACAAATCGACCCAAAAACAAAAGAGGATTTTCTGAAGCAGTTTCCACTTGAAAACTCCAGTGTTGTTTTGTCCTTAGAAAAGACAAAACAACACTGGAGGTCTTCACACCTCCACACACAGACACGAAATCACACAACTGGTCTCCTTTCTACCTTCCATACAACACCCCATGGTTGGGATATGTGAGCAGCCAGTCCTATGCATCTCCCTGAGTGCTTATTAACCCGGGCCTGACAAACCCTATTAACTCTCTTAGCACTATATGTGCTGGAGCCTGCTCCGGACTTACATCACCGAGGCTAGCAACCTCGATGATACATATCTCCCGACAAGCACTTGTCTGACAGTCATCTTACACCGTATTTAGCCATCTTTTAGCAAAAATGCCTCTGCAAAAAGAAAGGTGACGAGTATAATCGCCATTTAGGGTATGTTCAAGTTTATTGTAATGGAACTCCATGTCAAATTCTGCATAAAACAAACCTGCTTCAAATAGTCTTTTCCTAGTGATTTTAATTAGAAATTGCACAAAAAAAGGAAGTAAAAAAGCAGCAACTTTTGCACCATAGGAGTGATTTCCCATTGAAATCAATAGAAGCTTATTCAAAAAGGATTTGAATCATTTTTACTGTATGTGGATTTTAGAACAGAATCTGCTCAAGGATTCAGATGTTCACTTGTTTGATCATTTTTCATTAGCTTCAAGCTTTAAAAACGCCTGGTGGGGAAAATAAAGTGCACATCACTTCTCTGATCTGGCTACTAATAGAATCCGCATCAGGCTAGGAACTGTCCAATCAAAAGGCTGCAAAGATGTTTCAGGATCAAAAACTCTTACAAAACGCTTGAAAAACAAAAATAAGAGGATTTCTTGAAGCGGTTTTCAATAAAAATCTCCACTAGAAAAAAACAAAACAACACTGGAGGTCTGCACACCTCCACACACAGACACGGATTCAGACAACTAGTCTCCTTTCTACCTTTGTACAGCACCCCCAGGTTGGGGATATGTAATCATCCAGTTCCACCCATCTCCCTGAGTGTTCATAAACCTGGCCCTGACAAACCCTATTAACTCTCACAGCACTATACGTGCTGGAGCCTGCTCTGGACTTACATCACTGAGGCTAGCAACCTCGATGATACATATCTCCCCACGAGGACTTGTCTGACAGTCATCTTACACCGTATTCAGCTATCTTTTAGTTAAATCTAGCTTTGCAAAAAAATAGGTGACGAGTAATATTATCACCATTTAGGGTTGGTTCACACTGAGTTGTTTTTTTTTTTAATGGATTCTGGCGCGAACTCCATGTCAAAATCTGCATAAAGCAAACTTGCATCAAATAGTCTGTTCCTAGTGATTTTAACACTAGAAGTCCCAGAGAGGGGTCATTTCACATTTCTACCTTTGGAACCCAGAGACGGGTCGAATGACCTGTAGGATTTTAGCTAACAT
Source organism: Anomaloglossus baeobatrachus (assembly GCF_048569485.1). Lineage (NCBI taxonomy): Eukaryota > Metazoa > Chordata > Amphibia > Anura > Aromobatidae > Anomaloglossus > Anomaloglossus baeobatrachus. Next base: position 616,969,166 of record NC_134356.1, on the reverse strand, counting down.
CCTATAATCACCGTCTTTTTGTTCTGTAATTAAAGCCATTACTGTCGCACCACAGGAGGTTGTTGTTTTCTATTGAGTTTAGCCATTTAGTTTCTAGTTAGTTCTATTCAGTTTGGACTAAAGGTGGTGTCACACATAGCGACGCAGCAGCGATCACAACCAGCGATCTGACCTTATCAGGATCGCTGCTGCGTCGTTACATGGTCGTTGGTGAGCTGTCAAACAGGCAGATCTCACCAGCGACCAGCGACCAGCCCCCAGCCAGCAGCGACGCGTGGAAGCGTAACTAAGGTAAATATCAGGTAACCAAGGAAAGCACTTCTCTTGGTTACCCGCTATTTACCTTAGTTACTAGCGTCCGCCGCTCTCACACTGTCAGTGCCGGCTCCCTGTTCCCTGCACTCCTAGCCAGAGTACACATCGGGTTAATTACCCGATGTGTAATCCGGCTACATGTGCAGAGAGCAGGGAGCCGGCACTGACAGCGTGAGAGCGGTGGACGCTAGTAACTAAGGTAAATATCGGGAACCAAGGAAAGGGCTTCTTGGTTACCCGATGTTTACCGTGGTTACAGCTTACCGCAGGCTGCCAGACGCCGGCTCCTGCTCCCTGCTCGCTTCAGTTCGTCGCTCTCTCGCTGTCACACACAGCGATGTGTGCTTCACAGCGGGAGAGCAACGTCCAAAAAATGAAGCAGGACATTCAGCAACGACCGGCGACCTCACAGCAGGGGCCAGGTCATTGCTGGATGTCACACACAGCGACAGCGACAGGACGTTGCTGCTACGTCACAGAAAATGGTGACTTAGCAGCGACGTCGTTGTCGTCGTCGCTGTGTCTGACACCACCATAAGGGTCATTTGACCCTCTTTCGGGACTTCAGGGGGGAGCTCGAAATTTCTGGGACTTCTTGTGTTAATTGGAAATGCACAAAAAAAGGAAGAAAAAAGCAGCCAGTTTTGCATTTCCCATTGAAGTCAATAGAATCTCATTCAAAGAGGATTTGAATAATTTTTTATATGAATTTTAGAACAGAATCTGCTCAAGGATTCATGATAAAAATGCAGTCACTTTTTTCACCTGTTTCATGACTTTTGAAGCCTAAAGATGTTAAAAAGAGTTCTGAAAGAAGGAACATATGTACACCAAGTCATTGATGTGGATATGATCATTCTTTTTGGCACTTTTTCAGGTGGATTCTAGGCAGAATCCACGTGAAAAAGATGTCGTGTGTACGCCAACTCTGCAATCAAAACTTTTGGTTTTGGGGGCTTTTCTATTCTAAAATTTCCATTTGGCTATGGACACGAACTTTTCTGAGGAGTTTTTTCCAGTGTGTCCGTTCACAAAAACGCCTGAGAAATCAGTTATAAAACATGTGAAAGCCTCTTCCTGGTTACGTCTATTGTAAAACACTTTGCTGTTCAGATGTTTAGTTGTTTGATCGTTTTTCATTGGCTTCAAGTTTTAAAAACGCCTGGTGGGAAAAAAGTGCACATCACTTCTCTGATCCTTCTACTGATAGAATCCGCATCAAGCTAGGAACTGTCCAATCAAAAGGCTGCAAAAATGTTTCAGGATCAAAAACTCTTGCAAACCGCTTCAAAAACAAAAAATGAGGATTTCCTGAAGTAGTTTCCACTGGAAGACTCCAGTGTTGTTTTGTCCTTAGAAAAGACAAAACAACACTGGAGGTCTGCACACCTCCACACACCTCCACACACAGACACAGAATCAGACAACTGGTCTCCTTTCTACCTGCCGTACAACACCTCAGGGTGGGGATATGTGAAATACTAGTCGCAACCATCTCCCTGAGAGCTCGTAAACCTGGCCCTGACAAAGCCTATTATCCCTATTAACTTTCTCAGCACTATCTGCACTAGAACCTGCTCCGGACTTACATCACCAAGGCTGCAAAAATGTTTCAGGATTAAAAACTGTTGCAAACTGCTTTTAAAACAAAAGAGGATTTCCTGAGAGTGGTTTCCACTAGAAAACTCCAGTGTTGTTTTGTCCTTAGAAAAGACAAAACAACACTGGAGATCTGCACACCTCCACGCACAGACACGGAATCAGACAAGTAACCTTCTTTCTACCTGTCATACAACACCCCAGGGTGGGGATATGTGATCAGCCAGTCCCACCCATCTCCCTGAGTGCTTGTAAACTCAGCCCTGACAAACCCTATTAACTCTCTCAGCACTATATGTGCTGGAACCTGCTCCGGACTTACATCACCAAGGTTGCAAAAATGTTTCAGGATTAAAAACTCTTACAAACTGCTTAAAAAAAAACCAAAAGAAGAGGATTTCCTGAAGCAGTTTGCAAGAGAAAAATTGTCATTTTTGACCACCTTAAAAATCTCTATCTGCACATTGACTAAAGGGTGCTTTACACGCTGCGACATCGCTAACGATATATCGTCGGGGTCATGGTGTTTGTGACGCACATCCGGCGTCGTTAGCGACATCGCAGCGTGTGACACCTCTGAGCGACCTAAAACAATCGCAAAAGAGGTAAAAATCGTTGGTATTGGGGAGGCCACGCCAACACCAAAAATTGGAGACAAGTGAGTAGTGAGGTTGTTTGTCGTTCCTGCGGCAGCACACATCGCTATGTGTGACACCGCAGGAACGAGGAAACTCAACGTATCTGCGTCCACCGGCAATGAGGAAGGTAGGAGGTGGGCGGGATGTTCCGGCCGCTCATCTCCGCCCCTCCTCTGCTTAGTGACGTCACTATGACGTCGAACGAACCGCCCCCTTAGAAAGGAGGCAGTTCGCTGGCCACAGCGACGTCGCTACGCAGGTAAGTAGTGACGGGTGTAAGCGATGTTGTGCGCCAAGGGCAGCGATTTGCCCGTGTCGCACAGCCGTCAGGGGCGGCTACGCTCGCTAGCGATATCGGTACCGATATCGCAGCATGTAAAGTACCCTTAAGGGTATGTTGACACAGTTTTTTTGAGGCAGAAAGATCTGAAATGGTTTCAAAAGAAACCCATTAGGCTATTTGCTTATTGTGACTTTCAGACAGATTATGTCCAGAAGCCACCTGAAAAAGAGACACAAAAGTGACCCATAAAATGAACACAGGGCACACCAATGTTTAAACAACTTGCTGTGCACCTGCTCCATCTTATGTCACTTTTAGGGTGCTTTCACACTTGTGTTCAGCGCAATCCGTCGCTATGGAGAATAGTGCAGTCCGTTAACGCACTGCGCTATTCTCCATAGACTTGTATTGACTAAGCGCCGTAATGCAAGTGTCTGCGTTGCATCCGCTGGACGACGCTGAGTCGTTATTTTGACGCAGCATTGGGCGTCAAATAATCGTTAAAATAACGCACCTTGACGGATTCCGTCACGTTCTACTGAGCATGCTCAGCATGTCCAGCAGAACGATCTAAATCGTTTAAAATCACTCCTGGTCTGTCTCCCCCCTCTCACACCCTCTATCATACTCACCGATCACCGGCATTGCGCTGCACAGCTGTCACAGCTGCTCTGGCGGCTTCTGCATTTGAAAATGTCAGCCGCTTATTATTCCATCTCGTATTCACTGCTTCCTTCGCCCACCAGCGCCTATGATTGGTTGCAGTCCAGTCAGACACGCCCCCACGCTGAGTGAAAGCTGTCTCACTGCAACCAATCACAGCCGCCGGTGGGCGGGTCTATATCATGCAGTACAATAAATAAATAATTAATTGAAAAAAAACGGCGTGCGGTCCCCCCTAATTTTGATACCAGTCAAGATAAAGCCACACGGCTGAAAGCTGGTATTCTCAGGATGGAGAGCCCCACGTTATGGGGAGCCCCCAGCCTAAAAATATCAGCCGGCAGCCGCCCGGCATTGCTGCATCCATTAGATGCGACAGTCCCAGGACTCTACCCGGCTCATCCTGATTCGCCCTGGTGCGGTGGCAATCGGGGTAATAAGGAGTTAATGGCAGCCCATAGCTGCCACTAAGTCCTAGGTTAATCATGGCAGGCGTCTATGAGACACCCCCAATGATTAACCTGTAAGTGAAAGTAAATAAACACATACACCCAAAAAAAATCCTTTATTTGGAATAAAAGACAAAAAAACACCCTCTTTCACCACTTTATTAAAATCCCCAAATACCCCTGCAGGTTCAACGTAATCCACAGAGGTCCCATGACGCTTTCAGCTCTGCTACATGAAGCTGACAGGAGCGGCAGTAGAACATCGCCGCTCCTGTAAGCTCCACGCAGCAACTGATGTGAATCGCACTGTCAGCGGGGACGTCACTGAGGTAGTGCCGGGGTGTGTGCGGTGATGATGGGAGCTGTAGTGCCGGGGTGTGTGCGGTGATAATGGGTGCAGTAGTGCCGGGGTGTGTGCTGTGATGATGGGTGCTGTAGTGCTGGTGTGTGTGCGGTGATGATGGGGGCTCTCTCTCTCGGCTAAAGAAAACTTAACACAATGCGTTATTTCACCAAGGAGAAAAAGAACTGGACTGTTCTCAGTGGTCCAAGGTGTTGTTCTCAGATGAAAGTAAATTTTGCATTTATTTTGGGAGTCAAGGTCCCAGAGTCTGGAGGAAGAGTGGAGAGGCCACAATCCAAGCTGCTGGAGGTCTAGTGTGAAGTTTCCACAATCAGTGATGATTTGGTGAGCCATGTCATCTGCTGGTGTAGCTCCACTGTGTTTTATGAAGACCAAAGTCAGCACAGTCATCTACAAGGAAATTTTAGAACACTTCATGCTTCATGCAGACAAGCTTTTTGGAGATGGAAATTTCATTTTCCAGCAGGACTCGACACCTGTCCCCACTGCCAAAAGTACCAATACCTGGTTTACTGGCCACAGTATCACAGTGCTTGATTGGCCAGCAAACTCGCCTGACCTAAACCCCATAGAGAACCGATGGAGTATTGTCAAGAGGAAGATGAGAGACACCAAACCCAACAATGCAGACGAGCTGAAGGCTGCTATCAAAGCAACCTGGGCTGCCATAACACCTTAGCAGTGCCACAGGCTTATCGCCTCCATGCCACGCCGCATTGATGCAGTAATTCATGTAAAAGGAGCCGCGACCAAGTAGTGAGGCACTTACTGTACATATTTTTCAGTAGGCGACAACATTTCTGCGTTTAAAATGATTTTTTCAGTTGGTCTTGTATAATATTCTAATTTTCTGAGATAATGACTTTTGGGTTTTCATTGGCTGTAATCCATAATCATCAATATTAACAGAAATAAACACGTGAAATAAATCACTCTGTGTGTAATGACTCTATATAATATATAGGAATAGATCCCTGTGTGTAATGAATCTATATAATATATAGGAAGAGATCCTTCTGTGTGTAATGACTCTATATAATATATAGGTATAGATCCCTCTGTGTGTAATGACTCTATCTAATATATAAAGCTGAATGTGTGTGTGTATGTGTGTGTGTATGTCCGGGATTGGCATCCGCACCGTCGCAGCTACAGCCACAAAATTTTGCACACTCACACTTCTGGACCCCGAGAGCGTCATAGGCTATGTTTTGCGAGGGGAAATTTTAACCCCGCTCTTTACAGTTATTCGCCAAAAAACCTGCCTCCATTAAAGCGAATGGAGCTCTGAGCCACAGTGCAGCCAGAACTTCAGAAGAATGCGCAGCCACGCCCTTATATGGAATGTTGGCATGTCACAATGCAGCCAGGGAAAGAGAATGACACAGACAGGGTAAGAAACAGACATAGACAAGGTAAGAGACAGACACAAAGAGACAGACACAGACAAAGATACAGACTGCCAGGGAAAGGGACAGACAGGGAAAGAGAGGGAAAGTGACAGACAGGGAAAGTGACAGACAGGGAAAGTGACAGATAGACAGACAGGGAAAGAGATTGAGACAGATGGAGAATGAGACAGATAGGGAAAGAGACAGACAGACAAAGAGATAGAGAGAGACAGAGAGATATATATACAGAGGGGGAGACAGACAGAGAATGGGAGAGAAACAGAGAGTCAGTTACTATACCGGGCAGCGCCGGGTGCTATGTTATGAGGCGATATTTTAACCCCGCGCGTTCCAATTTACCAATCAATTTTGCCCCTATCTACATAATGGGGAAAAAGTGAAACGAAAAGTGTTGGGGGCAAATTGACAGCTCCAGATGTGAACAAGGGGGACTTAAAGAATGAGAGCGATGGCGCCAAAGAGTATATACCGTACAGTTGCTAAGGTGGGGCCCCGACATGGGATACTCACCACACTCGGGCATATGAACACACACACACAAAATGCACCACACACTACCACGTGCTTGAACACATATACCACCCTCAGCACACATCTCACCACACATACACCAACCTCGCCACATAATCGCCCTAAACACACACAAGTCTGGTATTATCCTACAAAAATAAAAATCTGATTAATAAGCAGCCAAACTACAAGAACAACAAATGTACCACATAGGAAATACGGCAGCGGTCAGTCACATGACCTGTCTATATGTGTATGTGTGAGCTAATATATACTGTCAGGGGGGAGGGCTTTCTGTTGCCTGGAGATTTATCAGGCTGCCAATAGCAACCAATCACAGCTTAGCTTCTATTTTGCTACAGTTAATTAATCGGAGCTCTGATTGGTTAATATAGGCAACAAATGACATTCTCAGTATGTGTGAGGTCATAGGATGTTAAATCTGTGTGGAATATCTGTGGTGTTGAAATATATGTTGTGAAATGCTTCTATTAGCTTAGTTTTTGCCTTTTAATAATTACATTTCTAACTATTTGTTTTGTGGTTTTTGTGTGCAGAATACATTTTTGTTAATACATTCTATTTTGTTAACAGCAGTTATTAACCCGGGCGAAGCCGGGTAGTACAGCTAGTATAATATATAGAAACAGATCCCTCTGTGTGTAATGACTCTATATAATATATAGGTATAGATCCCTCTGTGTGTAATGACTCTATATAATATATAGTATTCTGTCTCTTCCTGGTAGCAATGAATCCAACCGCTCTAATTATCAGTCCCTTAGATAACTGTATGATTTTACTCACTCTACCGGCTTCCACAGATAGTGTTAACTCAGCCCGAACGATGACTTGTAGGAAGACAAGGAGAAACGCTGTAGTTTTCTTCTAGAATCTTGTATTAAGTACAAAGTAAAGGCAGGTGAAAAGGAATAATCTGTACAGGGTTGCAGACATGTCTCTTCAGCAATGGTTCCTCTAGACTAAAACTGAAGGAGAAGGGAGGAGCTTTCTATACAGAAGCCAACTAAGGAAGGTACATAGGGACAAACTTCATACAGTCTACTCTACCTAGTAACAATAAAGGAATTTCCTGATAGGAGGAAAAATATGCAACGCAAGAATTATATACAACAGGTTGTTCCCATTCATGGGACACAACATATAGGTATAGATCCCTCTGTGTGTAATGACTCTATATAATATATAGGTGTAGATCCCTCTGTGTGTAATGACTCTATTATTATTATAATTTTATGGTGCTTTACAAAGGATATATATAGGGTATACATAAAAACTAGTACAACAATCATTAACAGTGCAAAACAGACTGGTACAGGAGGAGAGAGGACCCTGTCCGTGATGTCTCACAGTCTACAGGGAACGCTACTCTATTTCATATATGTGTTTCCCTTTTAGTATTGAATTACTGAAATAAATTAACTTTATATTCTAATTTATTGAGATGCGCCTATAACTTTTTTCCATTGTGTTTGAAGCAGTTTTTCATGTGGAGTTTAGAGAGGATCCACATGAAATAATTGTGTGTGAACCTGCGGAGTTTTAAAATTCGGTCCAAAAAAAAAAAACAAACAACTCCACAATGTACCTTCATTGTGTGAATGTAGCCTTAGGGTTCTTTTGCACATTAATTTTTTTCTATGCCATTTTGTTGGCTTATTAATAAAAAACAAACACAAACAAACAAATGCAATTATAAGGCTATGTTCACACTAGAAAAATGATTTTTCTTAAGAAATTTCTTAAGAAATTTCTTAAGAGTGCACCTGTGTTAAAAAACGCACCAAAAACGCACCTGCGTTTTAGGTCCGTTTTAGGTCCGTTTTAGGTCCGTTTTAGGTCCGTTTTAGGTCCGTTTTTACCGCTGGTTGCTCCCTGCGTTATTGTGCCAATTATCTATGGCAAAAAACGCAGTTAGCTGCAGAAAAGAAGTGACATGCTCATTCTTTTTCTTAAGAAAATCTACTGAAAGAATTTTCTTAAGAAAAAAACGCAGTGTGTGCACAGCTAATTTTTTTTGCCATAGGTTTTGCTGGGGAATGTCTGCAGAAAGGTTACAAGAATTTCTCAAGAAATTTCTGCAGCAAAAACGGACCCAAAACGGACCCAAAACGCAGGTAAAAAACGCAGTGTGTGAACATAGCCTAACAGTTATACTACTGTTCTTTACAAACCGCTTCTGGCACTTTTCAAGTCTTGTAGGAGAATGCTAGAGAAAAAAAAACATACTTAAGGCATGATACTTAAAAAAAAATGCTAAAACACTCTCAAAAGCAACACAAAATGCCCCCTTAAAATGCTGTGTATGTTGTACACTTCATAATCCATTATAAACGTAGAAGTAATATCTGGACACATTAAACAAAATAAATACAAAAGATGTTATAAAAGCTGCAAAAACACCACAAAAAAACGCTAAAATGTCAAAAATGCTACTTATTTGAAAAGCCCAACAGCCTCACACAGAGCTTCTGACATGAATTTCAGAGCAGATTCCAGAATGTGTGAACATATCCTTTAGAGGATTATTTTTATATTGCTGAAAAATATTGTATAACCTAGGAGCAAAGCTTTAAATTATATTTCATTCACCCTACGGGTAATCTGCCATTTTTATGTTGCTTTGTAGCGAATATTGGTTGTTGCCAGATAATCAAGAAAATTACATAATTGTACAGATAATTATCTAGATAATAGATAAGCAATGTGTGATGTCCTTGGTTAGGTTGGTGGTGGATCTTTTATAATCTTTGTTCTAGGTGAGCCTGCACCAACCTGAAGAATATGTGCACACAGGGCATAGCTGGCAAATTTTAGCCTAGGGGCCAAGCACACAGCTGTGGCCCAAGAGTAGCGGCCCAGCCTTAAAGAGGTTATCCTATCTTAAGCTACAAGTCTACAGTCATTCTTTGTGACTGCAGACTAGTGACTCCTTACATCATGAGCACCTTGCACTGTGATGATTCTATGGTGCCGTTGCTGGGAGCGGTCGATCATGTGACCGCAGGTATGTATGCATATGTCGCGGGCAGAGGGGCCGCGCTCGCTACACTTGGGTCCGCGGCTGCTGCTGCTGCTCGGTGGCTCGAGCGGTGGGCCGGACCCGGGGACTCGAGCAGCGCTCCTCGCCCACGAGTGAAAAGGGGGTGGTTTGTTTTGGGAGATAGTTCGTGACGCCACCCATGGGTTGTGGTGATTATGGGCACCACCGCTGCTGGTGACGGGGATCCCGGGAGAGATGGTAGGAAGCAGCTAGGATGTTGTCCCCTCCGTGGGCAGCGGGTTGGTGATCCCGGGGCCCGGTGGTGATACGGGGAGGCAGGATGGCCTGGGTGCAGGGTTGCAGGGGCAGCGCGGCGCGGTGCCGGATGGCACTGGTGTACTCACTCAGACACAGATGCACAGAGTCTCTGGTAAACCAAACGGCTGGATGGACGGGTCCCGCAGCCGGCTGCAGTGTTTGTGCTCTCCCCGGACGGCTGATGGTGGCTGTCTTTCCCTGCACCTTGGTAGAATGTTCAGACTCCTGTGGTTGCCCACCGGTAGTCCGCTCAACGGTGTATAGGCACCGAAGGAGCCTGTTTTGCCCGCAGGCGCTGGCCCTTGGATCTCTAGCCTATGGCGGTGGCTGTGTATCCTCACGGTGTGGACTGTTGCCTTCTGTCGGGTCTTGGTTGTTAGGAAACCCCTGGGGTTCCGGTCACACTCGGATTTCACCGTTGTAGGCAGCTCCAAGCCTAGTCGGGGTCCGATGGCCCTGCCTGTGTGCTTAGCTTCACTCCGCTCCCCGGCTCGGTACCGGCGGGCCACCGCCCGACCCCGGTCCTATGGTTCCACAGAGATCCACTAACTCCTGCAGACGGCCACCACTGTCTGTCAACCTTGCTGTTTGTGTCTGGGCCCCTACCCAGACACCGACAGTTTCTGACCTCTCACTTTCACCTCCAAACTGAAACGCTCTCACTTTTCCCGCCTCCAGGCCTGTGAACTCCTCGGTGGATGGGGCCAACCGCCTGGCTCCGCCATCAGACCCTGGAGGGAGGCAACAAGGGTTTTTGTCTGACTGATGTGAACTGTCCAGGGGAGAGGGTGTGTGTGTTGTCATGTCTGTGACTACCTGGCTAGTCCAGGGCGTCACACATACTACCGGCCACATTCCAACTAGACTGTTTACAGCCTTGTTTAATACACTTGCATTGAGGCCGTGCAAGTCTAGTTGCCATGTGACCGCATGTATGCAAGTAAAGTACCGACAAATCATCACAGCACTGCTGTCCGCAATGTGAGTATTCACAAGTCTGCAGTCACACAGTGTGACACATAAAGGGACTGCAGACTAGTAGCTTAAAATCGGACAAACGCTTCAACCTCTGGCTGCTTCATAGGTTATACTCATACTACCGTATCGTCTGTCTGAGTGCTGCCTGTTGAAAAAACGGACAGCATTTGAACCAGTTTAGATGTGTTTTTGTAATAGGTGGGTGGTGCCAGAAGAGGTGTTTCAGAAGAGACTATCCTTAGGATGCAGTAGAGCTAGGATTGTTCAACAGGTTAACAAAGGTTGAATCCAGCATTTGGGTTAGTCAGTGGTTGAGCGAGTTTAGAAGACGTGTTAGAGAAGATAGAGTTAAAGTAATCAAGGCAGGAGTGACAGATGGCAAGGCAGGTGGATAGGAAAGGGAGTTCCATACGGAGTAAGTAGAGAAGTGGGCTCAAAGTGAGCAGACGTAGTTGACACGCCCGCATCGGGGTCTCGGGGTTACTCGCCACCGGGCCGGCTCTGTTCTGCTCGCAGGATGTCACGGTGACAGGGCCCAGTTCCGTGACCCTGGCGGTGTCGTTAATTATTGGAGATGATGGTGGGGAATTATTTACAGAGGATGATCGTTCGGGATGCCACCTGTGGTATGCGGCAACATGGATGTCGTCACTGCTATTCAATTTCCTCTGGGGATCGATGGGGAGGCAGCTGAGGTGGTATAGCTGTCCACAGGTAGAGCTGAGTCCACAGGGCTGAAGATGGTGTTGTGGAGTAATGGCGGGGTGTAGGGCCAGAGGCAACGCAGGAATGCAATCTCAAGATTTTACTCACTGTTGAAAGTTTCAAGTTTACATGACTGGTCAAATGTCGCTCCCGGAGTGCTGAGTTCTGCTGTGATGGGTTCCAGCCGATCCCCAGATAGTTTGAAGGCACAACCTGGTGCACCCTTTTATGTTCCTTCCCTGGTCGTCTTCCTGCGCTGACCTCTCCCGCCTGTCCCGTGCCTACGCACACTAGCCCTGAGCGGGTGTCTATGGACCCTGTAGGGAGGCTTGAAGCTCTGTCCCTTGGCCCTATGTAGTCAGCTTCGAACGGATTCATGTGTAGATGTGGCTTCGGTAACTTTAGCTTCGGTTTGCTAGTTGAGCCTTGTAGTTCTCCACTAATTGAGGGGCCGGTCCCCTACTGTGGCCAAGTCCCTACACTCCGGTATGTCGTTTGTGGAATGAGACCACAGATGTATGTTGCACTTTCCGTGGGCTCTAGGACCCCTTCTCTCCAATGCCTGGGCCGAGCTGCTCCAGCTCCAGACCACGGGTCTTCACTCCTCAGCATCCAATTCCTGACTGGCCCACGTTCTACAGTGTGCTCCCACTAACTAGACTCCACCCCTCAGCAGGCCGCTATAACCCTGGTCTGATGGAGTGTTGCTAAATGAGAATGTGTCTGTGTTTGTGTGCACACCGGTTTGCGATCTCCTCTTTACCTGGGAATGGGATACTAGAGGTGTAGTACCTCTGTGGCGACTGAAGCCTCAGGGGTGCCACATGGCCTCCATGTAAGGGCTTTTTAGGGAACCCCGAGGTAACCTTTGGAGGTCTGGAGCATACGGCTCACCCTGGTGGGCTTAGAGAGTCAACTGGCTAGAGAGCCTTCGGTGCCCAGAAGCGGATCAAGATGTGCAGTGTTAGGGGGTAGGAAGCACAGACCCCAGAGTATTGAGGACGCGGTGCCAGATAGCGGGGGACTGCATGAAGAGTAGTACCCCACAGAGAGAGGAAGGAAGGCCATGTCTGGGGATTTTTCAATTTTAACATAGCCATGAAGCATGTTATGGAATGCTACATGTGTGCAACGTCAGAAGCACCGTCAGTACATGAATGCATCATAGGGTCAACCATCAGTACATGAAAACATCATCAGAACCACTATCAGTACATGAATGCGGCACCAAAACCACCATCAGTTCAGGAATACAGTATCAAGCTTAGTACAGTGAACAATTGCAATGTCATGTCAGCCTTATAACTGTACACTTCTCAGATGCACCTGCAGCTTCCAGTATGTGCTTAACAATAGTAGCTTCTAGAAGCTCCGTTCCTTGGGGGTATTTTTTTGGTATGTGCCCTGCACAAGATTCTTTGTCAGCATGTGACCTGTGCTGGGGAGAAGGGGTGGGTGGGGGGGTTGGATTGGTTGACTGCTTATTGTTATTGCTGAGCCAGCTTCCTTTTCTGTCTTTATCAGCTGTTAGAGAAGGGGGCTGACTTTATTAAAATGAGTAGTCAGTCATCCCCCTTACTCACAGTACAAGTCATATTTAAAATGGACAATCCTTTTAATACTGAGTATTCCAAAGGTGAAAGTAACAGAAGAAAAGTTAAAAGGCAGAAATGCCCGAGTCAAAAAATCAGGATGCAAAGGCGAAAATCAGCCGTCAGGGGTTTTGTTCAACGATCGAAGTCTAGAGACTCCACTCGGTGATAGTGTAATAAGATTATTCACTTTTCTTTAAAAAAAAATAAATGAGCATTTTACAAAACGCTTTCTTTAAAGGATCTTTATTTTTTGTCCGTGATTTACATGTGGTTTAGCAGTTCTAGAAAATACTAGATCCTAATTTCCCCTGAGCCGGTACCACAAAAGACGATTAGTTTGAACAAATTTGCTTTACATGGGTTGTTTCTTTTCGATTAATGAGACCATCACCAGACACAGAGAGTAGAGCGCCCCCTACATATGAATATCTCAGCATACAACAGCCTTTGCCATCATCTGCATGAAGTTTGTATGCTCTCCCCTTGTTTGGGTGCGGGTACTCAGGTATTTGTTGCACTTCCCAAAAATGGGTTCAAATTGTTAATACCAATGAGGACATGCAAGTGCATCTCAATAGATTAGAATATCGTCAAAAAGTTAACATTTCAGTAATTAAAAAATGTGAAACGCATATATTATATAGAGTCATTACACACAGAGTGATCTATCCCTATATATTATATAGAGTCATTACACACAGAGGGATTTATTCCTATATATTGTATAGAGTCATTACACACAGAGTGATCTATTCCTATATATTATATAGAGTCATTACACACAGAGGGATCTATTCCTATATATTATATAGTCATTACACACAGAGGGATCTATTCCTATATATTATATAGAGTCATTACACACAGAGGGATCTATTCCTATATATTATATATAGTCATTACACACAGAGGGATCTATTCCTATATATTATATAGTCATTACACACAGAGGGATTTATTCCTATATATTATATTATATAGAGTCATTATACACAGAGTGATCTATTCCTATATATTATACAGTCATTACACACAGAGGGATCTATTCCTATATATTATATAGTCATTACACACAGAGGGATCTATTCCTATATATTATATATAGAGTCATTACACACAGAGGGATATATTCCTATATATTATATAAAGTCATTACACATAGAGGGATCTATTTCAAGTCTTTATTTCTGTTAATGTTGGTGATTATGGCTTACAGCCAATGAAAACCCAAAAATCATTATCTCAGAAAATTAGAATTATTACTACAAAACACCTGCAAATTCTTCCTAAGCATTTAAAATGGTCCCTAAAGGCCGCTTTACATGCTACGAGATCGCTAAAGCGATCTCGTTGGGGTCACGGATTTTGTGACGCACATCCGGCCGCTTTAGCGATGTCATTGCGTGTGACACCTATTAGCGATTTTGAATCGTTGCAAAAACGTTCAAAATCGCTAATCGGTGACATGCCCCCCTGTTCCCAAATATCGTTGCTCCTGCAGTAACGATGTTGTTCCTCGTTTCTGCGGCAGCACACATCGCTCCGTGTGACACCGCAGGAACGAGGAACCTCTCCTTACCTGCGTCCTGCCCGCAATGGGGAAGGAAGGAGGTGGGCGGGATGTTTCGGCCGCTCATCTCCGCCCCTCCGCTTTGATTGGGCAGCCGCTTAGTGACGCTGCTGTGTTCATGTGTGAGTAGTATAAGGTTAAGTTCTCACAATCAGTTTTTCACCCTGCATAGTGGCGTACAGCTATTATAAAGAGAGACCACATGGCCTAGTGCCAGCGCCACCCCTACAACCTAGCATCGCACTTTCAACTATATCGGTATCCTGGATGCAATGATGGAACAGGTAGCTGTCAGCTCCCTCATCCATGATTCTCTCTGCATCTGAGCTCTGACATCTCACCGCAGCGCGCAATGATGTCACTACATCACACCTGCTCTGCACAGCTTCAGAACACGTTGGGAGAACAAAATGATGGGGGGAATGTGGCGAGGTGAGTATATTTTTGGTAATTTTATTTGAATAATGGATGAGTACATTGTGGGGGCAATTATACTGTTTGCAGGGCCTAATGAGGCCCATTATATTATGTGGGGGGGCTACATGGGGGCCATTATACTATTTGGCAGGCTATGTAGAGGCCATTATACCTGTATGGAGGGCTATGTGGGGAGATAGTATGCCCTTTTGGAGGGTTATGTGGGAGTTATTTTGTTTGGAGGGCTATATGAGGGGCATTATACTATTTGGATCACTATGCGGGAACTATTATGGATGGCTGTGATGGGCCATCATACTGTTTGGAAGGCTATATGGGGGTCATTATACTCATTGGGGGCTAAATGGGGGCCATTATACTGTTTGAAGGGCTATATGGGAACACTATATTGTTTGGAGAGCTATGTGGGGTTCAATTATACTGTTTGCAAGTTTATGTGGGGGCCAATATATTGTTTGCAGGGCTATGTAGAGGCCGTTATCCTGTTTGCAGGGCTATGGGGGCATTATACTGTTTGCAGGTCTATTATACTATTTGGAGGGCTATGTAAAGACCATTATACTGCTTACAGGGCTAATTGATGGCCAATAAACTGTTTGGAAGGCTATGTGGGGGGCCATTATACTGATTGACGGAAATTATACAGTGGGATGGTTTGTGTGTGGTCCATCATACTGTGTGGAAGGCTATGTGGGGCCCATTATCTCTGTATGTAGGGCTATATGGGGCCATTATAGTGTTTGGAGGGCTTGAGTGGGCCACTAATGTATAATGTATGTGAGCAATTATACAGTGTTGAGGTTTGTGTAGGTTACATCAAAATGTGTGGAGAATTATGTGGTATCCATTATACTGTTTAGAAGACTATGTGGGGGCCATTACACTGTTTGGAGGGCTAGTAGGGGCCATAGAATGTGTGCCATTATACAGCGTTGAGTGTTGCTTTGGATTCATCATACTGTGTGGAGGGTTGTGTAGGGGCAACTATACTGTACGGAGGGAAATTAACCTTTGAGGAGAGCTGTTTGGGGGCCATCATATTGTATGGAGGGCTCTGTTTCGCATCATAATGTGCGTGTGGAGGGGACTGTGGAGGAATTCACTGTAATTTGTATTTGTAATTTCACTTACAGATTAGTAATGGGGGAGTCTCATAGACCCTCCCCTTTACTAATCCAGGGCTTAGTGGCAGCTTTGAGCTGTCATTAACCTGTTACTACTCCAATTGCCACCGCATCAGGGCAATTGGGATGAGCCTGGTAAAGTCCCGGGATTGTCAAATTGATGTATGCAACAATTCTGGGTGGCTGAAGGCTGCTATTTTAAGGCTGGGTGGGCCCAATAATCATGCCTGAGAATACCAGTCCATAGCTGTTGGTATTAAAATTGGAAGGGAGGGGGGGGCCAAATGCTATTTTTTTAAGTTATTTATTTAAATAATGAAAAAAAGCCACATAGGGTCCCTCTTAATTTGATATACAGCCAAGATAAGCGCTCGGCCTTGCAACTATTTTTTTAAATATTAATATTTACACCACTATAGGGACACACACAGCGTCTCTGTTTCCAAGCAGACAGACACGCTGTCACACAGGGTGAGGGTGCAGTCTGACTACAACTAATCACATATGCTGGGACTGCCGGTGAGCAGGGAAAGCAGTGCATATGCATAAGGGTAATGCAAGGCCCTGAAAGTAGCTTTACAGCTGCGAGGAGACTGGTAAGTATAACGAGTCTACTTTATTCTAATTTTCTTTCTTTTATTTTAATTATTTATTTTTTAATTACCCGGGTGGCCAGAGTTGCCCGGAGTTCCCTGAAACTCTGGGCCCGGGATGGTTGCACAGGTACTAGGTTACCGATGCGGATCTGGACTTTTACAGTCCGGGTTCACCAATCATTAATTACTACATCTGTATTTAAGTTAGGAGAATTAATTATAAAATTAAGCAATGTAGCCAAATCTTAACACTGGGTAATATATTTACTATCTGGCTACAAGCAGTTACATGACAAATACTCAAACCACTTAAGCTTTTTATGCGGGGGGTGGGGGGGGGGTCAATCTGATTTTTTTTCCCTGGGTGAGGGAAATCTATATTTGCCTCTGGGTTATTCACACTAATGTTTTTAGGTTTCCGTCATGATTGCTGGTATTTTTGACAGAAGGAATAGAGCAATCTTTGATATCAATGTGAACTTTGGGTCAATACGATCCATGACTGTTTTCATTCACTGGCAGCAAACAAAGATCTTAAAAATGCGGAAATTGAAAAATAAAGGGGTAGAACTATTCACGGTGTTGTAGAAGTTACGGCGGCTTCATCGTCTACCAAATTTACATTTACCCCGTTAACTTTTTTTTTTTGTGTGAAAGTGGCGTATACAAGAATTCGCATGATTTTCCACATGAGAAACTTATGGAAAAAAAAGTTTTTATTGCTGAAAGTTTCAGGAAATCATTGAATAACGAAAGACAAGGAGATCCAGACTAATTTCCATTTATTAAAATCAAATCAGTAAGCAATCTGGTAACACATATCGAATACCCCTGAACTCAGTCCAATGTCCGCCTTCATTATGAGGTCAACGAATGACCCCACAAATGCGGTGTAATGGTGCCAGGGGTCACTGCTTGACCCAGTTTTTCACAATAGTGGATTCAATCCAGACTAATGAGAAGTGACTGTAGCCAAATAGGTTGAGGCCATGGAATAGCCGCTCACTTCGGCTTAATTGACTCAATATATGGTAGCATAAATATTACCATGTGTGGAGAGTCTACAACTTACACCGCGAGCCCCAATGGTCATAGATTTATGGATATTGATGGAAAATGTCCACACGTGCATAAATGTAAAAAACACATAAAATCCCAATCTCCCCTTTTTCTCAAGTCTCCCACACATTGCGAGAGAGTCTGCATGTATGCCCTTACCACCAAACAATGTAGATCTGTCTGTAAACTAAGTATGGCGGCTCAGGTATTTGCACTATAGGGCCTCGTTAAGGGGTACTTTGCACACTACGACATTGCAAGCCGATGCTGTGATGCCGAGCGCGATAGTCCCCGCCCCCGTCGCACATGCGATATCTTGTGATAGGTGCCGTAGCGAAAATTATCGCTACGGCAGCTTCACATGCACTTACCTGCCCTGCGACATCGCTCTGGCCGGCGAACCGCCTCCTTCCTAAGGTGGCGGGTCGTGCGGCGTCACACAGCAGGCGGTCAATAGGAGCGGAGGGGCGGAGATGAACGGGACGTAAACATCCCGCCCACCTCCTTACTTCCGCATTGCAGCCGGGACGCAGGTAAGGTGATGTTCGTCGCTCCTACAGCTTCATACACAGCGATGTGTGCTGCCTGCTGGAACGAGGAACAACATCGTACCGTCGCTGCTGCGAAATTATGGAAATGTCGGACCCTACACCGATCATACGATAACGACGCTTTTGCGCTCGTTAATCGTATGTAAAAGGATTCACATACTGCAATGTCGACAGCGACGCCGGATGTGCGTCACTTTCGATTTGACCCCACCGGCATCGCACCTGCGATGTCGTAGTGTGCAAAGTACCCCTTAGACAGGATGTTTTTCTGTGGACCGCAGAAGAAGTTCCCCAGTGATAGATGCAGTATTATTGAATATATCAGATACACTATCATTGTGAAGAAGGTGCAGGGGAGCCGCACATGTAACCTCCTGCACTGCAAAGGGTGAAAGTCACACTACAATCTGAATTATAAACTGATATGCTGAGGATCTCAAACCCTCACCTTTTGCCAATTTGCGCTACTGATATGTTTTGCAGCATATGTATGGAATTTTTAAAATCTTCAGCAGTATGCCAACCTTGTAAAATGCATTAAAAAAACTTTTTGCGCTCAAAAATTCCACAAGAATAGGAGTGTCACGCACAGACTAGGTAAGGTCCAGCATGAGGCCAAATACACAACAAGTCAGGGGAAATACTAAGATAAGCAAGGGGTACATTGGGGACACCAACCATTGGGGATTAACAACGGTGGACCGTAGCGGTAGTGAGAGGGAAGATGGACACCTCCTTCACTTACCTGCAACTGTACCCTGCACTCCTAACCAGTTCCCATACAGGTTCCTCACCTGTTGCCGAGCAGGAACCTGAAGCCCTGAGACAACCCTATGGTAGTCCCTGGCTAGAGAGTGGGGAGGTGACGGACACTAGCCACACCGCTGCACCAGAGCAACACACCAGGAAAGGAAGACAGACAAGGGGAAAACACCACAACAGACTGCTGCAGTCAGGACCACGACTGCAGCCACCACAGCAACTTCAGCAGAGGGAATCAAACAGCTCCTTCCAGCTCCAAGGCCAGCATCCAAATGAATCGAGAATAAACGGCACCCTCTGCTGGTAGCAGTGGTTATATAAAGGGACTGGTTGTGGTCCAGACCGGAAACATTTGAGCTGGTGTCAGGGTAGAGATTGTTGGTGAAGACTGCTAATGGAGTCTTCGTTTGGGATATCCAGAGACGGTGCCGTATTAGCTGTATATCAGTGACAATATATCACTGTATATAAGACAAAGAACACACAGACGTGCTCTCTCTTTCAGCCAGCGTCATCAACTGACTCGTATAATTCGATAGATCCAATTATACAGTAAGTAGGCATGAATAACCTTGAAGCTAAACAGGGAGTGCTTTTACTCCAGAACCAGAATGCTACCTCAATTTAAATCTTATAAAAACACCATTTATTGAAATTCATTTAAAATTCAAAAAAGTTCCACCTGTGAAAAAAATGACACACAGAACACATATACCCTGACCATGGAACAGCTCCAAGATATCTGCCCACAGGGACAAAAACAATTATTCCATATACTGATATCAATAATAATCCTGCCAGGGAAAAAGATCTAAATGACCCTCACTCTCTCTCTCCTCTACCTGCCAATGGAGGTGCGACATAAAGTCACAAATCACCCTAAAAGTAATGAGGTGCCCCCATTCCTCGGCGGCTTTCCCTTCTAAAGATGTCCCTACTCTCCCTCAAGTTATAATATAGGCTAGGGATAATAACTTTTATTACCAGGAAAGATGGAAAAATGAACTTATCTGAGAGATGAGTCAAAATTTAGTAGTCCCTCAGCAGTCCGTTTTTTTCATAGTATACAGGCGTCCGGGCTTTCCATGGTCCTCAACCCAATAACATAAATACACATAGTCTCAGTCTCAACGCGTTTCTCCCCATAAGATTAGTCAGGGTTCATCAGGAGACAAAATGAAAAATAACTGGCCCAATCGCCTGTGGAACAAACAAATATCAGAACCCCAAATCCAAAACCACAAAACAAAGAGTCCTAGAAGCACATGGAGAACATACCTGATAGCTATTAAGGGGGCTACTCATTTAGCAGCACACACCTCTCCATATGGATATGTATAATGGACGCCTTACCATGTGCCTCACTCTCCTTAAGTATCATCAAATAGGGGCTGACCTGTTCGGTAACCGCCCCCAGGAACGCCCCATTGAGATGGGAAACCCTCGATGTATAAACCACATGCAGTTAATTAGCTGCCATCTTCCTAGGCAGCCGCCCCCAGGAACACCCCGTCCCCTAGGAAACCGGATGTAAACTACACGTGCAGTCACTATTTTTTGACAGACCGGAAGTGACGTATAATCTAAATCATCACATGTCCCAGCTCACATTGCCTAGGTGGGCATCGCCACACTATCGCCTGAAGGCACGGACCGTCCCCATCCGGATCAACAATTACCTCCCATAACGCCCCGTTGCCCGGGACCCCGGAGGTATAAAGCACGTGCATTCGCCATATAGACGAAACCGGAACCCCTACCGGAAGTGAATAAACCCACGTGACCCGTCCGAGTCATGTGACTCAGCATACCACGTCGTCGGATCATCACATCCTCCTCCCAGCACAGGATGGGGAAACCCAGAAGTGACGTACGATCTAAAACGTCACACATCCCGGCTCACGCCGCCCAAGTGGGCGTCGCCACCAATCACCTGACAGCGCGGGTCTGACTAACATTATGTTTAGGATTGGAGGGGGTGGCCATGTTTGTGGAGATTGTGGGGGACGACCCGCGCTGTCAGGTGATTGGTGGCGACGCCCACTTGGGCGGCGTGAGCCGGGATGTGTGACGTTTTAGATCGTACGTCACTTCTGGGTTTCCCCATCCTGTGCTGGGAGGAGGATGTGATGATCCGATGACGTGGTATGCTGAGTCACATGACTCGGACGGGTCACGTGGGTTTATTCACTTCCGGTAGGGGTTCCGGTTTCGTCTATATGGCGAATGCACGTGCTTTATACCTCCGGGGTCCCGGGCAACGGGGCGTTATGGGAGGTAATTGTTGATCCGGATGGGGACGGTCCGTGCCTTCAGGCGATAGTGTGGCGATGCCCACCTAGGCAATGTGAGCTGGGACATGTGATGATTTAGATTATACGTCACTTCCGGTCTGTCAAAAAATAGTGACTGCACGTGTAGTTTACATCCGGTTTCCTAGGGGACGGGGTGTTCCTGGGGGCGGCTGCCTAGGAAGATGGCAGCTAATTAACTGCATGTGGTTTATACATCGAGGGTTTCCCATCTCAATGGGGCGTTCCTGGGGGCGGTTACCGAACAGGTCAGCCCCTATTTGATGATACTTAAGGAGAGTGAGGCACATGGTAAGGCGTCCATTATACATATCCATATGGAGAGGTGTGTGCTGCTAAATGAGTAGCCCCCTTAATAGCTATCAGGTATGTTCTCCATGTGCTTCTAGGACTCTTTGTTTTGTGGTTTTGGATTTGGGGTTCTGATATTTGTTTGTTCCACAGGCGATTGGGCCAGTTATTTTTCATTTTGTCTCCTGATGAACCCTGACTAATCTTATGGGGAGAAACGCGTTGAGACTGAGACTATGTGTATTTATGTTATTGGGTTGAGGACCATGGAAAGCCCGGACGCCTGTATACTATGAAAAAAACGGACTGCTGAGGGACTACTAAATTTTGACTCATCTCTCAGATAAGTTCATTTTTTCATCTTTCCTGGTAATAAAAGTTATTATCCCTAGCCTATATTATAACTTGAGGGAGAGTAGGGACATCTTTAGAAGGGAAAGCCGCCGAGGAATGGGGGCACCTCATTACTTTTAGGGTGATTTGTGACTTTATGTCGCACCTCCATTGGCAGGTAGAGGAGAGAGCGAGTGAGGGTCATTTAGATCTTTTTCCCTGGCAGGATTATTATTGATATCAGTATATGGAATAATTGTTTTTGTCCCTGTGGGCAGATATCTTGGAGCTGTTCCATGGTCAGGGTATATGTGTTCTGTGTGTCATTTTTTTCACAGGTGGAACTTTTTTGAATTTTAAATGAATTTCAATAAATGGTGTTTTTATAAGATTTAAATTGAGGTAGCATTCTGGTTCTATATTGATTTTCTACCTACGTAAATAGGTTTCTAAGTGTTAAAAAAGCTGAGTATAACTGATGGCGGGTTTTCTATCTGAACCTCTTAATACAAATACTTGGTTATCGGATGTAGATAGGGTGTTTTCGGATAGGACAGACGTTACGTATTCGGGGGGAGTTATTAACTTGAAACAATTGTTTAATGAACTTTATAGCTGTTTCCGGGAAAACATTAAATCATGGTGGGAGGTGCAATCCCTTGATAATTACATCAAACAAGGGATTGTACCAAAGGGCCTGCGTATCACAGTAGCACCGGCATTGAGATCAAGAAGTGCAGACCTACTTGAAAAGTGGGAGAGTGAATCAAAAGCAACATCAATACGATTTATGCAATTATTGCTCACGGAGGAGAAGTTGACCTTGGAAAAAACCTCCACTAAGTTAGCTGAAAAAAGGGAGGCAGTTTTGAAATATAAAACTGATCCGGATTTTGAAAGGAGAGAAAGGTTTTTACAAAGCTCCGTGGAGAAGTTCCACAATACCTTAAAAACTAGGAAGCACAATAATTTTGTGAAGGACCTCGGGGAATTTAAAGAGAAAACTGCTTATAGGTTCTTGACAGAAGGAACTGGGCCACGTGTTGACCCATCCTCTTCCGATCTAGAGTCATCGGACTCAGAGAGGTATAGGGGGGCACCAGGTGATTTCAGGAATTTTCCCCGTGGGAGAAGGCAGAGACGTAATAGAAACAGATGGCAAGGAATGGGACCTATAGCGCCACCTTTGACCTCTGTTTCTTCCTCTGTGCCCTCTGTGTCGGATGGTCAGCCCTCTTTTTTAGAGGGAAAGACCCTACCATACGATCTAAGACCCCGGGAGCAGTATTCCAACCCAAACAGGAGAGACAGGAAATAGACAACCACATTATTAATCTATCGGGACAGACCCTGACTGCCTTAGATGTGAATATTCTGAGGAGGGGTCTATCTTTCGTACCCACTGAGCGCTTTGATTCATTTAATTGGACCAAGGATTTGGCCCTATTTGGTAGGAAATTGAAGTGGAAAAAATTCTTTAAAACAACGGAATCATCTAAGTATAATCTTTTGGGTATTACACCAGAAGATAGGGAAACATTTGAAAATCTGATAGATTTGGATAATGAGGGTCTCAGACAACCAGGACAGGGACCTTTTACTACCCTCAAAAGAAAGAGTGAAAAGCAACCTCCTAGAGGGGACCTGGACAGTGTAGACATTTTTCTCAAAGTGGTTGCTGAGGATTTTAAAGCACTGTCTGATGTGAGAACTGGCTTTCCCCCTAATATGAACAAATCCGAATTGGATGCCTTGTCAATACTTGCCAAAAAAAAGGAGTTGATCTTCAAGCCTTCGGACAAAGGAGGGAAGATAGTCGTCATGAATCACAACATTTACCAGAAAATGTGTTATTCCATCTTACGTGATCATGACGGCTATGCGACCCTGGAACGGGATCCAACTATAGGATTCAGCAAAGTATTAGCTGATATTTTGTCCGAAGGTCTTGGAGATCGCCTTATTTCACAAAATGAATTCGATTTTATGCACGAGAGGTTTCCGGTTACACCAACGTTCTATACGTTACCTAAAATTCACAAGGGGACCTCCCCCTTAAAAGGGAGACCCATTGTAGCAGGGATTAATTCCCTTACTCAGAACGTTGGTGTATACCTGGACTCCATTCTCAGACCCTTTGTGGTTTCTTTGTCATCCTACCTCAGGGACACCAGTGACCTCTTGAGAAGGATTAGTGGAGTAATGATAAATAAAGATACTATTTTTGCCTCAATAGATGTAGAGGCTCTATATAGCTCCATCCCGCATGATTTAGGTCTGAAGGCGGTCAAGTATTTCTTGGACAGCAGAGGCACCCATTACGAGAAACATAGTAGGTTCACTTTAAAACTATTGGAACACATCTTGACCCATAATTTTTTCATCTTTAATGGGAGGTATTACCACCAGCTCAGGGGTACTGCGATGGGGTGCTCATGCGCCCCATCGTATGCCAATCTTTACCTGGGCTGGTGGGAAGATACCATGGTGTTCCAGGAACCGCACTCTGAATGGATAAAACACATCATTTATTGGGGCCGCTATATTGACGATGTCCTGGTCCTATGGAGCGGGACAGTCGGCTCCTTTCAGAACTTTGTGAAACACCTGAATAGGAACGATGTAGGTCTGTCATTTACCTATGATATAGGCATTGACCAAATGGCCTTTTTGGATGTCCTTCTGATGAGGGGAACTGGGGGGCAGATAGAAACCCAGGTTTTTCGAAAAAAGACTGCAACCAATAGTTTTTTACACTGGACCAGTCACCATCCTGAACCATTAAAAAGAGGGATACCAAAGGGCCAATACCTAAGACTGAAACGTAATTGTTCCACAAGTGAAGCCTTTCATAGACAGGCGGGGGATCTTTGTCAGAGGTTCACCGAAAGAGGGTATCCGGCTGGTCCCCTTAAAGAGGCATACAAACACGCGGTATTGAGAGACAGGGAGGAGTTATTAGTAGCCAGAGAAAAGGAAGAATCTGAGAACATCACGAGGGTGATTGGTACATTTGACAATCGTAATCGGGAGGTTTTCAAGATTTTGGACAAACACTGGGGAATTTTGAGGGCGGACCCGAATCTGAAGGATTTTATTGGAGTACGGCCCATGATCACCTTCCGTAAGGGGAGGTCCCTAAAAGACAGGTTAGTACACAGTTTGTATCAGACCCCACAAAAAGAAGGGACATGGTTGGACAGGAAGGTGAATGGAGTTTATAGATGCGGACGATGCAAATTCTGTAATTGGATTTCACCAGGGAAGAAGGTAGTGTCGGCATGTACGCACCGTGAATATGATATTCGTGATTTTGCCAATTGTAGTACCGAGGGGGTTATCTATGTGGCCAAATGCACTTGCCCCTTGGACTACATTGGGAAAACGAAAAGAGAACTAAGAAAGCGGATCGGGGAACATCTGGGTGATGTACGAAACGAAAGGGATACCTCGATCTCACGACATGTCAGACAAGTTCATGGGGGAAATCTGAACTCCATAAGTTTTAAAATCATTGAAGTGGTCCCGGAACCAATTAGGAAAGGCAACTGGAATAAACTTCTGCTACAAAAGGAGACCAAATGGATATATCGTTTTGACTGTGTACATCCAAAAGGTCTGAATGAACAGCTGACATTCGGTTGTTTTTTATAGGAGGCGTCTGTTTTGAAGAGATAAGCACCCGAGGCTACATCAGAATAATTTCTGATCTATACCCGCCAGACTAATATCCTTCCGTAAAGGAAAGAAGTCATGTTTGGATGAGTGGAATTATTTTTCACCATCCCATTTTCAATTAATTTATGTCTATCCATATTACCCCATTTTCTGAATCTATGTGGGATGATGATACATGGGAACCAACCTACTGGCAACATCTTTATGGATGTTAGCAATGTTGCAGTAATTACCTTTGGTGGTCTCCTTTCCTTAACACCCCCCCCCCCCTTTTCCTCCTCCCAAATAAATTTTCCTCCACTCTCTCTCCGCCCCCCCCCCCCCACTTCCACTCCCTTTTGAACACATGGTCGATATATGACTTTGAATATATAATGTTTGAGATCATGGCCTGTTCTGGTGTATGATCCGGAGGGAACATGTGGGTTTGTTTTATTTCCGGTGTGACCTCCGGTCTCTCCTTTAAATGATGATGCATTGGGATAACTGAATTGTTTATCTTCCCTTGTATAGTAATCTTATGGGGAGTAACGCGTTACTGATGGGCTGCGGTTTGGGTCTGGACTTGAATCTGACTAACATTATGTTTAGGATTGGAGGGGGTGGCCATGTTTGTGGAGATTGTGGGGGACGACCCGCGCTGTCAGGTGATTGGTGGCGACGCCCACTTGGGCGGCGTGAGCCGGGATGTGTGACGTTTTAGATCGTACGTCACTTCTGGGTTTCCCCATCCTGTGCTGGGAGGAGGATGTGATGATCCGATGACGTGGTATGCTGAGTCACATGACTCGGACGGGTCACGTGGGTTTATTCACTTCCGGTAGGGGTTCCGGTTTCGTCTATATGGCGAATGCACGTGCTTTATACCTCCGGGGTCCCGGGCAACGGGGCGTTATGGGAGGTAATTGTTGATCCGGATGGGGACGGTCCGTGCCTTCAGGCGATAGTGTGGCGATGCCCACCTAGGCAATGTGAGCTGGGACATGTGATGATTTAGATTATACGTCACTTCCGGTCTGTCAAAAAATAGTGACTGCACGTGTAGTTTACATCCGGTTTCCTAGGGGACGGGGTGTTCCTGGGGGCGGCTGCCTAGGAAGATGGCAGCTAATTAACTGCATGTGGTTTATACATCGAGGGTTTCCCATCTAAATGGGGCGTTCCTGGGGGCGGTTACCGAACAGGTCAGCCCCTATTTGATGATACTTAAGGAGAGTGAGGCACATGGTAAGGCGTCCATTATACATATCCATATGGAGAGGTGTGTGCTGCTAAATGAGTAGCCCCCTTAATAGCTATCAGGTATGTTCTCCATGTGCTTCTAGGACTCTTTGTTTTGTGGTTTTGGATTTGGGGTTCTGATATTTGTTTGTTCCACAGGCGATTGGGCCAGTTATTTTTCATTTTGTCTCCTGATGTACCCTGACTAATCTTATGGGGAGAAACGCGTTGAGACTGAGACTATGTGTATTTATGTTATTGGGTTGAGGACCATGGAAAGCCCGGACGCCTGTATACTATGAAAAAAACGGACTGCTGAGGGACTACTAAATTTTGACTCATCTCTCAGATAAGTTCATTTTTCCATCTTTCCTGGTAATAAAAGTTATTATCCCTAGCCTATATTATAACTTGAGGGAGAGTAGGGACATCTTTAGAAGGGAAAGCCGCCGAGGAATGGGGGCACCTCATTACTTTTAGGGTGATTTGTGACTTTATGTCGCACCTCCATTGGCAGGTAGAGGAGAGAGAGAGTGAGGGTCATTTAGATCTTTTTCCCTGGCAGGATTATTATTGATATCAGTATATGGAATAATTGTTTTTGTCCCTGTGGGCAGATATCTTGGAGCTGTTCCATGGTCAGGGTATATGTGTTCTGTGTGTCATTTTTTTCACAGGTGGAACTTTTTTGAATTTTAAATGAATTTCAATAAATGGTGTTTTTATAAGATTTAAATTGAGGTAGCATTCTGGTTCTATATTGATTTTCTACCTACGTAAATAGGTTTCTAAGTGTTAAAAAAGTGCTTTTACTCCCCAATTTCTCACAGCACATGGCCTGCCTCCCGTACATTCCTTCTGTGTGAACATTACTGATAACACTTTTGCAGCTTTACATTCTGGCTTCATCATCTTTGGTTAACTCCTTCATGACTATACAACTTTGAATTATACTATAGGTCTGTGCAATTGCTACATAGACAGACAGATAATTATACAACTACATCTACATTTTGATTATTTACATACACAGATATTCTTATTACGTTTAAACAAACATATTACAACTCAGGCGACCTCCACACTGGTACTAGGTCTGCTTGCTGGCAAGGAATACTGCCATTAACCCTATAACTGCCATTAAAAAAACCAAACAAAAAACATTTAAATAGCAGAGTCTCACAGGGGAAAAGTGAGACTCAGACCCAAAAAACTGTCACAAAAGTCTTACAACAGAGAGTCGACCGTGACAAGGAGCACATGTTATGTATTTGTTGTGGATTATTTTTTTTTGCAAATATACTATGCAGAAAATCCACAGATAAGATAAGAGTTCAAGAGATCTCATCTAAACATTGCTGATAATTAGTGCTTGTGCAGACTATTGTATTTTCGGTCCGATTGGGTTCCATCACAAAATTGCATCAAAACTGTGACTAATGTTATTCAATGAAGCAATGCACATGTCCAAGTTTTTCCTCAGACCGAGTGGTTTGAGGGAAAAAATTGGAGGATGCACAATTTGCCAATTATGTGTATCAGCTCACCGTGTGGAAGCTCAGTCCTGGTTTCGTCCTGCAGCACGGACAGGCACTGCCACAGCCCGATATAGCATAGTAGAAGAAAGGATGTCCAGCTCTTCAGGCAGAGAAAACCAAGGTCTTTATTTCATCATGCAGATACAACGAATGACATGACCAGCACTACGCGTTTCAGGTGAAACACTCACCCTTAATCACTCGGATGACTGACAGAATATAGAAGATGGAGAATGTCACAGTATTGACAGGGAAAGTATGGCGCATGACATGACACACTACATCATAAAGGGGTACAGTGGAGACATGTTAACAATAGTGATGAGCGAGTACTAAAAAGCTCGGGTGCTCGAAGCTCGGGCCGAGCCTCCCAAGATACTCGTGTACTCGGCCCGAGCAACGAGCCCAATGTTATCCTATGGGAGACCCGAGTATTTTTGTGAAATGACCTCCCGGCAGCATGGAGAAACCCTAAAAATGTCACAAAAGTCTCAGAAGAGTGCTCAAATGACATGGCAACAGCATGGGGAAGACCCCTTGAAGCATTTATCACTCAAAAGTCACAGCTGTGAACAATTTTGTCCGCGTTTTACGCCATTTTTACGGACTCACCAGAAAACCTTCCAAAATGACCCCAAAATGATTTTTCATGGCGGAAATGTTAAGGGCACATACCCAATAGTGAGATAGATCTGGTGTATGTTACTTTTTGAGATCAATACATGAAAGATTTTACGTGAAAACATTGTGTGGCACTCCGATGTCCCTGAGAAGAGACGTACATGAAGGCCTCTTGAGTCTAATGTGCCCATTTTGAGGAAGTGAGTCTTTGTAGTATTTTCCTTTGCCAGGGCAGTCCTAAATTGTGAGGTTCACCAATGCCCCTGCATACAGACGTGCATGAGGGCCTCAAAACATTAAGTGTCCATTGTCAGGAAGTGGGTGTATTATAGTATAGCCCTTAGGCAGGGCAGCCAAAAATTGGGAGGCTCCACATTGTCCCTGGGTAGAGACGTGCATGATGGCCTTTAAACCTGAAGTGCCCATTGTAAGGAAGTGGGTCTATTTCAGTATAGCCCTTTGCCAGGGCAGCCAAAAATTGGGAGGCTCCACATTGTCCCTGGGTAGAGACGTGCATGAGGGCCTCAAAACATTAAGTGTCCATTTTAAGGAAGTGGGTGTATTTCAGTATAGCCCTTAGGCAGGGCAGCCAAAAATTGGGAGGCTCCACATTGTCCCTGGGTAGAGACGTGCATGAGGGCCTCAAAACATTAAGTGTCCATTTTAAGGAAGTGGGTGTATTTCAGTATAGCCCTTAGGCAGGGCAGCCAAAAATTGGGAGGCTCCACATTGTCCCTGGGTAGAGACGTGCATGATGGCCTTTAAACCTGAAGTGCCCATTGTAAGGAAGTGGGTCTATTTCAGTATAGCCCTTTGCCAGGGCAGCCAAAAATTGGGAGGCTCCACATTGTCCCTGGGTAGAGACGTGCATGAGGGCCTCAAAACATTAAGTGTCCATTGTCAGGAAGTGGGTGTATTATAGTATAGCCCTTAGGCAGGGCAGCCAAAAATTGGGAGGCTCCACATTGTCCCTGGGTAGAGACGTGCATGATGGCCTTTAAACCTGAAGTGCCCATTGTAAGGAAGTGGGTCTATTTCAGTATAGCCCTTTGCCAGGGCAGCCAAAAATTGGGAGGCTCCACATTGTCCCTGGGTAGAGACGTGCATGATGGCCTTTAAACCTGAAGTGCCCATTGTAAGGAAGTGGGTCTATTTCAGTATAGCCCTTTGCCAGGGCAGCCAAAAATTGGGAGGCTCCACATTGTCCCTGGGTAGAGACGTGCATGAGGGCCTCAAAACATTAAGTGTCCATTGTCAGGAAGTGGGTGTATTATAGTATAGCCCTTAGGCAGGGCAGCCAAAAATTGGGAGGCTCCACATTGTCCCTGGGTAGAGACGTGCATGATGGCCTTTAAACCTGAAGTGCCCATTGTAAGGAAGTGGGTCTATTTCAGTATAGCCCTTTGCCAGGGCAGCCAAAAATTGGGAGGCTCCACATTGTCCCTGGGTAGAGACGTGCATGAGGGCCTCAAAACATTAAGTGTCCATTTTAAGGAAGTGGGTGTATTTCAGTATAGCCCTTAGGCAGGGCAGCCAAAAATTGGGAGGCTACACGTTGTCCCTGGGTAGAGACGTGCATGAGGGCCTCAAAACATTGTTCCCATTGCAAAGGAGCGGGTCTCCTGTCGTTGTAATGTCCATTCTGCAAAGAATGGGCGAAAAAATTTACCACTGGGGGTATACCTGAAACAAAGACCTAACTATTGTAACGGTCATCATGATGGCGCATGAGGAGAAGGAGGAGCAGTCCAGCGATTATCCAAAGTCGAGAAGTGTACCCATGGGTGAGTGGAGGTACATGGCAAACTTTAAATTCCGCTCTCATTTGCTGGTGGTGTGGTGAAGTCTGGCCCAATCCAACCCTTGTTCATCTTTATCAGAGTCAGCCTGTCAGCATTTTCAGTTGACAGGCGGGTGCGTTTATCTGTAATGATTCCACCTGCGGCACTAAAAACACGCTCTGACAAAACGCTAGCAGCAGGGCAGGCCAGGACTTCCAAGGCGTAGAGAGCCAATTCATGCCACGTGTCCAGCTTGGATACCCAATAATTGTAAGGCACAGAGGAATGTCGGAGTACAGTTGTTCGATCTGCAAGGTACTCCTTCAGCATCTGGGCAAACTTAGGATTTCTTGTGGCACTACCCCGCACCTCAGGGGCTGTGGTACGTGAGGGGCTGAGAAAACTGTCCCACATCTTAAAGACTGTTCCCCTACCTCTGGCGGATTGGACTTGTGCCTCTCTCGGCTGTACGCCTCGGTTGTCCACTGATTCCTGACCTATGCCGCTAGCGTTTTGTGAGGGGAATGCTTTGCCTACTTCCGTGAGTATGGCCTTCCGAAACTGCTGCATTTTGGTTGACCTCTCATCCACGGGAATAAGAGACAAAAAGTTCTCCTTGTAGCGTGGGTCTAACAGTGTTACCAACCAGTAATGATTGTCGGCCAAGATGTTCTTAACGCGAGGGTCACGAGACAGGCAGCTTACCATAAAGTCAGCCATGTGCGCCAGACTCTTAACAGCCAGGACTTCAGTAGCCTGACCAACAAGATGACTGAACATGCTGTCCTCCTCCTCCTCCTCCTCCTCCTCCTCCTCATCTACCCTGTCCTCTGGCCAGCCACGCTGAATCGAGGATATGACTGGTGTGCATGTCATATCCTCAATTTGGCCGGAGAGTTGCTCCATGTCTTCATCCTCCTCCTCGTCATAGTCCTCCACTGCACGTTGTGATGAGACGAGGCTGGGCTGTGTGTTATCACCCACACCCACTACTGTTTCTTGCTGCAACTCATCGCGCTCCGCCTGCAATGCATCATGTTTGTTTTTCAAAAGGGACCGTTTTAGAAGGCAGAGTAGCGGTATGGTGACGCTAATAATGGCGTCATCACCACTCACCATCTTGGTGGAGTCCTCAAAGTTTTGGAGGATGGTACATAGGTCTGACATCCATCTCCACTCCTCAGGTGTTATGTGTGGAGTTTGACCCATTTCCCGACGGCTTAGGTGATGCAGGTACTCAACAACTGCCCTCTTCTGCTCACATATCCTGACCAACATGTGCAGAGTTGAATTCCAACGCGTGGGGACATCACACACCAGTCTGTGAGCCGGAAGATGCAAACGGCGCTGAAAGCCGGCAAGGCCGGCTGAAGCAGTAGGTGACTTTCGAAAATGTGCAGACAGGCGGCGAACTTTTACCAGCAGATCAGACAGCTCTGGGTATGACTTTATAAACCGCTGAACCACGAGGTTGAGCACATGGGCCACGCATGGAACATGTGTCAGCTGGCCTCGCCTCAAAGCCGCCACCAGGTTCCGGCCATTGTCACAAACGACCTTTCCTGGCTTTAGGTTCAGAGGTGTGAGCCAGTGATCTGCCTGCTGTTTCAGAGCTGTCCACAGCTCTTCTGCATTGTGGGGTTTGTCACCTATGCAGATTAGCTTCAGCACAGCCTGTTGCCGCTTCGCCGAGGCAGTGCTGCAGTGCTTCCAGCTTGTGACTGGTGTGGAGGGCACAGTGGATGAGGATGCGCAGGAGGAGGAGGAGGCTGAAGAGCATGACATTCCGGAGCTGTAGAGTGTGGGTGAAACACTGACTGAGGTAGGGCCTGCAAACCTTGGTGTGGGAAGGACGTGTTCCGTCCCTCGCTCAGACTGGGTCCCAGCTTCCACAATATTAACCCAGTGTGCCGTCAACGAGATGTAGCGGCCTTGCCCACAAGCACTTGTCCACGTGTCTGTGGTTAGGTGGACTTTGGGTGAAACAGCGTTGTTCAGGGCACGTGTGATGTTTTGTGACACGTGGTTATGCAACGCGGGGACGGCACACCGGGAGAAATAGTGGCGGCTGGGGACCGAGTAACGTGGGACAGCTGCCGCCATCAGGTCACGGAATGCTTCTGTCTCCACCAGCCTAAAAGGCAACATTTCCAGCGCAAGCAGTCGCGAAATGTTAGCATTTAGAACTGTGGCATGTGGGGTGTTGGCAGTGTATTTGCGCCTGCGTTCAAAGGTTTGCTGAATGGATAACTGAACGCTGCGCTGGGACAAGGACGTGCTTGATGATGGTGTTCTTTCTGCGTAGGCAACTGCAGGTGCAGGAGTGGAGGAGGCTTGTTCGCAGGCAGCATGGACAGAGGATTGGCTCGCATGCACAACCAGCGAAGACGTAGCAGTGACATCAGCAAGCACTGCTCCTCGACTCTGTTGTACTTCCCACAAAGTCGGGTGCTTGGCTGACATGTGCCTGATCATGCTGGTGGTGGTCAGGCTGCTAGTTTTGGTACCCCTGCTGATGCTGGCACGGCAGGTGTTGCAAATGGCCTTTTTTGAATCATCTGGATCCAACTTAAAAAACTGCCAGACTCGTGAAGACCTAACATTTGTACAGGCACCTTGTGTCGTCGTGTTGTTACGGGGAACGGTTGCCTGACTTCTGCCTGGGACCACCACCCTGCTTCTTACTGCCTGTTGTGATGCTACGCCTCCCTCCCCCTGTGCACTGCTGTCCTCGCTCTGCATATCCTCCTGCCAGGTTGGGTCAGTTACTGGATCATCCACCACGTCGTCTTCCTCTTCCGCACCCTGCTCCTCCTCCTGACTTGCTGACAATTGTGTCTCATCATCGTCCACCACTTGTTGAGACACGTTGCCAACTTCGTGAGAACGTGGCTGCTCAAATATTTGGCTATCTGTACAGACGATCTCCTCATGACCCACTTCAATATGAGCTGGCGAGAGGCCAGAATGTGTGAATGGAAACGTGAACAGCTCTTCCGAGTGTCCAAGTGTGGGATCATTAATGTCCGAGGAGGACGTGTACTCAGCCTGGTGGTAGGAAGGAGGATCAGGTTCAGAAATGTGCGGTGCAGTATCACGGCTACTGACACTTGACCGTGTGGAAGACAGAGTGTTTGTGGTGGTGCCAATCTGACTGGAAGCATTATCCGCTATCCAACTAACAACCTGTTGACACTGGTCTTGGTTCAAGAGCGGTGTACTGCTGCGGTCCCCAAGAATTTGGGACAGGACGTGCGAGCGACTAGATGTGGCCCTTTGTTGTGGCGAAATTAGAGCTTGCCCACGACCTCGGCCTCTGCCTGCACCACCATCACGTCCACTTCCTTGTTCCTTGCCAATGCCCTTGCGCATTTTGCAATGCTGTGCACTGCTGACGTGTATATTCACTACTTGTGCGTTATATCAAAGTTTCTGGAAATTGCACACCAGTGCACCTGTACGCTGCCACCAACAGGCACACACGTGCGGTTTTAAAAACCAAGCACGGACGCAATAATAACCTAACACAGGTTTTAGGAGCAAAAATTAAGAACTCTGACACTATCAGCCACTGCTGACTGACGTGTATTATACACTACACTTGTGCGTTATATAATAGTTTGGTAAACGCACACCAGTGCACCTGTACGCTGCCACCAACAGGCACACACGTGCGGTTTTAAAAACCAAGCACGGACGCAATAATAACCTAACACAGGTTTTAGGAGCAAAAATTAAGAACTCTGACACTATCAGCCACTGCTGACTGACGTGTATTATACACTACACTTGTGCGTTATATAATAGTTTGGTAAACGCACACCAGTGCACCTGTACGCTGCCACCAACAGGCACACACGTGCGGTTTTAAAAACCAAGCACGGACGCAATAATAACCTAACACAGGTTTTAGGAGCAAAAATTAAGAACTCTGACACTATCAGCCACTGCTGACTGACGTGTATTATACACTACACTTGTGCGTTATATAATAGTTTGGTAAACGCACACCAGTGCACCTGTACGCTGCCACCAACAGGCACACACGTGCGGTTTTAAAAACCAAGCACGGACGCAATAATAACCTAACACAGGTTTTAGGAGCAAAAATTAAGAACTCTGACACTATCAGCCACTGCTGACTGACGTGTATTATACACTACACTTGTGCGTTATATAATAGTTTGGTAAACGCACACCAGTGCACCTGTACGCTGCCACCAACAGGCACACACGTGCGGTTTTAAAAACCAAGCACGGACGCAATAATAACCTAACACAGGTTTTAGGAGCAAAAATTAAGAACTCTGACACTATCAGCCACTGCTGACTGACGTGTATTATACACTACACTTGTGCGTTATATAATAGTTTGGTAAACGCACACCAGTGCACCTGTACGCTGCCACCAACAGGCACACACGTGCGGTTTTAAAAACCAAGCACGGACGCAATAATAACCTACTAACAGGTTTTTTTGGGGAGCGACAATTACAGTACAGACAAGTCAGACACTATCTGGACTGTTTTACACTGTGTACACCAGCCCCAGATATGAAGGCTGGTATACGGTCACCACTACCCTGCCTGCCTGCCTGCCTGTATACTGCTACAATAGTCCTGACAAGGACTCTTTTGGTCACTAGCCTGTATTCAGACCTGGCTATACCCTGCCTGTATATAGCAACAATAGTCCTGAGAAGGACTCTGCTACTGTACTCCGACCTGGCTATACCCTGCCTGCCTGTATACAACTAGAATAGTCCTGAGAAGGACTTTTGGTCACACTGTTTGCAGCCCTGCAACTGAAAAAGCTATAAAGGGCCGCAAAGCTTTCCCTGAATCAGCGACACTCTCCCTACACTCACTGTCAGAATAGCTGTGAGCAGAGCACAGCGCGCCGGCCGATATAAAGGCTCGGTGACGCTGTGCAGGCCGGCCAATCACTGCAATTCCACAACTAACAGGGCTGTGGCATTGCAGTGGTCTGCCAGCCAATCCCTGCATGAGGGCTGGCTCTCAAAAGAGCGCCAACATGCAGAAATGAAGACCACGAGTAAAGCACGAGTATCGCGAGATTACTCGGTCCCCGCCGAGCAGCCCGAGTACAGTGATACTCGTGCGAGTACCGAGTAGTGACAAGCATGCTCGCTCATCACTAGTTAACAACAGTGGGCCCTAGTGCTGGTGAGAGGTAGATGGACATCTCCACTTACCTGAAACTGTACCCTGCACCCCTAGCCAGTCCCTATACAGGATCCTCACCTGTCACCGAGCAGGAACCTGATGCCATGAGTGACCCTACAATAGTCCTGGCTAGTGAGTGGGCAGGTAAAGATCTCTAGTCCCACTGCTGCACTAAACACACCAGAGAAGGAAGAAAGATGGGGAAAACACAACGACAGAGAGCTGCAGTCAGGATAACGACTGCAGCCACCACAGCAACGTCAACAGAGGGAATCAAACAGCTCCTTCCACCTCCAAGAGCAGCATCCAAATGAATCAAGAATAACCGGCACCCTCTGCTGGTAGCAGATGGTATATAAATGGACTGGGTGTGGTCCAGACCGGAAACACCTGAGCTGGTACTAGGCCTGCTTGCTGGCAAAGAATACTACTATTAACCCTACAACTGCCAAAGGGAAAGAAAACCCATTAAAATAGCAGAGTATCATAGTTATCATAGTATCATAGCTTTTTAAGGTTGAAGGGAGATTCTAAGGGGCACTTTGCACACTATGACATCACAAGCCGATGCTTGCAATGCCGAGCGCGATAGGCGCCACCCCCGTCGCAGGAGCGATATCTAGTGATAGCTGCCGTAGCGAACATTATCGCTATGGCAGCTTCACACGCACTCAACTGCTCTGCGACGTCGCTCTGGCCGGCGAACCGTCTCCTTATTAAGGGGGCGGGTCGTGCGGCGTCATAGCGATGTCACATGGCAAGCGGCCAATAGAAGCGGAGGGGTGAAGATAAGCAGGACGTAAACATCCCGCCCACCTCCTTCCTTCCGCATAGTCGCGTGAGCCGCAGAACGCAGGTAAGGTGATGTTCCTCGCTCCTGCGGCTTCACACACAGCGATGTGTGCTGCTGCAGGAACGAGGAACTACATCGTAACATCGGTCCTTCCGAAATTATGGAAATGACCGACGCTACACCGATGATACGATTTGGACGTTTTTGCGCTCGTTAATCGTATCAAAAAGGATTTACACACTACGATATTGACTGCGACGCCGGATGTTGGTCACTTTCTATTTGACCCCACCGACATCGCAGCTGCGATGTCGTAGTGTGCAAAGTGCCCCTAAGTCCATCTAGTTCAACCCGTAGCCTAACATGTTGATCCATAGGAAGGCAAAAAAAAAAAAAACAATGTGGCAAACAAGCTCCAATGGGGGAAAAATTTCCTTCCTGACTCCACATCCGGCAATCAGACTAGTTCCCTGGATCAACACCCTGTCATAAAATCTAATATACATAACTGGTAATATTACATTTTTTAAGAAAGGCATCCAGGCTCTGCTTAAATGTTAGTAGTGAATCACTCATTACAACATCATGTGGCAGAGAGTTCCATAGTCTCACTGCTCGTACAGTAAAGAATCCTCGACATCCACTTCCTGATGGGGGTGGGACGTTCGGCGTCACAGCGACGTGACACAGCGACCGCCCAATAGAAGCGGAGGGGTGGAGATGAGCGGGACGTAAACATCCCGCCCACCTCCTTCCTTCCGCATTGCCGGCGGGACGCAGGTAAGCTGTGTTTATCGTTGCCGGGGTGTCACACGGAGCGATGTGTGCTGCCTCAGGAACGATGAACAACCACAGGACAGAAGAAGAAACAACTTTTTGAAAATGAGCGACGTGTCAACGAGCAACGATAAGGTGAGTATTTTTGCTCGTTCACCGTTGCTCGTAGCTGTCACACACTACGATATATCAAACGATGCCGGATGTGCGTCACTTATGACGTGACCCCGCCGACATATCGCCCGATATATCGTACCGTGTGACGCCGGCATAAGGGCCCATGCAAAAAAATTGGACCACACTCGGATTACATCCAAGTGCAATCTGATTTTCACAGACTGACAATAGAAAAGATGGAGAAACCTTTTTTCTTTTATTCTCCACGTGCGAGAAAAATAGATCCCCCACCCTGATCAAATTGTGATCAGAATCTCATAAGCATATAATCGGCTCATTTTTCTCAGATGGAGAAAATATGGTTGAGTAAAACTAGACTTATGTGTGGAGATTCATGACCAATGGTGGAGATTTTTTAAATCTGCAGCATGTGAATTCTTTACTTTTTGATATGAAAAGGTGTAATCTGCACCAAATCTGCAGCAAAATCCACATCTATTGCTGAAAAATCTCTATCAATTATAAAATGGTTGCTCCGGTCACTTAACGTCAGCATTCCTCATAAATAACAAGACTTCAAGGAGAATTATAATACATAGCAAAAGGAATAGTATAAATGTCCCAGTGTAATGCCCCAAAGTTGGGGATTACATTTATGCCTTTTGTGTATAGACACTGACAAGCAAAAGGGTAACAATGTTTTGAACTTTTGACTTTCAGGCTCTATATCTTACCATCCACTACAGCTTTGAGCGTGAGACGACCTTCATTTTATAGACAATCATTTTGGCTATCTCATATATAAATTTGACTTGCAACTATTTCACATATGATTAGTTTTGCAGATTCTTGTAATGTCACTGCATTGATACTGTTTTTCTCCTAAAAATGTAAATGTAAATTTTTATTATTTTGTTAGTATTTTGTAAATCCACCTTTGGCTTTCACCTCTGCCTGAATCCTTCTGGGCATGCTCTTCATTGGATTCAAGAATGTCTTGACCGAAATCTTATCCCAGGTTTCTTCTACACATTCCCAATGTTGGTGTATACTGGTCGGCTCACTTTGGTGTGTACACAGCTTATATTTCAACTCTACCCACAAGTGTTGGATTGAGTTGAGGTCTCAGGACTGTGGGGGCAATCCAGCACCTCTACTTCATTGTCATTGACCCATTTCTTCACCAATCCAACATATGCTTCGTGTCATTCTCCTGCTAGAACACTATGTCGTCCTTTTCATACCCATAGTACTTAAGTGTAGGAAGTAACTCGTTCCTTTACTTTCAATCAGTAGCGTAGCTACCAGGGGGAAGATGGTAAGGTTGCCCCAGGCCCCGTGCTCAGAGGGGGCCTACCCGGAGCTACGTTACTGTTAACTATATCGGCTTGTGCAGCATGCCCATATAGCTAACCTCTGAGGTAGTGGCAGGAGACACAATCTACCTGCATTGCCACTGATGACAGTGATGAGCGCGCACACAGGACATCAGAGTCCCAGCATGGTGATGAGATCGCAAAGCATCAGGATTCTGATGTCTTGTGCTCTTGTGTGCGCGATGACAGTGCTGTGAAGCGCCCGCGCTGGAAAAATCAGGACCCTAGAATAAGAGAGTATGATGGGTTTTTTTGTTTTTTCTTTAATGCAGTATGGGGGATATATATACAGTTAGGTCCAGAAATATTTGGACAGTGACACAATTTTCGCGAGTTGGGCTCTGCATGCCACCACATTGGATTTGAAATGAAACCTCTACAACAGAATTCAAGTGCAGATTGTAACGTTTAATTTGAAGGTTTGAACAAAAATATCTGATAGAAATTGTAGGAATTGTACACATTTCTTTACAAACACTCCACATTTTAGGAGGTCAAAAGTAATTGGACAAATAAACCAAACCCAAACAAAATATTTTTATTTTCAATATTTTGTTGCGAATCCTTTGGAGGCAATCACTGCCTTAAGTCTGGAACCCATGGACATCACCAAACGCTGGGTTTCCTCCTTCTTAATGCTTTGTCAGGCCTTTACAGCCGCAGCCTTCAGGTCTTGCTTGTTTGTGGGTCTTTCCGTCTTAAGTCTGGATTTGAGCAAGTGAAATGCATGCTCAATTGGGTTAAGATCTGGTGATTGACTTGGCCATTGCAGAATGTTCCACTTTTTAGCACTCATGAACTCCTGGGTAGCTTTGGCTGTATGCTTGGGGTCATTGTCCATCTGTACTATGAAGCGCCGTCCGATCAACTTTGCGGCATTTGGCTGAATCTGGGCTGAAAGTATATCCCGGTACACTTCAGAATCCATCCGGCTACTCTTGTCTGCTGTTATGTCATCAATACACACAAGTGACCCAGTGCCATTGAAAGCCATGCATGCCCATGCCATCACGTTGCCTCCACCATGTTTTACAGAGGATGTGGTGTGCCTTGGATCATGTGCCGTTCCCTTTCTTCTCCAAACTTTTTTCTTCCCATCATTCTGGTACAGGTTGATCTTTGTCTCATCTGTCCATAGAATCCTTTTCCAGAACTGAGCTGGCTTCATGAGGTGTTTTTCAGCAAATTTAACTCTGGCCTGTCTATTTTTGGAATTGATGAATGGTTTGCATCTAGATGTGAACCCTTTGTATTTACTTTCATGGAGTCTTCTCTTTACAGTTGACTTAGAGACAGATACACCTACTTCACTGAGAGTGTTCTGGACTTCAGTTGATGTTGTGAACGGGTTCTTCTTCACCAAAGAAAGTATGCGGCGATCATCCACCACTGTTGTCATCCGTGGACGCCCAGGCCTTTTTGAGTTCCCAAGCTCACCAGTCAATTCCTTTTTTCTCAGAATGTACCCAACTGTTGATTTTGCTACTCAAAGCATGTCTGCTATCTCTCTGATGGATTTTTTCTTTTTTTTCAGCCTCAGGATGTTCTGCTTCACCTCAATTGAGAGTTCCTTAGACCGCATGTTGTCTGGTCACAGCAACAGCTTCCAAATGCAAAACCACACACCTGTAATCAACCCCAGACCTTTTAACTACTTCATTGATTACAGGTTAATGAGGGAGACGCCTTCAGAGTTAATTGCAGCCCTTAGAGTCCCTTGTCCAATTACTTTTGGTCCCTTGAAAAAGAGGAGGCTATGCATTACAGAGCTATGATTCCTAAACCCTTTCTCCGATTTGGATGTGAAAACTCTCATATTGCAGCTGGGAGTGTGCACTTTCAGCCCATATTATATATATAATTGTATTTCTGAATATGTTTTTGTAAACAGCTAAAATAACAAAACTTGTGTCACTGTCCAAATATTTCTGGACCTAACTGTATATATATATATATATATATATATATATATATATATATTAAATATATATATACCAGGATGGGCCCAGGCTGGGGCATCATGAGGATGAGGAATTTTTGCAGGTTGGGAACAGATTGGACATAGAGTTGAGTGAGTACCTAACTATCCGTACTCGCTATACTCATAAAGAGTACTGTCTAATACTCACATATTCATTCCGAATAGTGTGTGCAATGCAATTAAATGGGGAAAAACTCGCAAAGTAACAAGTAAACCCAAATGCCGTACTATTGTGCGAGTGGCGAATAGTGCGGCATGCCGATTACTCCTTACATTGCGGGTTTTTCCCCACTGACTTGCATTGCACACATTATTCAGAATGAATATGCGATTATT
Organism: Anomaloglossus baeobatrachus; assembly: GCF_048569485.1. Taxonomy (NCBI): domain Eukaryota; kingdom Metazoa; phylum Chordata; class Amphibia; order Anura; family Aromobatidae; genus Anomaloglossus; species Anomaloglossus baeobatrachus. Next base: position 616,927,891 of record NC_134356.1, on the reverse strand, counting down.
AGACAGTACTCTTTATGAGTATAGCGAGTACGAGTAGTTAGGTACTCGCTCAACTCTAGTGGGACAGTGTCGGAAATGTGAGACGTTAAATGTCTGTCTTTTTATAATCTCTGCAGGCAAGTCACGGCTGGAAGAAGTTGTCATGTCGGTCTGGACCAGATGCATAAGACGGGAAAAGTTAACGACTCCATCAGAAAGAACGTCAGCTATAAGTCACTATCTATAACTGTATTGTGTATGTGCTGAATACTGGATACCTGGATTTCAGGATGGGGGACATAGATAACAGGATTGGGGACATTACTGCATAATAAAGGGGGAAGCCCAATTCATATGTCTTTATACGATTTAGAACGCTACTCGTGCCCATACATCGGACCAACATCCGGAGGGGCGGCCAGGTCCAAATTTTACAGTGGGGCCCATCGCACTTTAGTTACGCCACTGAGTGCCAGTATTGGACTTCAGCTGAAGCGGGCTTTACACGCTACGATATCGTTAATGATTTATCGTCGGGTCACGTTGTTTGTGACGCACATCCGGCGTCATTAACGTTATCGCAGTGTGTGACACTTATGTGCGACCTAAAACGATCACAAAATCGGGCAAAATCGTTTGCCGCGGAGAGGTCGTCCTAAAACAAAAAATCATTGTCTTCTAATTAGCGATGTTATTCCTCGTTCCTGCGGCAGCACACATCACTATGTGTGACACCGCAGGAGCAAGGAACATCTCCTTACCTGCCTCCACCGCCAATGTGGAAGGAAGGAGGTGGGCGGGATGTTACGTTCCGCTCATCTCCGCCCCTCCGCTTCTATTGGACGGCTGCCGTGTGACGTCGCTGTGACGCCGCACGACCCACCCCCTTAGGAGGCGGATCACCGGCCAGAGCGACGTCGCAGGACAGGTAAGTCCATGTGACGGGTGTAAGCGAGGTTGTGCGCGACGGGCAGCGATTTTCCCGTGTCGCACAACCGACAGGGGAGAGTACAATCGCTTGCGATCTCGCTAGCAAGATCGCAGCGTGTAAAGCCCGCTTTAGACACCTCAGTGACTTGCTGCCTCATAAGGCCAACTTTCTTTATCTGCTACTGTTGCGGGCGGGGAGGACGCCGTCGCTGCTGCGCTCTCGCTAACGCTCGGGTCTGGCGCTGCTGCGATGGCTGCTCGGTAGCTCGAGTGGTGGGCTGGATCCGGGGACTCGAGCGGCGCTCCTCGCCCGTGAGTGAAAGGGGTGGTTGGTTTGGGGAATTTAATTTGTGACGCCACCCACGGGTCGTGGTGAAGATAGGCACCACCGCTACTGATGACGGGGATCCCGGGAGTGATGGTAAGGAGCAGCTGGGATGTTGTTTTCCCCCTCCATGGGTAGGGGTCCGATGGCCCTGCCTGTGTGTGCTGGCTTCACTTCGCTCCCCGGTCGGTACCGGCGGGCCGTCGCCTGTCCCCGGTCCTACGGTTCCGCCTTGCTCCACCACTCCTGCAGACGGCCACCACCGTCTGCCAACCTTGTTGTCAGTGCCTGGGCCACAAACCCAGACACCCAAGTGTTTACTCCTCTCTCCTCAAACTCCAAAACTAAACTGTTCTCTCACTTTTCCCGCCTCCAGGCCTGTGAACTCCTCAGTGGGTGGGGCCAACCGCTTGGCTCCCTGTCTAATGGGGGTGGGGGTGTTTGAGTGTTATCTGTGACGACCTGGCTAGGCCAGGGCGCCACACTACTGACAGCCTGTGTTAGGGAACCTGCTGTACATGCTATGTCATCTGCTGTGACCATCTGCTGCTGTTCAGTAAAGTTTGCATCTGGTTTAATACAACATCATGCTTGTCTGCTGCCTCTCACTGGCCTTCCTCCACTATAGTAATGTACCACCCCGGGGCTCAGCCGACTGCCGAGCCGCTCGGATCCGTGCTCGTTGGTGGGTGTCTCGAGCTCCTCATGGGCCCAGGGGTCACGTTGCTCTGAAGGGAGGTTGCTGGCGATGTACGGTTTGGTAGTCTACGGCCGGGGCCGCGGTTGTTTGGGGGTTTTTAAGTCTGTGACGCCACCCTCGGGTTGTGGTGAATAGATGGGCACCACCACTGCCGTTGACTAGGCTCCCGGGGACGGTGTTGCGCACCCTGGTGTTAACCCCTCCGTGGGTAGGGGGGTGAGGGGGTGATGGTCCCGGGGCCCGTGGGATGCGAGGCTAGGGGAGTGCGTGACGTTGCGGTGCGGTGCAGTGCTGCGCGCAGCCCGAGAGCACTGTTGTACTCATTATGACACATTGGAGTCTCTGTTAAACTAAACAAGATGGTGGACGGTGCCCGCAGTCGGCTGCGCTTCTCCCCTTTTCAGGTTGGTGGTTTCCGCCTTTCTCCTCCACCTCGCTTTTAATGGAATGATGACTCCTATGCCTGAGCAACGGTAGTTCGCTCCCCAGCTTTGTGTGTGCCAGAAGAGCCCATTTGCCCGCAGACACTGGCCCGTGGGATCTCTATGCCTGGGCGGTGGCTTTCTATCCCTATGGTTGGGCTGTTGCCTTCAGTCGGGTCTTGGGTGGGAAAGGACCTTGAGTCCAGACCCCAATCAGTGAATTCGACTCGGTCCAATGGCTTCTGGGACTCGTACTGGGTCTGAGTATCCCTCCTGGTGCTCCGGTTTCCAATCGGTTCCCCGATTTGGTACCGGCGGGCCACCACCCGTCCCCGGTCCTTACGGTTCCACCGGCTGTAGTCCCAGCTCCTGCAGGCGGCCACCACCGTCTGCCTCCTTGCCAGAGGTGACTGGGCTCCGACCCCGACACCTGGTGTTAGACTGTGTCAGACCTGGACACAGGTCTGCATTTGAATTCCACTCCACTTCACTGTCAGAACTACTCTACCAAACTAACACTGTGCTCCCCATGGGGAACTGCACTGTTTTTCCTGCCTCAGGGCCTGTATACTCCTCGGTGGGCGTGGCCAACCACCTGGCTTCGCCCCCTGGTGTGAACATCAAACCCTGAGGGAGGTGACAAGGGTTTTGTAGGTTGGCTGCTGGTGCCTTTTTAGGGAAAGGTGTTTGTGTAAGGGACTACCTGTGACAACCTGGCTAGTCCCAGGGAGTTGTGTCTGTGACGCCACCCATGGGTTGCGGTGAGGGATGGTGGCACCGCCGCTGCCTGGTGATGGGGCGCCCGGGGCTAATGGAGCAGCAAGATGGGATCCCCTCCACGGGTAGGAGAGGTGTAGTCCCGGGGCCTGCGGATGGAACATGGGAGTGATGGCTGCTGGAGGTGGCGCGCCGGGCTGGACTGGGGGACAATGGTGTACTCACAGTTCAGTAATTTCACACAAGTCCAGTAGTAAACCAAGTTGCCAGTGGCCGGCTGCCTTAGCAGGGTGCATTCGGGTCCCGCACCCAGGTTAATGAACAGGTATCCCTTCCTCCTGCACTTTCTGTTTGTCTTTTCTTCTGGATGACTTCTCATGGAACGGAGAAGTCCACTCCTGGTTCTGTATGTGTTGGGAGCTGTGGCCCGCGAAAGCTGACCCTTGAGATTTCAGTGGGTTCTGACGGACACCATATCGCCCGCGTTGGGATTCCCTTTCGCTCTATCTGGGCAGTTAATGGGACAAAGTCTGGAACCTTGTCCCCGGCTGGTTAATTGGAGAGGGGCTTGCAACCTTCCTCGCCCTAGGATCCAGGCACCTCGCCTATGCACGGCCTCCGGACCGGATTCCCACAGTCGGTACCGGCGGGCTACAACCCTGCTCCAGTCCACTTTAGGTCTCCCGCGACCGGATCTCCGTCGCCTGTGGCCCTGTTCACTGTCTGTCACCTAGCCGGGTAGTCCAGGGGCCCCTACCCCTGACTACACTGCACAGCACACTTCGCTCCTCTCACTTCAACTGTCAAGACTGATCTCCTGTTTTCCCGCCCCTGACACCTCAGGACCCATAGGTGGGCGTTCTCATCCGTCTGATCCCACCCACTGGTGTGCCCTTATTATCATGAGGGGGTGTCTAGGGTTTTATGGCTGTGTGTTATGCCTAAGTGTAGGTTTTGGTGGTAACAAGGAGGATGTACACTTTTGTGACTACCTGGTTTTGCCAGGGCGTCACATAACCTTCCCCCCGCCCCCAATTGGCACCTATATATTAATGATTGAGGATCATTAATATCCTGTGTGTACGTATTATAAAGCTTTGTGGCCACCTGGACCCATTATGAAGGTAGGACTTTAATACTTTGGAGATATATGACATTTATCCACAAAGAACACAGTCAGTTCGCTGCACTATATGCTGTATATAGGATATTGATTATGCAGCACCCCCTTGTGGGTAAAAAGGGCATGACATTAAGATCACACAGGTTTGTACATTAGTGCTGCCAGTATAACACATTGGTTATAATGACAATGGTGCTATCTGCAATGTGTTTTAAGGACATCATACAATTGAGCTAACGTAATATTGGTATGTCCAGCCTGTCTATATGTTGGGGGAAATACAGCATGAAGCAGTGATAGATGGTGCACGTTCCCAGCTGCCCAGAGACTGCAGTATTATCAGACCATGTTCTGTGCACGGTCAGAAACAGCCATTACACAGCACATAGCAGGGCCACATACACTACTCACAAAACGTTAGGGATATTTGGCTTTCGGGTGATCGGATGATCCTATAATACCCTCTAACCTTTTCAGGTGAACTTAATGGGACCTTCTCTAGTCTTTTGGATGCTGATGTTCAACTGTTCAGTGTTTCAGTACTTCTTGCACAACTTGCTGTTCTCTAACGAGGAGCTTAATAGTAAAATTCACAACAGGCGTGTGACAGATGATCGCCCAATAAATTTCATGCTGTTCACACTTTGACATGACGACACCTAATTGATCCGCAGTACCACACAATTGTGAAGCAGCAAGCAGGATGTTCTCAGACAGAAGTGGGCACTGAGCTTAGAGTGTCACAGAGTGTCATCAGTAGATTGCAATAGCGATACAGAGAGACTGGAAAAGTCACAGAAAGGTACCGAAATGCACGTCCATTGGCCACATCCCACACTGATGACCGCTTCATTGTGAATAATGCCCTTTGGAACCAGATGATGAATACCACACAACTTTAGGCACATTTAAGGGAGATGAAAAGCATGCAAGTGTCACGTCAGACCATTCAAAAACTGTTTACGTCAGCGAAGTCTGCATGCTAGACGACCTGCAAGGGTATCTGACCATAACACCAGTAAAAGGCGTCATCGTCCTGTTAGACGAGGGACCAGTGGGCCTCAGGGACGGCTGTTCACTGATGAAAGTTGATTCACGCTGAGCAGAAATGATGACCACCAACGATGTTGGAGACGTCAACAAGAGCGCTATGCATCAGCCACTGTTGTCCCCAGACGAGCCTTTGGTGGTGGTGGTGGTGTTACAGTGAGGGCAGGCGTGTCTATTCAATACAGAACTGTACTACACTGTGTGAATGGTACAGTGACAGCCACTACTACTTGAATAACATCATTAATCCAGTCATTGTGCCGCTGCATGAAAAACACAGGCTTAATTTCATCTTAATATATGACAATGCTCCAGTTCATCAAAGTCACATCATTAGGGAATAACTGCTGGACACTGGGGTACCTGCAATTGAATTGTCTGCACTTTTTCCAGATCTGAAAACCTATGGGATCAGCTGAGTCTCCAACTAGAGCAGTGACTCCCAAACTCCAGTCCACACGGCCCCCAACAGGTCATGTTTTCAGGATTTCCTTAACATTGCACAGTGATGGAAGCTTTATCATGGCATTACCTGTGCAAAGCTAAGGAAATCCTGCAACCATGACCTGTTGGGGGCAGTGAGGACTGGAGTTTGGGAATCACTGATGTAGAGGCTCATAAGTCTGTACCCAAGAACCCCAATGACCTGAGGGCCATCCTTCAAGAAAAGCGGGATGCCATGCCTCAGCTCAGCAGACAGTAACTCTACTTGTGAAGATCAGGAGATGTTGTCAGGTGTAAATGATGCTCAAGACAACATGACAAATTATTGATACATTTACATTTTTGGGAGGGGTATATACCACTGTTGTTGCCTAAACTCTTTTAGGCATGGAGTTCACTAGAATTTCACAGAATCCTCTTCCATCCTCCATGACAACATCACAGAGCTGGTGGATGTTAGATACCTTGCTCTCCTCCACCATCCATTTGAGGATGCCCCACAGATGCTCCATAGGGTTCAGATATGGAGTAGTGATGGGCGAACTTGCAGATATCTGGAATTGGCAGGACTAACCACACTTAAAAAAAAAAAATTGGTCCCGACCCGGAATTGATCCCAGAAATCTGGCCAGAAGCTGGTCCTATATAAGTCTCTTGGGACCAGAATCCTATGCTTAAAAATGATGGTAGAAGGGATAGGGAGATTAGCACAAGCGTGTTATACTTCGACGCAGCTGTAACTGCTTTTGGGCCAGTCAATCTTCTTCCGTGGCCCCTCATTTACCTTCATGCATATTCACTGCTTTCCCTGCCCACCGGCAGTCCTGGCATCTGTGATTGGTTGCAGTCAGATGCGGCCCCAGCCTGTGTGACAGTGTTTGACTGCTTACGATCACACACCCTGTCTGTAGGTCTATATCACAGTATAAAAATAAATAAATAAATTGGCTTAAGGTCCCCCCGTATTATGATACTCATTACAGATAAAGTATATGGCTACAGGCTGCAGCCCCCAGCTGTGCGCTTATCTTGGCTGTGTATCAAAATAAGAGGAACCACATGCTGCTTTTTTTACTATTTAAACCAATAATTTTAAAAAACGGCATGTGGTCCCCTGAGTTTTGATACCCATCCATGATAAAGCATGACAGCTGGGGGCTGGTATTCTCAGGCTGGGGAGACCCATGCTTATTGGGTCCCCAGCCCAAACATAGCAGTCAGCAGCTGCCATTCCATACCGGCTGAGCCTGCTGCATCAACTGTACCGGCTGTACCTGCCTCATCAGAGACTGTCATTATCCGTACCCCTGGGGTCAGCTGTCGCAGCACCGAATCTCCCTGAGTGGCACTGTAGCGCCCCTGAGAATCTCAGGGCACTACAGGACACTGCATCCTCTAGGGGATGCAGGACCTACCCCCTGGGACCTGGAGTACCAGTGCCGATTGCTCCAACACACATCTAAGACCCTAGTTCTCCTCTCCACACTGGGCATAATGGGTTAACCATGTAACGGGATGGTCACCATGGGAATGAGTCCCTGGGTATAGCCTGCCTAGTGGTAGGGGTCAGCAGTCAGTCAGAGAGAGTCGGAGAGAAGGGAGCACACGGAGGAGGTGTGCGAACGTGCCGGAGCTGGGTTTGTGTAACGGTGACCCCGGGGGCACAGGAGAGAGGTCGCCAGGACGGGTACCGAGATATCACTTGGACCAGAGCACGAACGGGGTACAGGGCCCTAGGTCAAATGTCAAGTTTCAAACGGTTTGATAAATACCTGCACGGTGAGGACACCTTTATGGACTTCATCGAATCAAATAATCCGGGGGCATCAGCAGTAAACTAGGATCGGGGTTCGGACACTTACTTCCCCGCAGGGTCCGCACTGCCCGCCGTACGGAGGAGACTGTACCCCAAAAGGGACTGTCGGGTTTCTCAAATGCCCCACACTACGGGGACTCAATCTACAGAGAGTGCTAGGGACAGAGCAACCTGGGTCACTACATTGGCACTTATCCTCCTGGTACCTGAACCAGCACCCCTGGGTCTACAGTGAGTAGAGACTGTTACAGTTAACCTGGTGTGGTCTCCATCATTATACACCATACATTTCCCGGGTGCTGCCCTACCTGCGGAGGGTTTACCCTCTCAGCTGCCACTACCACCATCCCTGGGAGTACCCACATTGAGCAGTGGCGGTTCCCTATCTTTAACCGTAACCCGCAGGTGGTGTGAGGAACATTAACTCTATTATCCCCTGTAAATATCCCTTTATTAAGCGTCCCCGTGGCACGGGACCAGGCAATGGCCACCAGACTGACATTCCCACACTGCAAACTGCCAGGGACCAAGTACCCCCTCTCCTGAGCGACTTAGCAACTGGTTTCTACCTGCAGCCAAATCCACCCTCACCATTAGAGGCTCTGGTGAAAACCTAGTGTGAGCCATACTCATGCCCCTCAGGTTTTGTGGATGCTGTGGCCCAGTGGGTTCACTCCCTGCTCATACTTGCCACCATTACAATCGACAGAGATGAGGGAGGAGATGTATAGAGGTGATGCTGTGGAGAGTTTTATGGGCGAGAGAGATAAGTTTATATTAGACTTTGTGGCGGATGGGTAACCAGTGCAATGACTGATGACACGCCCGTGTCGCGGGCGGGGGACAGATCATAACTGGGGGGACGCTCGAGGCACTCGGATCTGGGCGGTGGCTGTGGCTCGAGTGGAAGCCGGATCTGGAGCTCACGCAGCCGTCCGTCACCCAAGAGTGAAAAGGAGTTATTTACAAGGGAAATTGTCTGTAATGCCACCCGTGGGTTGTGGTGAGGGATGTTGACACCGCCGCTGCCTGTTGATGGGGCACCCGGGGCTGATGGAGCAGGGCAGCAAGGTGGGATCCCCTCCACGGGTAGGGGAGGTTTAGTCCCGGGGCCCAGAGTATTGTGAAGGGTTGCAGGGAGCAGTCTTTAGGAGGCAGGAAATAGGGAACTTACAGTTGGTAGTCGTGGTGCTGGATGAGGCTGTACTCATGTGGATGGTCAGTAAACACAGAGTCCTTTTGTAAACCAAATTGCCAATGGCCGGTCACCTTTGGCGGGTGTCTTCGGGTCCTACACCCAGATATACAGCCAGGGGCCCTTTTCTTCCACACTCTCTGTCTGCTTCTTTCCTGTCTGGACTAGTCCGCTTGAACGGTCTCCAGACCGGATCCCCTCTCTCACAGCACTGGCGGGCTACAACCCTGCCCCGGTCGGCCTCAGGTTCCCCGCGACCGGATCTCCGTCGCCTGTGGCCCTTACTGCCACCTAGTCCGGTAGTCCAGGGCTCCAACCCCGACTACCACCTTCTCCAGGGAGCTCCAACTCTCTCCTGTCAGCTCTTCACTGACTTCAGCTCAAACTGAAACTTAACTCCTCTCTGCACTTCCTAAGCTCCTCTCGCTCCTTCCCATTTTCCTGGGGAGGGGGTGAGTAGGGCCTGATTGGCTGGCATTTATCTATGTGGGGACTGTGTGGGTGCCAAGAAGGATTAACTCTTTTTGTGACTACCTGGTTTTGCCAGGGCGTCACACCCACGCTGGGGCCATGGGGGGGTTACTCGTTACCGGGCCGTGGTTTCTGTGTGCGGGTTTGGCTTCGATACTAGATGGTCCTTAGCCTCTGGTTTTCCTAGCGGAGCACATTGGTTCTTCTCCTCTTGTCTAGTGTCCAGTCCCCGTTCTGTGGCCAAGTCCCTCCACTACAATACGTTGGCTGTGGAACGAGGCAACAGGAGTATGGCGCACTGTCCCATGGTCTCTGGGACCCTTTCTTTCTTGTGCCTGGGTCGAGCTGCACCAGCTCCAGACCACAGGTCTTCACTCCTCCACTGCTTCCCTCCACTACAATACGTTGGCTGTGGAACGAGGCAACAGGAGTATGGCGCACTGTCCCATGGTCTCTGGGACCCTTTCTTTCTTGTGCCTGGGTCGAGCTGCACCAGCTCCAGACCACAGGTCTTCACTGATCCACTGCTTCCCTCCACTACAATACGTTGGCTGTGGAACGAGGCAACAGGAGTATGGCGCACTGTCCCATGGTCTCTGGGACCCTTTCTTTCTTGTGCCTGGGTCGAGCTGCACCAGCTCCAGACCGTAGGTCTTCACTCCTCCACTGCTTCCTTCCAACCCCCTGACACTACAGTGTCCCTTCACTAACTAGACTCCTCCCCCAGGCCCTGTCGGATTAGGGGGAGGGAGGAACCATCACCAGTGGTGGCTATACATAGCATTAATGGAACCAAGCCCTAACCTTGACCCAGTGGAGAGTTGCTAATTTAGGTCTTGTATGTTTTGTGTGCATACCGGTGGATGACCTCTTCCGTACCCAGGATGGAGCACCACAACTCTGGCTGTACCTCTGTGGAGACTGAAGCCTCAGGGGCACCACACTGGCACAATGTGGAAGCATCTGTGTAAAAGCTGGACAGAAGTACAATCCTGGCTGCTAAAATTAGGACGGATTGTAAAGGAGAAAGTTTTGGTAAGAGGGAGACTGAGTTTCAAAGGTGAGAAAAGGTCATATTCTGCATATGTTTTTATGATACAGGTGACATGATCGAGTAAGTGATGGAATATAGGTAATAAAGAAAGCTCTGTGCTATGACCCCAAGATAGCAATCTTGCTGCTTGGAAGTTATGGTTAAACCACCCAAGGAAATTAAAATATCGGGTATAGGTAGGGAAGAAACACAAAAAGTTCTGTTTTGGAGAGATTCAGTTACAAATATATACATCATTCCATATTGGTCAAGCCAGCTGTACCATCCACTGCTGCATCGTAGTATATCGGCCTCTCCTGCTGCTCCATTCCATACCGGCTGTGCCTGCCGCACAGGCGGCACCTGACTCACCAGAGACTGTTAGTATCCATAACCCTGTGGTCAGATGTTGCAGCACTGAGTCTCCCTGAGTGACACTTGGTTTCTACTTGCAGCCAAATCCACCCTCACCATCAGAAGCTCTGGTGAAAACGTAGTATGAGCCATGCTCTATTTTGAAGAAATTCACTTTCAGATAGCGAGAGGACATGATGTTAAAGACAGCAGGCAGACATTCCCTGATATTTTGTATTAAGTATATACCGGTAACTGGCAGCCTAACTTTCCAGTTTGCACTTACTTTGCAAAAATGATGTGCTGTTCGAAAGTGACTGAAAGCCTCCAGCAGCAGGTTGTCCAGATGAAGGCCAAGGAGCGACTATCAGCCATAGCAAGAGAAGTTGGTCTTTCCAAGTTTGTGATTTCGAGAATATTGCATCTTTACAATATTGTGCCGCCCCCGTGCCAGCAGCCTACCGCTGCTCGAATCCGGACCTTCCGGTGGGTGGCTCGAGAGTCTCCGGACCCGGGGGATCCCGCGGACACTCCGAATGAAAAGGGTGGGGGATGGTGGACGTAGGACGTATATGTACGGGCTGAGCCGTATTAAGTTCGTGACGCCACCCACGGTGTGTGGTGAGGTTGGACACCACCGCTGCAGTTACGGGGCACCCGGGGGAGATGTTATGCAGCAAGTTGTTAACCCCTCCGTGGGCAGGGATGGTGGCCCCGGGACCCATTGGGGTTAAGTGCAGGGAGATGGTCGACCGCAGGGTGCTGGTGTACTCACTATTAAGGAAACACACGAGTCTCTGGTAAACCAAGTTGATGGTGGTCGGTGCCCGCAGCCGCATGCGTTCTGGTTCTCCCACCCGGCTGGTGGTCTCTGTCTTTCTCCTGCACCTTTTTAGAACGGTGGGCTGCCTGTGCTTGCAACTTCAGGAGTCCGCTCCTGGCTGGATGTGGCCTAAGGAGCCCTTGCCCGCAGATGCTGGCCCGTGGGATCTCTGAGCCCTGGCGGTGGCCTTCTATCCCCCTCGGTGGGCTGTTGTCTTCTAATAGGGACTTTAGGTGGGACAGGACCTCTAGTCCTGGCCTCAATCGGTTAATTAACTGGTTCCAGTCGCTTCTGGTCCCGGCTTCAGGGTCCGGGTGGTGCCCACACGGGCCGGGTAATAAGTTCCTTACCTGGCAGTCTCTCTCAGAGGCCCCACGTCCAGGGGACCCCTGACCCGGAGGATAGTCACCGGTTTCCATTTTGACGGGACCTTGGCCTACTCTGCCACAGGCCCTACCTCCAACCAGCCTCTCCGGAGACTGCAGCATGATGAAAAGGGTGGTCTGTTAAAACATTTAACTTCACTGCCGGTACAGCTTCCTCTGACAACTGTCCCTCAGTCCACCACAGGGCAGCACGGGTCCCCAATGCCACCATCATTCACGGGTGACACTGTCCATAAAGACCCCGTCCTCCACTGCCTGCAGTCCGGGTACAATTGCTCCTCCAAACCGAACTCTGTAAACGGAACTGTCCTCACTCCAACTCAACTTCTTGTCGTCCTCCACAGGGGCTCCGAACCCTGATGGCGCCCTCTGAGGCTCCGACCGCAGTGGCGTTCAACAAGTCGGACAAGATCTTCCTTTCCTTCCACCCGTGTGCTGGATGGCATCTCCCGGGGAACTTGGAAACATTCAACAAAGGTCAGGAAGTCAGTATAATAGGAGCGGGTCCTTTGCTTAAAAACTTTTCAACTTCAAACTTTTAACTCTGGGGGGGTGAGCTCCTTTAAAACCGGCCATTCTCAGGGCACGCACCGGCAAAGTGCCGAGGCTGTCTGCAGTATCTACAGATCGGTATTATCATACCCCCAGCAGCAGTCGGGACTTCGTCTTCCGAGATGGACTCCGTATCACCCTCGGAGCCGCTGTCATCCGTCTCTGAGCTGGGCGCCATTCTCGTTGCGGCTGGGTGGACCGCCGGAGCCGACATCCTTCCTGCAGCAGGCGGGTCACAGCCAGCTGCTACATAGGGAGTCACTACCGGAGTCCAGGGGTCCACCGCTCCTGCGACCGGAGCGAGAGCCACCACATTCCCATCATCAGATGCATCTGCAGGCGCCGCCGCTCCGGCGGCCGGCGCCACTCCGCCATTGGGGTTAGGCACGGACATCTTCCCGCTTCTCCCCCTTGGTCTTTTTCTGACACTCCTCTTTTTGGCTGGTAAGTTTTGTTTTGCGACTTCCGGCCTTGCTTTCTGCCCGTGTTCCCAGGGGGCGGGGCTTCGGCTTTCGTGCCCTTTTCTCAGGGAAGGAGACCCTGGGCGGGAATCTTCACGCCAAAATATGGCGGCAAGATGGCGGTTTCTGGAAATTTTGCAACGGATCACTGCTGACTTCAATACAAGGCGCACTTCCACAAGGTAAGTGGAGGGGTATGAATCCTGTTCGTGACGCCAAGTTTCGGGGTGTGCCGCCCCCGTGCCAGCAGCCTACCGCTGCTCGAGTGAGGACCTTCCGGTGGGTGGCTCGAGAGTCTCCGGACCCGGTGGATCCCGCGGACACTCCGAATGAAAAGGGTGGGGGATGGTGGACGTAGGACGTATATGTACGGGCTGAGCCATATTAAGTTCGTGACGCCACCCACGGTGTGTGGTGAGGTTGGACACCACCGTTGCAGTTACGGGGCACCCGGGGGAGATGTTATGCAGCAAGTTGTTAACCCCTCCGTGGGCAGGGATGGTGGCCCCGGGACCCATTGGGGTTAAGTGCAGGGAGATGGTCGACCGCAGGGTGCTGGTGTACTCACTATTAAGGAAACACACGAGTCTCTGGTAAACCAAGTTTATGGTGGTCGGTGCCCGCAGCCGCATGCGTTCTGGTTCTCCCACCCGGCTGGTGGTCTCTGTCTTTCTCCTGCACCTCTTTATGTTCAATCTTTTTTATTAAGTATTTTTTCACAATTACAATAATCATCATGAGCATATATTGAAAACATTTACAAATTTCCAACACAAAAATGCAACGAATTGTTTAGTTATGTCCTTTTGTGTCCTAGGACACAACTCCCTCTGTCCATTCCGAACTTTACCCACGTATCCCCATGACCTTTTGTGCTGGGTTCATGCAATACTAGGAATGTAGCCACAAACGACTACATTTGGACTTCCTGGGTCACTAGGACAGAATATCTTAATAAATATTATGTTGTTCGTCACTTCCAGAGAGATTAAAGACTCCATCAAGACTATTGATAGGATTGAGTAAAGAACAGCGTGAAAGATACAGATGAGAGAAAAGAGAAAGCAGGGGAGGGGGGTGAAGGGGGGGCGGGAGGAGGGGGAAAAAGGGGGGGGAGGGGAAGGGAAAGAAGTCACCTGGGGGACCCGTGACCAAGGGTCAAACCGAAGCCCCTTTTCCTCCTTCCAAATCTCTCCGCGCAGGCAAGTGTCCCTGTCATCCCATTTCAAGGTATCTTAAAAAAGCTTATGGAAATCCGTGGAGTCATGGAAACTCATCCACTCACTCCAGGTTGTATAGAACTTGTCTCCATATCCAGAGAGGTCAGCCGACATTTCCTCCATTCTGTAGATATCGGTCATTTCCGAATACCATTCTGTGATTGGAGGAATTGTGGTCATTTTCCAATATCTTGGAATTACCGAGTGGGCGGCTGTTATACAGAATCTCAGGATGTCCTTCTTGTGGTAAGATATTGACTGTGGCAAGATGGACAGTAGGGCAATTTTAGGAGAGCTCACCACCTGTCTCCCAGTTATGAGTCGGTAATTGTCAAATACCTTCGTCCAAAAGGGTTTTATCAACTGGCACTCCCACCAGACATGAATCATGGTGCCCTTCTCCTTGTTACACCTCCAGCACACCTGGGAGACATGTGGGAAGATCGTGTGAAGCTTTGACGGATATTGATACCACCTTGTTAATATTTTATAATTTTTCTCCTGGGCAGAGCATGCAATTGACATCTTGTGGCTGAATAAGAAACCTTTCGCCCACTCCTCCTGTGAGATGGTCTCCCCCAGATCCCGTTCCCAAGCCAGCTGGTAGTTTATCTTATCAGCTCCCCCATGTCCGATGAGGACCTTATATATGAGGGAGATTGCATGATCCGGGGAGTCCCCCCTTCCGAACAGTTCCTCCAGTGGAGTAAGAGTTCTGCGGATCAGGCCCTCTGCCTCCCGTGCAGCGAGAAACGACCGCAGCTGTATGTACTCAAACCACTGCACTCCTCTCCCCATAGGCCGCAATCTGATATCCTGAAAGTCAGGCAGCTTACCATCCACGAGAATGTCTCCGACGCGGGTGTCCTCCACTGCCCTCCATCCGAGAAAAGCGCTCTTCCGATAACCAGGACGGAAAGAAGGGCAAGAAAAGAGGGGAGACAGGGGGCCTAGAGTGTTTGGTGGAGCAAATTTGCTTGATACTGTATGCCAAACTTTGAGGGTGTCCCTTGTGTATTTCGGTGCCGGACCCATCATGGAATTGTCTGGTAGTGGTATCCAAGGGAGATGGCCCAGAGGGACTGGAATATCTGTCTGTTCTATCTGTACCCATTGTTTATTTTTATTCTGGTAAGTCCAATCCAGCACTCGGACCAGAGCCGAGGCCTGGAAGTATGTTTTAAAGTCAGGGAGTCCAGCTCCCCCCTCTTCCTTTAGGCGAGTCAAGGAGCGTAACCCAATCCGGAGCCACCTCCCCCCCACACAAAGCGCACCAAAGCTGAACGTAGGCTCTGAAAAAACCCACTTGGGGGTATTATAGGGACAGTTTGGTAAATGTATAAAAAACGGGGTAAAATATCCATCTTAACTACGTTCATCCTACCGAACCACGATAGTCTCAATCTATTGTATGATGTGAGATTTTTAATTGTTCGGTTTAGCAGGGTTAGATAGTTAAGCGTGTATAATTTAGATAAATCTGCCGGAATGTACACCCCCAAATACTTCACTGCCTCAGGTTTCCACTTGAACGGGAAATTGGAGGCGATCCGACTAACCTCTGATTGGGGCAACGAAATATTCAAGGCCTCCGACTTAGAAAAATTGACCCTAAAATTACTTAAGTGGCCAAATCGTTCAAGTTCCTTCATCAATGATGGTAGGGAAGTGTGGGGTTGGCTGACATATAATAATAAATCGTCTGCGTACAATGCCGCTTTATGATGGACTGAACCACATCTAATCCCCTGGATATCCTCGTTTTTCCTAATGGCATTCGCTAAATGTTCCATAACAATTACATATAGCAGAGGGGACAAAGGGCACCCCTGTCTGGTCCCGTTCTGTATGGCAAAGGAGGAGGACAACATACCATTGATCCGGACCCAGGCAGTCGGACCAGAGTATAGCGCAAAGATTTTTTGTAGGAACTTGGGACCCAATCCCAGTTGATCTAGGGCTGCTCTCATAAATCCCCAGTGGACCCGGTCAAAGGCCTTTTCTGCATCGATGGACAATAAGCCCATGGGGATTGATTCAAGCTTGGCCTTCGCCACCAGAAGTCCAGTCTTGATGGTATTATCCCTGGCTTCACGGCCTTTGACAAAGCCCACCTGATCTGTATGTATACTCGGGGGCAGCAAGGGCGCCAATCTGTCCGCCAATATCTTAGAGAAGAGTTTGATGTCAATGTTCAACAGAGATATGGGTCGATAATTTGCAGCATGTGCTAGGTCCTTCCCGGGCTTAGGGATTACACTAATGTGTGCCTCGAGGGTCTGAGGAATGAATCCAACCTCTCCATCCAAGGAGTTAAATGTTCTGGCCATAATTGGGGCCAACTGCGCTCCGAACAGCTTATAAAAAGCCGGAGTGAATCCATCCGGTCCCGGGCATTTACCAGAGGGAGTGTGTCGAATAGCGGCACCGATCTCCGTTTCTGAAATGTCCTCCTCCAAAGCCCCAGAAAGTAAGACATCCAGAGGGGGGAGGGCAGTATCCCCTACATATTTTCTTATTTTTTCCCCTAGCTCCGTAGGGGCGAGGTCCGCGAACTGACCCTTAATGTTATATAACTTAGTATGATTTAAAGACTTCAAGGATCTCCCCTGGGTCGTATGTGTTCCTGTCTTTCTGTGTCTTAATAAATGGAATATATGAAACGGCAGCCCTGGGATGCAGCAGGCGTGCCAGAGGACGTCCGCATTTATCTGCCGCCTCATAAAAGAATCGCTTCATACGTTCTCTCTGATACAAATACCTCCGGTCCAGAAGGTCTTTAAGTGCGGCTCGCTTTTGAATAAGGTCAGCCATATCCGTTGGGCCGAGCGTCTGCTTATGCCGAAGCTCCAATCTGTGAATCTGCTGCAATAATTCGTTCACCTCCTCTGTCCTTTCTTTTTTAAGTCTGGAGCCGTGCTTAATCAGCACCCCCCTCAAGACGCATTTCAATGTTTCCCACTGGACCGGAGGTGATGTTGAATCTCCTTTATGTACCTGGACGAAGGATTGTATTGTGTCCTGCAATTCTTTCTGGCATATGTTATCTTTGAGAAGATTGCTATTTAGCCTCCATGTCCATGAGCGCTGAGTGACGGGGGGGATCTGTAGGGACAAGTAAATTGGGGCATGGTCTGACCAGAATATATCACCAATTTTAGCTATCGGTTGCCAAGAAAGGGCTCGCTGTCCCACTAAAAAGAAGTCAATACTAGTGTATGTGTATGTGGAGGGGAGAAGTAAGTATAGTCCTTACCCTGTGGATTCAGAATGCGCCAAATGTCTATCAGTTGGAGGGCATGGAGGTCCCGCCTCAAAGAACCCAACTCGCGATGCCGACCTGGGCCCCTCCCAGAGGAGGAGTCTACTGCTGGGTTTAGGGTAAAATTAAAGTCCCCGCCAATAAGCAGCGTCCCCTCTGCGAAGTCCGCCAGTGTCTTCAGGAGAGATCTGCACATAGAAACTTGGTTATTGTTTGGAAGATACCAATTTGCAATGCTAAACACCATTTTGAAAACCCTCAATTTGAGGAACACGTATCTACCTTGGCTATCTATACGTGTATCAATGACCGTATGCGCAAGCTGTTTGTGTATTGCTACAGAGACTCCCTTAGACTTAGCCTCTGGGTTAGTGCTGTGGAACCACACGGGGTAGAATCTATCTTTAAATGCTGGTATATTGCCGGTTTTGAAATGCGTCTCCTGCAACAGGAGGATTTGTGTCCTCTGTTTGTGCATAGAGTAAAGGACCTGTGAGCGCTTCTGTGGGATATTGAATCCCCTTACATTGAGTGAACATAATTTAAGAGCCTCCATCTCCCCGTCTACAGGTCCCCCAAGGAACAGGGAATTATATTATCAGGAGGGGGCAGGGAAGAGGGAGGGAGAGGAAGAGAAGAGAGAAAAAAAAAAAAAAAGGGGGGGGGGGTGGGGGGAAGAGGTGAAGGAGAGGGAGGGAGGTGATGTGCAGAAGGAGGAAAGGAAGAGTAGGTAGTACAACTACTAAGGAGAGTTAGCAAGAGAACCAAGTATGAATGGGAGCAGAGAGGGGAAGAAAGAAGGAAAAGGAAAAGGATGAAGAAAAATGGAATAAAAAGAAGGGAATAAGAAAAAAAAGGGGGGAAAGGGGAAGAAAAAGAAAAAAAAAAAAAAAGGAGAAAGATAGGTCCTCAACAATAGTATCAGACCACGATCGTGGGGTCAGTATAACCTACACCTGCCCGCAGCGTGTAGAACCCCGGTGGGGAGTAGACTTTCAAAAGAGGCCCGTCCCTCCCGGACCGGCCCCAGACCCCTTAAAATGAAGTATTTTAAACTAGAACAACAATATTCGACGACGACATACTTTCACCCCACTTATCATTGAAATTCAAATAACTGTTAGAACTTGACTAGTAAGACATCAAAATAGCTATTATGTTCCTGAGATTGAGGGCTCAGGTCAGAACTTGGCCAATATAAACTCTGAATCAACTCTAAACTGGCCTGCAAGATCTGGATTCAATATCATGTCCAAAACTGGAAAGGGTGGGCTGGTCTCACTCCCCCTCACGGTCAGCCGATGTCATTTCCACCCCTTTCTTTCGCTGTGGGCCCCGATTTTTCCTGCGAGTGTTCTCTCGTCGTGGGAGAGGGTTGGTGATCGACTCTCCGGGGAAACTGTGTACTCGTGGCCACTCCTTATCTGGGATATGGACTACCGGTAATCCCAAGGCTGCACAAAAGGATGGAATATCCTGCAGAGAATGGAGCACATGAAAACCTCCAGCATGTCGGACCTGTAATTTAAAGGGGAAACCCCAAGAGTACAGAATATTTCTCTGTCGTAAGATGTCCAGTAGAGGTCTCAGGGCCCTACGCTTCTGTAGAGTGTGCCTAGACAAATCCGGGAGTAATTGGATCGGTGTATTCTTAAACATGACAGAGCCCCTTTGCCTAGCTTTGGCCAGGATTTCTTCTTTTTTTTTATATTTATGTACTCTACAGATTATATCCCGAGGATTAGCATTGTCCATTGGTTTGGGGCCTAGAGATCTATGTGCTCTGTCCAGTTCTAAGTGGGAATCCCTCGGTAGGTCCAGGATGGAGTTGAACAGACGTCCCAAGGATGCATCCAAGTCCTGGGGGGCCACGGACTCCGGGATACCCCGTATTCTGATGTTATTACGTCTGCCCCTGTTCTCTAAATCGTCTAACAGATTCGTCAAGTTCTCTATTTGGGTAGCTTGTGCCGCTAGAGCCTGTGCCTGTTGGGAAAGCTGTGCAGACATAGAGGCCGAACATGTCTCAGAGGTTGTCATGCGTACATTTAACTGCTGCATTTCTCCTCTCATGGACTTGGACTCTGCTTTGTAGGAAGCCTCCATTCTGGTAATGTAATCCTCCATTTCTTCTCTAGTTGGAATCGCTCTGATACGGGCTTTAAGATCATCCCAGACACATATCTCTGATCCTCTCTCTCCAGTGCCTCCCTCTCCCGGACTGTGTGGAGGAGACCTGAATGCGACTGGTATCTTTCCTCTTTCAGGGGATGACGGGGTTTCGCTTATACAGGAATCTCCCAGTGTGTCCAAGGCATTTACAGGGGGTCCCCTTTCCATCTGTTTAGGCTGGGCACTATAAGGAGCTGAGATTACAGGGGCCTCCAATGAACTGTGTACAGCAGTAACAAATGGATCTTCACTAAGGTTCCCGACCCTTAACTGCTCTGTGCTGAGCAATGCCTCCCTGTAATTCTCTAGTGTCTCCTGCGCAGAGGGCACCCCATGGGGGATGTTATTAAAGTCCTGCTGCTGATTCCCCGTGTGGATCTGAAGGGCTGGCCGCATCATCATCAGGGACTTCCCCAGAGCCTTACCCCCATCCTGGCCTTCAGCCTCCTGCTCTGCACGCTGCTCCGCTTCCTCTCTGTCCCTCGGGCGGTGAGTCCCCGGCGCTGCAGCCGCCGCCATTATGTGAGTGGAGGGGGTTCCCCTGTGCTGTGCCTCCTCGCCGCGTCCGGGCCCATCACCGCCGCTGCTCTGTTTTCCCATCACCGCCGCCGTCTGGAGGGCCCTGGGCGGCTGGGGCTGTGTGGAAGTGCCGCTTTCCTCCATGTTGCTGGGTGGCGTGGATGTCTCCCGGAGTGCTGCGGCCGCCATTTTAGGTGAGGAAGACACTCGGCCTGGTCCGGTGGAGCTCCTTAAGAATCTTGTAATGCGCGCAGGGGCCGGTGTCCGGTGTTCTGTTTTGGGCCTGCCGCTATTACTCCTTCTCTTAGCCGGCATTGGCTGATGTAGAGCCGGGTATGCGTCTCCTAATCGGGGTCCAGGGCCTGTCCGAGCACGGGAGCAGGGGAGATCAGCGTCCTCTCTCCTCCATTGCCAGGCCACGCCCCCTCCTGCACCTCTTTATAACGGTGGACTGCCTGTGCTTGCAACTTCAGGAGTCCGCTCCCTGCTGGATGTGGCCTAAGGAGCCCTTGCCCGCAGACGCTGGCCCGTGGAATCTCTGAGCCCTGACGGTGGCCTTCTATCCCCCTCGGTGGGCTGTTGTCTTCTAATAGGGACTTTGGGTGGTACAGGACCTCTAGTCCTGGCCTCAATCGATTAACCGGTTCCAGTTGCTTCTCGTCCCGGCTTCAGGGTCCGAGTACCCCCCTGTGTGCTCCGGTTTCCGAGTCGGTTCCCCGGGTCGGGACCGGGGGGGGCTACAACCCTGTCCCGGTCCACCTCGGTTCCACCGAGCCGTCTTCCAGGCTCCTGCAGACGGAGACCGCCGTCTGCCTCCTAGCCAGTGGCACCAGGGCTCCTACCTTGGCGCCGTTCAATTTGGGGTATTCGCCTCTGCTGGAGCTGGACACAGCTCCAGCCCACACTCCTCTCCTCTCCAACTTGAACTCTAACATTCGACTGTTTACTTTCCCACCCCGGGCTGTCTAGACTCCTCGGTGGGTGGAGAGAGAGGACTGGATAATGTGGAGAATCACCATGGGTAATCGTTTCACCACTGCAGCTGGAATTGCTCACCAGTTCAGCACTGAACAGGGTAAGGCTCTGTCGCATCATACAGTGTCACAAAGTTTAAGAGCATTTGAACTGAAAGCCCACTCTGCAGTGACCAAGCCTCTCATTACCAGAAATAATCACAAGGCTAGACTCACCTTTAGTGAAAAGTATAGAGACACGGGGGTCAATGGGTGCTCTCGTCTGCTGATCCAGCCGGCTTTAGAAAGACAGCATGGCCCAGGGCTCATCCCAACTGAATGCCCGTCCTCCTTAACCATGGGCGGAACACTACTCAGACAACACAGGGTGAGGGAATCACAAAATTAAGACTTTATTGGATCCCCAAAAAATTAACGGCACATAACCGGCAAAACACACAAATGTAACAGGCAACAGAGTCTCACCCTTCCGCTGGCTCACCAGGATTTAGAATGTCCATGCCTCAGAGCTTCCAGGGCTACTTACTCCAAACCAGCAGCCCCCCGCTTTCGGCGGGCACCCACCAAGAATGGAATAACGCCAGATTTAGGAAGCTGGCTGAGGTCCGCAAAGTCTGTAGTCCAGTAACTGTATTGTCTGAAGCTGGATTCCTTCCTTAGGTAGTCCTTGATAGCTCAGCCGAATCCTTGCATTCGATGCTGAGGTCCATGTAGTGTTATAATCCAGGTTCAGCTTGCCAATCGGATCTGCAGATCCTAGATTGGTAGCATGTAGCAAGAGTCTCCCTGGGCAATGGACAGTCCGCCTTTGTAGCGCCTGGTCCCGCCAGATGCCGAGGGGGGTGCTCTCCCTCACATCTGCCCAGCCCCAGCATGGCCCCCACATGCACTTCCGGTCCCAGCCCCCAGCAGCGACGTGCTTCCTCTTACCTGTCCCATGGCTCTGCTCACTCCCGGGTCAGGCGTCCTCTTCCTGGAGCTGCTGCAGTCTCTTCCTGTCTCCCATCCACACACAATTCTGCAGTGAGCAACTCTAGGCTGCACGCGAGGTCACGCTCCCTTTCTTAAAGCAGCAGTGCCTCATTTTCTGGAAGTGACCTCAGAGGCCACCTGTTACCTAAAGACTATTTAGGTTCACCTCCCCCGGCAGCAGGCGCTCGAGCAACGCTTCTACTAGAGCCCTGCTAGTGTTCAGGCCCCTTTGTACTACTGTTATCCGTGTGTTCCTGCCCGTTATTAATACTCTATTTCACCGTAGTGCCATCTGTACCTTCCGGCAGTGGACGTCACCGGTCATACCCACAGTGGATGTCACCGGCCTTACCCGCAGTGAACGTCTCCGTGCCACCTGCTGTGATCATCTCCAGTGCCACACCCGTGTTCTGCCTGCTGCGGACGTCGTACCCGAGCTACGCCTGGCCGTACAGAGACTCCTACCACCGGTTACTGGCTGCCGTGCCTCTAGGCCTTCTGGGGAGGCACCGCACAGTCCCTGTATAGGGGTTCGCTGCTGGTCGCCTTCTCAGGGGAGTCCAGGGCACGGTCCAGTGAGTCCACCTCCGGACGTTCGCCGCTCCTCGGTGAGCGTAACAGCCTTCTTATACCCCTGAGCTCTCCATTCAGTCCATTGGGGTCTTCACGATTGGTGGATAACACTGGGCTCTTATTGGCTAGATTTCAAGCCGTATACAGAATATCCCAGTAATATCAATTAGTAAGGTCAATGGCAGAGACGAGCGAGAGACAGCTAAGTTAAATCGCATCCAGCAAACACATCGTAATACAATGGGTGTCTGGCCTTTAGTGGCCAAAACAATTACATGAGTCAACAAAACTTCAATACTAAACTTTCAAGAGTCTTGTAGAACAATGAGGGATTATCCCCCATCTATAAACAAACTGTCTTCATGTCTGGCTGAATTTTAAGAAAGTTAACCCATGCTAGACACTGAGTGTCCATGTCGTCATAAGGAGCATGTTATGTGGACAGAGGAGAAGTACTCCACATTTTATTTTAGTGATGAAAGCGAGTTTAATTTATTTGGGTGTGATGGAAAACACTATGTTCATTGACAAACTAGGGAAAGACTAAACCCAAAGTGTGTTAAGAAGTCAGTGAAAGGTGGTGGAGGAAGTGTCATAGTTTGGGGAATGTTTTCTGCAGCAGGAGTTGGACCTCTCATACAGCTATATGGCAGAGTGAATGCTAGTGTGGATCAGAACCTTCTTCAACCACATGTGGTTCCTTACTTGCGTTCATCACTCAATCAGCCAGCAATTTTTATGCAGGACAATGCCCCTGTCACACAGCAAAATGGGTAAAGCAGTTCCTTCAAACAGAAAACATTGAAACAAAAAATGGCTGCCCAGAGTCCTGATCTAAACCCAACAGAAAACCTCTGGAAAATCCTTGGTGACAAAGTTATGGCCAAGAAACCCACAACAGTCAATGAATTGTGGAAGAGACTGGAAGAAGAGTGGACCAAAATCACACCAGAGCAGTGTGAGATACTAGTGATGTCCTGTGGCCGCAGATGTACTGAAGTCATTCAAAGCAAAGGCCTGTACACGTTCTACTGATTAGTGACTGTTGATACCTTCAGAAAATTTAGTTATCTTTCTCTGTGCTACAGTCATTGCTGTTCTCTAATTATGATCATCACGTTTTGGGCAAAATTTTTTATGTTCAAAAACTTTGGATCTTGGATGGCATGGGGTACCCCTGACAAAAAAAAAACAACCTTCAAATGTTGATGAATGAAGATTACATTATTTCTGAAAAAGCAAGTAATCATACATTGTTCTCTAATTTTGATCTCTAGTGCATAAGCTATAAAATGTCCCCTAAAGTGCCAGCTACGGATTCCCAATAGCTTACTGCCAATAGCTTATCCTTAATTTCTCAACAGTGCACCATAGGTGCAAATGTGTCATCCTGGCAAAACCAGGTTGTCACAGAGACTGTACAGATCTTCCAGGTGCAGGACTCCATCCTCCTTGGCATACCAACACAAACCCACACCCAGGTACATAACACCAGCCAGCAAAGCCTAGTCACCCTCCCATGACAATAGGGACACACCAGTGGGCGGGACCAGGCGAATGGGAGCGCCCACCTAGGGGTCCTGAGGTGTCAGGGGAGGGAACACAAGGGTCTTGGACAGAGGGAGTTGAGTATTGACAGTTGAAGTGAGAGGAGTGTGGAGTGACAGTGGAGTCAGGGGTTGGGGCCCCTGGACTACCGGACTACGGACTAGGTGGCAGACGGCAGACAGGACCACAGGCGACGGAGATCCGGTCGCGAAAGACCTTAAGTGGACTGGGGCAGGGTTGTAGCCCGCCGGTGCCGACAGCGAGAATCCGCTACGGAGGCTGTGCACAGTCGGCGTGCCTGGACCTTAGGGCGAGGAAGGTTTCAACCCCGTGTCAATTAGCCAGCCGGGGACAAGATTCCACGTCTTGTCCCACCAGCAAGCCCAGAGAGCGAAACGGAAGCCCAACGCGGGGGATAGGGTATCCGCCAGAACCCACAGAAATCCCATGGGTCAGATTTCGTGGGCCACAACTCCCAACATACAAAGTTCCCGGAGTGGACTTCCCCCGTTTCAAGCGGAGTTGTCCTGTTAAAGACACAAACACTGAGTGCAGGAGGAAGGGGCCCCTGTTTGCTGTACCAGTGTGTGGGACCCGAATACACCCGCCGGAGGTTACCGCTCACTGGCAATTTGGTTTACCACTGGACTCTGTATGGATTTCTTTGGAACTGTGAGTACACCATTCTTGTCCGGTCCAGCCCTGCATGACACTCTCCACAGCATATTTCCCCGTACACCTGGGCCCCGGGACAACACCTCCCCTACCCGTGGAGGGGATACCATCCTGCTGCCCCACTCCATCAGCCCCGGGCGTCCCATATCCAGGTAGCAGCGGTGCTACCAACTCTCACTGCAACCCACGGGTGGCGTCACTGACAAACGTTTCCCCTGTAAATACCTCCTTTCTATGGTTGTGAGGACAGATGGGCGCACGAGCCCAGGTCCGGCTACCACTCGAGCCACAGTAACGAACCCGGATCTGAGCACCCCCTTGCAGTGGTCTGGCCCCCGTTCGCAACACAAGGCCCCAATGCCCTCAAAAGTTATAACTTTAGTGGTCATACAGGTTTCAACCCCAGTGTTCCAAATGTTACAACCAAAATGGCCTCTGATCGCTTGGCGTCCCACTGCTGGTACCATCAGTGATCCCAAGAATGGGGCTCTAGAACTCTTGAATTAGGCTTTTAGGACCACAAAGTGCCCCATGCTCTACGGTGTAGAGTTGCAGATGCTCAGCCAATGCTCTATTAATTGCCTATGAGATTTTTGGAAACAGGAGAGCGCTGTGCTTGGCTTTTTCTGGCATTCCCATAGAAAATGAATAGAGCAAAGATTGAGCGTTCACACTCCAATGCCATTCAAGATGTAGAGCCAGATTCCAATGTTCTAGAACCCAAAATCTAACAAATGTGGGGAGTCTCTGCTGTGGGTCACACAGCTATCAGTAAGTTATCCAATATTCTATGAATAGCTGATAACATTTTGTGAATAACCGTGTAAGTGCAAACCACAAACTACACAAGGTTATTGCTAAGGTGACCCCTTAAATGAAGAACATTATCAGTTTGACCCTATTAGTTAGGCTGTGTTCTTACGCTATAAAACTGAATCGTTTTGCTGTGACTTTGTTTTTTTTTCTAAGAATCGCCACAAAACTGAAGCATTTTGGAAAGGCAAGGAAAAAAATTAAGCAATTTTACTCCGATATTGGCCACAGAACTGTAATGTTGACATGAATGAGTTATCCCAACAGGACTACTTTCTATCATACTTGATAACTCTCTTGGACCCAATAAATTTTTGTTGACCCCACTAAAACTGTGCTAAACCTCCAATTCCAGAAAGTCTTGTGCCCAGTAGTCTAATCGCACATTCAAGAACATAGGGTACAAGGCTTACAATGGACGTAGCCTCTAAAATGGGTCATTCCTACAGGTCACAAAGACCTTGATCCCATGTACAACAATGGATATAAGTTGGCAAGTATGCTTTCCAAAGTCTATATTCCTATGAGGTTCACAGAGGGGCACCAAATGAGGTGGCTTCCGGGCAGATGTTTCTCTTTAGGACGTGTGGAGCACAGCTATATACCCAGTGATTAGCCACTAATAGGACAATGTGTATCGGCAGTAATGGTTAATCAGAAGGATTACATGGCTGACTGACTTGTTTTTATTGCTTGTTGAGTTAGCTTTAATCTGTTTTACAAGGTAAGAAATAAGCATGCTTCACTGGGAGCGCGACAAATAAAAGCTTCGTTAGCAAAATTAATTTCTGTGAATAATTACATATTTCCAAAGGGTTTAACTCACCTGCTACTCAGTGCATTAGTAATGCAGCAGCACACTGCGGAGTGAATCCGGCACAAAGCCCAAATGTTCTGCTGGAGATTAGGAACAAGGCAATGTTTTGTCAATGTAATCCTTTCCTTTCCATTTAGGGCACAGATACAGCCAAACATATAGTATACAGATGGAATTACATATATGAAGGTCACACCACAGCTATAATGGATGTCCCCAGTAGAAGACACATCTTCCCCAAAGTATTGTACCTGTCAGGAACGCATAACCACATATCAACGCATTATCCAAACACACGTCATTACATGCCGGTCATTGATGCAATGCCAGTGTATCAGCCATAGTCGGGGATGGAACTATAGTGGGTGTATGGGTTTCATTTGCAGCCCAGCCTTGGAGCCTAGGAAAGCCCAAAAGGACCCTTTCACCTATATGAGTAGACCTATGCCTTTAAACCCTTCATAACAAAACCATTTTTCGTTTTTGCAATTGTGTTTTTTCCTAAACTTCTTCCAAGAGCCATAACTTTCTTTCTTTTATTTTTCCATCAACATGTTGGATGGGTTGTAGTTTTCAATAATACTATTCATTTTACTATATATTATACTAAGAGTAGGGGAAAAAATCCGAGCGAGGTAAAATAGTGAAAACCCCCCCCAAAATTCTGATATTGTATTTTAGGTCAAAAATTACCTTTGTAAGATTCTCCAGGTCAGTGTAATTACGGCAATAAAAAGAAAACTGGATTACTTTTTTATTTTATTTCAGTAATTTAATAAATTCGAAACTTTGTAAAAACATTTTTGTTTGTCTCGACATTTTCTAAGATCTGTAAATTTTTTTATTTTTCTGTCAATGGAGTTGAGTGAGAGCTGGCTTGATTTTTGTGTCATGTGTTGCCACCATTCTGGGATACATATAACATTTTTATCGCTTTTTATTTCATTTTTTGGGGGGAGGTGCAGTCATCAAAAAAGCAGTATCATGCCATCTATCTATGCATCACCACTGAACCCAGTGATTGGCTGCAGCGGTCACATGCTGTAGTTGTGATGTCACTGGTATTTTTTAAAGAAGCATGTTGGTGAACTACAAGAATTGAATGTGGACAAACCCTATCACCCCTTCCCAACATAAACTATACTGTAGATGGTCTCAGTGATATTGCCCAGTGATCCACTTTAAAGAAGTACTCTCATCAAAGTTTCTATGCTCTTATTATATTGCAGTCGTGATGTTATTTAGCACTGTGTACTTACAATTGCTCATTTTGTCTTTCTACCCAGTTAATTCTTCTGTTTTCCATTAGGTCTATGACATCACGTGATTAGAAACTAGCTGAATCCCTGTAAGCTCCATGTAGAAATATGAAGTCTCTTTTCACTGCAGGAGTCATCACTGCAAAAGTCACTGGCAGGGAAGAGAAGTGGAGCAGCTGGGTCAGATGTTGAAGAGGATAATGAATCATGCAGGGGTAAGAGACCTCCTGCTCCTAAATAGAGCAAAAAAAAGAAGAATTTACTGGGTAGAAAGGCAAAATGAGCAATAGTAAGTACACAGCGCTATAAAATATGATGATTGCAATATATTAAGAGGATAAAAACTTTGATGGAAGTACTTCTTTAAACTGTATAGGTGTCATTTTCTAGTAAAATAGAGAGCAACTGCCTCCCAGCCGTACCACGCTCTGTCTTGTAGGCTGCATTCTGCTGTAGGGTTACAATACATTGGTGTCCTGTTGCCAGTTGTGCAGAGATCTCACTGCATTGCATCGCTTACACTGGCCTGCTCTTGAGCTCAGGGCAGAAGAGAACTTGATGTGTCAAGGGATCAGATTAGATGTCTATAAACTTTATATTTTGAAGTAACATTATAACTAGTGGAGTGGGGAGAAGGCATTATTCCTGAAGGATGGAATCTTGGGGGCCAATATTACTGAAGGGAGCACTCTGGGGGTATTATTACTAGAGGTGCACTCTGGCTGACATTATTACTGAAGGGGGACTTAGGCGGATTTTCTTGCACAAGAGGGCACTTTTGGTGCACTATTACTAAAGGAGGCACTCTGAAGGCATAATTACTGAAGTGGTACTCAAATCAGGCAATACTAGTTAAGGAGGGAGCATTCTGGTGGGCATTATAACTAAAGGGGGTACTCTGGGGGCAATATTACTGAAGATGGCACGTTAGGGGCATCATTACTGTAAGGGGTCTCTGGCAGGCATTTTCACTAAACGGGGCAAGTGTGGGGCATTTTTACTGAAGGGGTAATACTGGGCATTAACACCAAAGTGGGCTCTCTGGGGACGGGAGCATTATTGGAAAAGGGGGCATCCTGGAAGCATATTACTTAACGGGGTACTTGAAGGGCATTTTTACTGAAGGGGCACTGTTTCACACGTCAGTGATTCTGGTACGTTTGTGCTTTTTTTTCTATGTACCAGAATCACTCACATACGCAGACCCCTTATAATCAATGGGTCTGCTCACACATCAGTGATTTTTCACTGACCATGTCTCCGTGCGGCGTACCCGCGTGTCCGTGATTGCCGCACGGAGACATGTCCATTTTTTTCTGGCATCACTGATGTCCCACAGACTACGCAGTGGTGTGATCCGTGCAACACGTGCCAGAAAAAAAACGTGCATATAAAATAAAAATCAGTTTTACTCACCCGGCTTCAGCGGCGCTCAGTGCAGCCTGTTCTGCCTGCTGCTTCTGAGCCGGCTCATTACTGTCGTGCATATTCATGAATGCACGACACAGCCGACCCGGAAGCAGCTGCTGCGGGGGTCAGCGCCGGCCGGATGCTGCACCGTGGGAGCGTTCAGCACCATGGAGAGCGGGAGCGGGCACAGGTGAGTGAATCTCTATGTGCAATCACGGACCACGGAGAACGTAGCCCGGATTGCACTTAGACAACCCACGTGTGCCGTGAATCACGGAACACGGAGGGACATGTGCGTGTTTTACACGTCAGTGAAGAACGTCTGTGTTTTTCACTGACGTGTGAAACGGGCCTTAGGTAGTTTTACCTGCCTTAGGTAGTATTACTGAAGGGGGTACACTTAGGCTGCAAAGGGCCCATATATTGTTCTTGCACAGGGGCCCTTTTCTGTCTGTGTCCGCCAGTAGGTCTTGGTATAATGTATTTTGTCCGGAGCAAAGTGCAAATAACATCCAGTCCTGGTATAGCAACAGCAGTGTTACATGACAAATAAAATGATGTACTTTACAAATATATGTGATTGGGGTAGGGAGAGACATTCATGGAAAAAGAAAAAAATAAAGTCTCTGAAAAGTGTGTTGGTTTTTTTTTTTGTTTTTTTTTTTAACAAATTTCAGAACTTTTTTGCACCATTTGAATAAAAATACGTTGGTGTCACGATAACTGTTCAGATAAAATGCATACAGCTGCACACTGAAAAGCCAAAAATGTATAAGGGAAAATATGGTACTGCATTACTGCAAAAGAGAGATATTTAGTTTATGTATTGGCCAATGCATGTAAGTGTGACGCCCTGGACTATTCAGGTCGTCACAGTGTTCTGCACAATCTTTTCCTCCCCGTGCAGGATAGAGACCCATGGTTCTGGGTCTCCATCCTGCAGTGTTGCCACCACCAGCATTCATAAATCCTAGATGCATCTTGCACCACACCTGTCAGGCACACCAGTGGGCTGCTTAAGCAGGAATAGGGCCGCCCACCTAGGGGTCAGGCAGGGAGGTGGGAGGTGTCAAATTCAGTTCAGTGGTGACCCTCGAGCTGTGCGGAGTTCTCAGGAAGCTGGGAGTTGTAGCTTAAAGGGGAGAAGCAGACTAGGTCACAGATGGTGGTCTGGACCTAGAGGATTCGGACCCCCGGTCGCAGGGGATTGAGGTTAGGTGCCTGGGACATGTCTTGGAGGACGGTCAGCAGCTTGGTCCTATCACCAGTCCGGGACTGAAGGCACGGCGGGATACACGGACCCTAGGTCAGGGAGAAGCTTCAGGCAACCCAGCAATTAACCTAGAAAACCCAGGAAACTAAAAAGAACAGAATCCCAATATTAAACCATTTCACACATGGACAAACTACAATTCACATTTTTATGGTAATGTCTTGAAATAACTGAAACTGTTTCACTGTCTTTTCCACACTCTACCACAAGATGGCGTCTGAAAACTGGTCTGGGAGCTGATATCTGTAGCCATCAAATAAAAAAAATCTAAATCAAATCTTTATTTTTATATAGCGCTAACATATTTCGCTTCGCTTTACATAAATCAGGAACACTGTCCCCATTGGGGCTCACAATCTAAAGTACCTATCTGTATGTTTTTTGAATCTACAAGTGCTTCACCCCCCTGGCTGAACCAACATGGCCTATGTACTTAAACTATCGGGAATTGTCTCAGAAGATTGCCCAGCGATGGCTCCCGAAGTGTATATGCTGCTTCCATCCGTGTGTTACTTCTCACCAAGTGTCCGGGTCGGGGTGAGAAGTAACACTTATTATATCTATTAAAGGGACTTACTGAATGAGTGGTGGGTGACTGTCGCTTTAAAAAATGTTGTAAACTTTAAAGATTAACCGTCTTTTTAATTTTTATTTCATAAATCAATAGTACAAATGAAATAAGCAACGTTGTAATATATCTTAGAGAAATCTGCTTTTTTCTCCTCCTGGACTGATCTTTCACTATATACTCAGGGGTAAAATCTGTCTCCAGTGAACACAGACTTTCCCATTACAGAGATACAATATTACACTTGGTGGTTGCAATGGTGTGATATTGTGCGTTATGTATCATTTCGTGTAGGTTCGTATTTTAGGCAAGTTGCTCTGTCCATTCTATGTAATATTTGTCCTGTTTGCAGGTTAATAACCCCCCTGCAGTGCTTCTGTCCCTATGTGTAGGGGAGGAGGGCCTGAAATCCAATCAAACTCTGTGCTTACCTGGGGGATTATTCAGTTTGGCTGAGAAAGAAGAAAGAAGCAGGAATATTTATCCTCTGTGGGAGAAGCTGAGGTTCCCCAGAGAGACCTGGACATTTATCGCTTACTGGACTGTATCTGTGTTCCTGGATTATTTTATCCTCCGTGTGGTGGATTATTTTATGGACCTTCTGGATTGCATGGAAGAAATGTTCTTTGGATTGTTCCCCCATCTCTCGCTCTGTTGATTGTGTGATATAGGAGAAGGACACCCTGACAGTGTTCATAAAGTTCTATGGAGAAATGTAAGAATATGTGCACACAATAAGTATTTGGAGCAGAAGTTTCTGCATCTCTTGGCAGGAAAAATGCTGCATAAAATAGGCGCATTTTTGCTGTGGGTTTTTTTTTCCACATGCGTTTTACCTGCGAATTTTTTTATACTCATTAGTATGAGTGAAATGTGCAGCAAAACACTAAAGGAATTAACATGCCGCAGGTTTAAACCTGCAAGGAAAAATAAGCAACGTGCGCATGAGACTTCAGGATTCTCATTCATTTTGCTGAGACTAGGAAATCCTTCACGTTTTGTAACATAACTGTATAAAAAAAACGCAACAAAACCGCGATGTGTGCACAGGACCTAACTGTCATTTCAGGGAAATATGCAACAGAATATTCTCTGTCTGCCTCCAGCTTATACTTGTATATAACTTGGAGTTTTTTGGCTTCCTCTGGATCAACATGTGAGATTAGAAAATATTGACAGCAGCACTCCGAATAGCTAAAATGAGATACTTGGTTTACAAATTGGCCAATTCATGTATGCCCGACAGCCACTGACAAGGCGTACTTCTATTTGTAGAGACCCTATCCTAATATGCCTAGTACCTGGTAAACCCCAGAAAAAGTTACAAGACGCAGGCGAAACTATACAATGGAGGTCCCTGGTGCTATGGAGAGGGGTGAGGGGACACCTCTTGAACTCTCCTTAAGATGACTGCTGAGCTCCCTAGCGTCCCTATACAGGTTCTTTCAATCTGTTGGCGAGCAGGATATCTTAGACCTTAAGATGGGCCTCCACTCACCCTGCCTAGTGAGCAGGCCGACGAGATCACTAGACTTGCCCATACAGAGACACAAGGGAAGAAATAGAAACAGGGAAAATAAACATACAAAGGAAAAAAACTCCAGGTGGCTTCAGTTGCAGCAAACACCACTGCTGCACACAACAAGACAAATGTCTTCCAGAGCAGGTTCCTTCCAAGGTGGCTTACGTAGAAATGAGTAATTCAGTTTCCATCACATGCATCGTGATCAGATCACATGACATAAAAATAGGGAAGGGGAGTGATCCCAAAGAGCCACACCTAAGACTGGTAGCTACAGCCAGCAGCTTGGCAGGAAAGGGTGCTTAACCGTTACAGCACCACAAGCAAGGAGATGTTATCAAATAACAATAGTGAACAAGGCGCTGTAACATTCTGACACCAGATTCACTCGGGGTCTCCCCCAGGCGGGCTACACTCATGACATAAAGATAACGAATGTCAAACTTGTGAAACCAGCCTAATTTATATATTGTTTGGTTAAATTCCTGCTCATCCTGTTCCCAGGAGTCAAGAGGACAGTCCTTATCAGGGACTGACAGCTAACTCTGTATACTTAATTAAACACTGGTATCTGTCAATACTGAAGCTGGACTTGAAATTAATAAAATACAAGTTAGACCAGTTTCATACATTCATGAAAAAAGGACTGTGTGCTCAGATTCCTGTGGTCAGGAGACTTCGCAAACATGCTAACTGCTCCATATAGCCTGATGAGGCCGCTAGCTTAGGTGAGGAGATCCAGGTAAGGACAGGTATGCAGTCAGTTGGGCTCAGTCACTCTGCCTAGGTAGACAGCACAAGATGATCAGCTTACTGATTGGCTGCAGTGCTAACATGACTTGAATAGCGCTGCAGCCAATTGGTGAGCTTGTGCTGTCTACTTTGGCAAAGCCACTGAGTTCAAATGTCTGCAGTGCTGTCATTGTTATGTCAGGCAATAACAGGTATCGGGAGCAGAACAGTTTTGTTCACGTAAAACAAACTGCACGAGTGGACGGGGTTTTCTGAAAATGGGAAAACCCCTTTAAAAGGACTTATTATAGATTTGCCATTTTACTTATTTATTGAGCAGAATCTCTATCTCTCTAGTAAAAAAAATGGGACACGTAGGACTACAATATGGGCCCACAGAAATCGGACTTGTACCACAAGGGTCCATTATATGGTGCTGTACATGAGTTATATGCAAAGAAATTAACATCTGCTGCACGCTGATCTTTGCTATGCAAGGATATAAATAAGGCCAAAGACCACTTCCGAATAAAAAACGTACGTGTGACACGGTCCGTTTTTCGGGTCCGTGTTCCGGTTTTTTGGGGCGTTTCTCCGGTACGTATGACATCCGTGTGATGGCGTATGCGAGCCGTGTGTGCGTGTGGAATGTCCGTGTGTGCGTGTGGAATGTCCATGTGTGCGTGTGGAATGTCGGTGTATGTGTACGTGAAATGTCCGTGTGAAATGTCCGTGTGAAATGTCCGTGTGAAATGTCCATGTGTGGTAAAATGTCGTTGATACATGTCGGCAGACAGCAGACAGAGTTGCACGATGAGAATGAACTCGGGTGAACTTCACCCGACTTCATTCTCATACCTCGGCTCTGTCTGTGTCGCGTACTGAATAGTGGTTACCCGTGAAGGACTCACCGGTGACCGCTAATCCCCTGAGTGACTGAAGTGAGCAGCGCGCTTAGCGCTGCCATCACTCAGGTTACCCGCGGCTAGCTGGATCCTCCACCCGAGACCGCAACTCACCTGTGACTTCATCACTGTCACTTGGGCGACTTGCTGTCACAGTTGGAGGATCAAGCGGTGGCCGCGAGTAACCTGAGTGACAGCACAGCTGATCGCGCTACTCACCTCAGTTGCTGCGCGGAGGTGACAGGAGCGGCGGTGTTCTTCTGAAGCTCCTGTCACCTTCATGTAGCAGAGCTGGAAGCAACACTGGACCTCCGTGGATTACGCCGGACATGGATGGGTATTTGGGGCATAATAAATTGGTGAACGAGGGAATTTGTTATTGTTTTTTATTACAAATAAAGGATTTTTTCACTGTGTGTGTTTATTTACTTTAACTTGCAGGTTAATCATTGGGGGTGTCTCATAGACGCCTGCAATGATTAATCTTGGACTTATTGGCAGCTATGGGCTGCCAATAGCTCCTTATTACCCCGATTGCCAACGCACCAGGGCAAATCGGGAAGAGCCGGCTAGAGTCCCAGAACTGTTGCATCTATTGTATGCGGCAATTCCGGGCGGCTGCTGGCTGATATTGTTAGGCTGGGGGGCTCCCCATAACGTGGAGCTCCACATCCTGAGAATACCAGTCTTCAGCCGTATGGCTTTATCTTGGCTGTTACTTACAGCAAGATGGGCTGCAGTGTGTACATCGCCCTGGCCAAAAACTAGTACTCTAGCAGGATACAGCTAAACCCCCACTAAAGTGGATGTGTCACAGGTGCAGGAGGAGCAAATCCCACACACACCTCCATGGAATGGAGGAGGGCGATTGCTAGATGATAAAACTGCACACTAGTGGCTTGCATAGAGTGCTGTTCACATATGCAGATAACACAGTCACAAACCCGCAGCCTATTAGGTGACGCCCTTCTATTAGATCAGGCGGGCTGCCAAGCCGTACCCCACCTGTGTATCATGCACGGACAGACACTCTACAATGCAAGGCCCAACAGAAAGGGGCCTGGCTGTATCCTGTCCAAAAAAATAAATATGAGGTTTTTGTTGGTATTTATGGCCAAAAAAACGTAAGCCTACAACCCGCGTCACGGAACCTCATGTTCAAAATCAGTGATCCCAAGGTGTGTAAAAAACAATAAAATATATATATATATTATATATGGTACCAATAAAAATGGCACTTTGTCCTGCAAAGAATGCGGCCCCCCCAATTATTTTTTTTCCTCTGTGCGGCCCATGCACCCAGCCGAGTTTGAGACCCCTGCTCTTGGAGGACATTCTGGTACCATTCTTTATTCATGGCTGTGTTTTTAGGCAAGACTGTGAGTGAGCCGATTCCCTTGGCTGAGAAGCAACCCCACACATGAATCGTTTCAGGATGCTTAACAGTTGGCATGAGACAAGACTGGTGGTAGCGCTCACCTCTTTTTCTCCTAATAAGCTGTTTTCCAGATGTCCCAAACAATCGAAAAGGGGATTCATCCGAGAAAATGACTTTACCCCAGTCCTCAGCAGTCCACTCCCTGTACCTTTTGCAGAATATCAGTCGGTCCCTGATGTTTTTTCTGGAGAGAAGTGGCTTCTTTGCTGCCCTCCTTGAAACCAGGCCTTGCTCAAGCAGTCTCCGCCTCACAGTGCGTGCAGAAGCACTCACACCAGCCTGCTGCCATTGCTGAGCTAGCTCGGCACTGCTGGTAGTCCGATCCCGCAGCTGAAACAGTTTTAAGATACGGTCCTGGCGTTTGCTGGTCCTTCTTGGGCGCCCAGGAGCCTTTTTGGCAACAATGGAAACTCTCTCCTTGAAGTTCTTGATGATGCGATAGATTGTTGACTGAGGTGCAATCTTTGTAGCTGCGATAGTGTTCCCTGTTAGGCCATTTTTGTGCAGAGCAATGATGGCTGCATGTGTTTCTTTAGAGATAACCATGGTTAACTGAAGAGAAACAATGATACCAAGCACCAGCCTCCTTTTAAAGTGTCCAGTGGTGTCATTCTTACTTAATCATGACTGATTGATCGCCAGCCCTGTCCTCATCAACACCCACACCTGTGTTAATGGAACAATCACTAAAACAATGTTAGCTGCTCCTTTTAAGGCAGGAATGCAATGATGTTGAAATGTGTTTTGGGGGTTAAAGTTCATTTTCTTAGCCAATATTGACTTTGCAAGTAATTGCTGTTAAGCTGATCACTCTTTATGACATTCTGGAGTATATGCAAATTGCCATTAGAAAAACTTAAGCAGTAGACTTTGTAAAAATTAATATTTGTAGCATTCTCAAAACTTTTGGCCATGACTGTACATAATAGGGACAAGTACAATATTCATAAACAATACAAGACACAGACAGGTACAGGAGGATAGAGGTCCCTGCCCGTGAAGGCTCACAGTCTACAAGTAGTCCTCTAATGATAATCTCCTTCTGATTAACAGTGATTTTTATCAAAACTACACTAAGCAGCTCAGTAAGTGACATCACTTGAATCAGGATCTCTGCCCCTACGTTATGCTACTCTTAGATTAGGTGGCAATAACCTGGTGACAAATTCCTTTAAAACTCAAACTCACCAATGCAAGTCTATAGGTCTGTGAAAAAAAAAATTGGACAACACTCGGATACCATCTATGTGCTGTCAGTTTTTCATGGGCCAATTGTTAGGAGAAGTTTAAGAAACCTGCACTATTTTTTTCCATCTGAGAACTGACGAAACTCTGATCAATAAAAACTGAGACTGACCAACTCTGATGATACGCTGATCAAAAACACTGCTGAAGTTTGGACTGTTTTTTGCATGCAAGAAAAATCACAGACGTCTGAATGAGCCCCAATGCAAAGTGCAGCACCCTGCCGAGGAGAAATAGTCTGACAGGTTCCTTCAGAACTGTTCATGCTGAAAATGAAATCTGACGACGCAGGTAATACCTGCAGCCACCTGAAGAATGTGTTTTATTTTACTTCCTCTTCTGAAAGAGCTTCATATATCAACAGGGAGAAAAAAAAAACTCCCTGCGCTGCTGAGTGACTTAGGAGCTGCACGTAGAACATGCCCTAAGACATAGACTCTTAACTGGATCTAAAAAAGAGATACTTGTTTGACCTGTCCTTCTTGTTGGCTCCTTTCTTTAGGGTATGTGCCCACGTAGCAGATTTGTGTACACATTTTCAGCACAGAAAACTGCATGTTTTGGCAGGAAAAACGCAGCAGAAAATGCATGCATTTTTTAATTGCGTTTTTCTCTTTTGTTTCTCAACATCATGGTGATCACGGGGGTTCCTGAACTGTACCCCCCCCCCCACTCCCCACAATTGCTACCGGGTATCCAGCTGATGTTACAGCTGGGACCCGACTCTTCCTGCCCAAAGCGGTGCCCATGCCCCTCCAGGCAGTTTGACACCCTACATGCTGTGCTCAATCGTGATCGCAGCATTCAGGAGGCAGGGAGAGGAATCGCTTACCTCTCCCTGGCGATCAGGTCCCTGTAATGCGATCACAAGGACCCCATCGCTGCCATGGCAACTCTGCTTCGTCAAAGAGCAAAAAGAAAAAACTACCTTAGAAAAATAACCTTTAATATGACATTTAAAAAGGTATAATATTAATGATTTATAATTTACCAAAGTGTAACGCTCACCCTAATAGTGTAGGGACAATGAGACAAGTAATTACAAGAGGGGGGGGAATGAAAATATCCCTATTCTATCTCTCCAGTCACCCTACTTAGCAATGGCAATGATGCCCTAGGGTTGTGGCGCCCCCATTCACCGACGGGAAACCCTAGAGTAATCCCTGTGTGAGTCTCCCTTTGACCTTCCCCCCAAGTTCCTCATAGCCAGGAGTTTATAGATGATCTACACCCTGATGTTAGTGTAGAGGAGCTTCCTCAGACCACCATTAATAATCCCATTGACAGCATCCAAGGCTGTAAGTGCCGAGAATTCTGCACGTAGCGCTCTTTGATGCCCTGGCAAAACCAGGTAGTCACAAATAGTTCACATCCTCCTTGTTACCATCACAACCCACATTTAGGCATGACACACAGCCATAAAACCCTAGTCACCCCCTCATGATAACCAGGACACACCAGTGGGCGGAATCAGGGATGAGAACGCCCACCTAGGGGTCTTGAGGAGTCAGAGGCGGGAACAAGTCAGTAGTTGTCCAGTTGAGTGGTGACAGTTGAAGTGTGGAGAGCTTACTGAAGTGTAGTCAGGGGTAGTGGCCCCTGGACTACTTGGTTAGGTGGCAGACGGTGAGCAGAGTCACAGGCGACGCAGATACGGTCGCGGGAGACCTAAAGTGGACCGGGGCAGGATTGTAGCCCGCCAGTACCGACAGCGGGAATCCAGTCCGGAGGCCGTGCACAGTCGGGGTGCCTGGACCCTAGGGCGAGGAAGGATGCAAGCCCCTTTACAATTGACCAGCCGGGGACAAGGTTCCAGACTTTGTCCCAATTTACCGCCCAGATAGAGCGAAATGGAAGTCCAATGTGGGGGATAGGGTGTCCGCCAAGAACCCACTGAAATCCCAAGGGTCAGCTTTCGCGGGCCACAGCTCCCAACAGAAATAGAACCGGGAGTGGACTTCTCCGTTCCATGCGAAGTCGTCCAAAAGAGAAGGAAACACAAAGTGCAGGAGGAAGGGTCATCTGCTTATAAACCTGGGTGCGGGACCCGAATACACCCCCCAAAGGCAGCCGGCCACTGGCAACATGGTTTACTACTGGACTTGCTTGAAATTATTGAACTGTGAGTACACCACTGTCCCCCGGTCCGGTGCGCCACCTCCAGCAGCCATCATTCC